>NW_027332010.1:0-306250 GCF_048418815.1 Hemitrygon akajei
TGGATGGGAGAGGTTTGGAGGGTTATGGACTGGGTGCATGTCAATGGGGCAAGCGGAATAAAGTTTCCGCACAGACTAAAAGCGCCAAATGCCCTGTTTTCTGTGCTGTAGTGTTCTATGGATTATGGAGTGAAATAAACACGAGATGAGAATTATCAATCGATTAATTTGAACTCGTTCACCGCATCCGTCAACCGAACAGAAACACCGGGGATTCAGCAGCAGCTGTGGGTGGCGGGTCCTGAGCTCCCCCGGGTCCTAAAGTTCACCCGTAATGAGACAGGTTAATTGAGACAAGTAGGGGCGGTGCTGACTGGAAAAGACAGTGAAGATTGTTCATTAAGTTCATCTGCCATTTCTTTGTCCCCCATTACTACTTCACCAGCATCATTTTCCAGTGGTCCAGTTCAACTCTCATCTCCCTTTCACTCTTCATGTAACTGAAAACTAAACTTTTAGTCTCCTGATTTATATTACTGGCCAGTTTGCACTCATGTTTTGTCTTGACCATTCTTATGGCTTTTTTCGTTGCCTTTTGTTGGATTTTAAGAGCATCCCAATAATCCAACATCCCACTCACCTTTGCTACCGTATATGTCATTTCCTTAGGTTTAACACAATTATTACATGCCTTTTCCAGATCAAACTGTGAATTAATTTAAAGTCAGTCCGATAATGTAATAAAGTTTTTATCTGAAAACTATCTACCCTCGCAAAGATTGTACTGAAGACTGCATTTGATTTTTCTTCAGCCTTATACGCTTCACATTGAAATAGTATGTGTTTCGATAGTTTCATAATGACAAAATGTACACGACACAGAATGAAGTGTTCCAATTAGATACAAGGCATAATTAAGCAGTGTGGGAATTTCTATGTCATGTCAATATCATTCCTTCCCTTGTTTTAAGTCCTTCTTCTATAAACCCAACAGGTTTATGTATTCTGTAAAGGTGTCTGTCCTTATGTCCATTATCCTACGTCTTGCCATAAGCCCCTAATTCTTAACACTACCAAACCTTTAGCTTCTAATTTGCTAAGTGGAAGGTCAAAATCCACAGCTTAACATTTAACAGCTTTTGGTGCTGAACAGTCAACCCCATCATTTCCCTCAACAGTGCGATGTGCAGGGCCCATAATGTGCAGACATATAGATCAAACTTTATATATGAAGTACCGTTTGACAAGTTTCCAACAGTCAATCTGACCTACTGCCAGAATGACCTGTTTAAAAGTCATCTAAACCGAAATGAGCAAATTATAAGGACCAATTTCCTCCACCCACTGTAAGCATAAACTGTTGGCAAAGAATTCTGCTTTCTATGCTGATAAATGACTATAAGTCATTTCTTTATCATTACCTCCAATTCAGGCACACAAAAACAGCCACACCAACATCCCCAGTTAAATTATCTTTTGGTTCATCTGTAAAAATGGTTACTGTATGATAATAACTTTCATTAATATACTGATGAAACAACGGACTCTCATGCAGAAGTGAATTGAATCATGTAACCTAAGGTCAACTGAAGTCATTGGAAAAAACAAGGTGGGGTTACAGAGAAAGCTACAGTAGGACATATTGTACCATCAAATACACTCATATTCCCAGCGTGATAAGAACCCAGCCACTCAAAACAAAAAACACTTTTCTTGTGATGTCCCCAACAGTCCTCTAGCACACCTTTAACAGGATGATCATTTCCTTGACCCCGCAAATTAATCCAGTATGTTGACATCAACTTGAACCTCTGTTACTTTAAGGGCAATTGTCCCATTGCAATCAGTAAAGCCAAAACAGGAGACGACATTACTGCATCAGAAAACAATCTTAAAGTCTGTAATTGTATCACATACAAACATTTTTAATTTGAAGATGGAGCTGATCCATTAGCCACACAGACATAATCAAGAACAGATCAAATTAAACAAATATAATTGGTCAACAAAGATTTTCATGTTGCATCAAAGAATACCCACATAGATGTCTGAGGAGATTTAAAGCTCCTTTACATTTATCAATTATTTTACTGATAGGTGCTTCCATGTCAGCTTATTATCCATCCACATACTGAGAAATCTTACCACTGACACTTCTTCAAGATATTAATCATATAATATAAAATCAAGTGCAAGTCTATTAATGCTGTTTGTAAACCACGCAGTGTGTTAACGACTGAAAGCTTAAAATCCTCATCAATCTGTCCACTGTTTTACCTATTAATTGTAAATTGCAATTAATACCTCTAATCTATAAAGCTAAATCATCTGTATATTGTGATTTACCCAGGGTATCCCATTTTCCCATCTCAGAGAAAATATCATTAATCATAATATTAATAATGAAGGGCTACAAATACTGTCCTGTGGGATCCCATTCTCTATCTCATAGAAACACAAACATAACATGCCGACCGGTACTTGCACAGTCGGTCCAAATTTAAAAAACTCCGAAAAATTATACAATCTCCCCTCACTCCTAATTTCCATAATTTAACCAAAAGTCCTTCCTTCCATATCATTTCCCTTTTCAGTATCAAGAAATACTGCTATTACAACATCTTTATTTAATTGTGCTTTCCGAATATCATCTTCCAAACCTAAAACTGAATCTAATGTCATTTCACCATTCCGAAATCCACTCTGATAAAACACTTTATCACCAGTCTTTCCAAAATATAACTCAAGCGTTTGATTACCATACATTCCATCAGTTTAAATAAATGAGACATTCACAATTTCAGCCCATAACAAGAAGAATCAAATGGGGATCTGCCAGGTTATAGAATAGGCACTACTATTTCCATTTTCCATGAGGAAAGTAGATGCACAACTCAAACATTTAATATTTTCACAAAAGAGAATTATATACAACTACAATTTCAAATATCACTCTTTCCTGGGGACACTTGACCTGCATTATTAATAGACTTCTTAAATTCATACAAAGAAATCTCTCCATCAGTGATACTATCATTGCTACAGCTGACTTCCAGCACTTCAGAGTATTCACTGAAAAACATATCCCTACATTGTTTAACTTCTACACTTAAATTACCCTGATTATGAATCTCAGCAAATGACCCAGCCAGTAACACAAACTTTCCTGTTTCAGTAACAATCATTTTGCCCGCATTAATCAACACTGGAATATTATGATCCCCACAAATCACCCCACTTTCTAGATCATATCCCAAACAATTCCAAGTTTGATATCCCTTCCAATATTATCTCCGTATAACCTCCAGTAAATCGGCTACTTACTTTGCCCTTTTATTGTTAATAATGTAACTCGGAGACTGATGCACCATCACATAAAAACTCACATTTCTCCCAATTTGCTTCCTGTCCTGTTATAAATTCAAATCCAAACTCATAAAGACAGGAAGGCTGACTGACGTTCACATAAACTAATCACCCTCTGAATTCCCATTTGCGCGACAGGCACGGCAGCCAATGACAGCAGGGGTCAGTGTTAAGTCTGAGCTACGATAGGCTGGAAGAAATCGGCCCATGATCAGCCCCTCCTCTTCCGCTCCATCGCCATGGCGGAGTTCAGCGATTCGCTTCTGTCGGTGTCGGCGGCCTCGGCGCCCACAAGGACGGGTGTGATTCCCCTTCGCGCCTCGGTGGGTCTGTTTCGGTGACGTCTGTGGTGGCTGACGAAACATGCTTTGACAGGGAGCGAGCGAGGACCAATGACTACTACTCCCAGAAGGCCCCACTGATGACGTTTTGGTGTTGTTTCGGGGTAAGGTATAAAAGCAAAACGGAGGAAAATGTAATGCATTACGTTTTCTGTACTGTGTCGTGCCTTCAATAAAAAAATAAATTAAAAGAGAGATTCCAGCGAGAAATAGATAGAACATAGAACAATACAACACAGTACAGGCCCTTCGGCCCACAATGTTGTGCCGACCCTTAAACTCTGCCTCCCTAAGCTTAAATTCCTCCAGATACCTGTCTCGTCGTCTCTTAAACTTCACTAGTGTATCTGCCTCCACCACTGACTCGGGCAGTGCATTCCACGCACCAACCACTCTGAGTATAAAATCTGCCTCTAATATCCCCCTTGAACTTCCACGCCCTTACTTTAAAGCTATGTCCGCTTGTATTGAGCGGTGATGCCCTGGCGAAGAGGCGCTGGTTGTCCACTCTATCTGTTCCCCTTAATATCAACTATACCTCTATCATTTCTCCTCTCATCCTCCTTCTCCCCAGAGAGTAAAGCCCTAGCTCCCTTAATCTCTGATCATAATCCATACTCTCTAAATCAGGCAGCATTCTGGTAAATCTCCACTGTACCCTTTCCAATGCTTTAACATCCTTCCAATAGTGAGGTGACCAGAACTGGACAGAGTACTCCAAGTGTGGCCCAACCAGAGTTTTATAGAGCTGCATCATTACATCGCGACTCTTAAACTCTGTCCCTCTACTTATGAAAGCTAGCACCCCATAAGCTTTCTTAACGTCACCTCTTAAGGTCACTCTTAAAAGAACTCCATCAGGCATTTTAGACACGATCTGCCCTTCGGAAAGCCATGCTGACTGTCACTGATCAGACCATGATTCTCTAAATGCCAATAAATCCTATATTTGTGAATCTTTTCCAACAGCTTTCCCACCACAGATGTAAGGCTCAATGGTCTATAATTATCCGGACTAACCCTACTTCCCTTTTTGAACAAGGGGATAACATTCGCCTCCCTCTAATCCTCCGGTACCATTCCCGTGGACAATGAGGACATAATGATCCTAGTCAGAGGCTCAGCAATCTATTTCCTCGCCTCAGATGCAGAACTGGGAAGTGGCAGAGGGAGTTCAACACAGATGAGGAGGTTCATTTCTGCAGGTCAAATTTGAACACAGAATATAATATTAATGGTAAGACTCTTGGCAGTGTGGAGGGTCGGAGAGATCTTGGGGTCCATGTCCATACGGCATTCAAAGCTGCTGTGGAGGTTGGCAGTGTTGTTAGGAAGGCGTCTGGTGTGATGGCCTTCATCAACCGTGGGATTGAGATCAAGAGCTATGAGGTGATGTTGAAGCTATATTTCTCCTAACCTGTACATAAGTAATTGTACCCCAACACGGCAGGGCTGTGGGCTTAGTTGGACCCCACTTGGGAATCCTGTGTTCAGTTCTGGTGGCCTCACTACAGGAAGGATGTGAATACTATAGAGAGTGTAGAGTAGATTTACAAGGATGTTGCTTTTGGATTGGAGAGCATGCCTTATGAGAATAGATTGAGTGAACTTGGCCTTTCCTTCTTGGAGCGACGGAGGATGAGAGGTGACCTGATAGAGGTGTATAAGATGATGAGAGGCTTTGACCATGTGGATAGCCAGAGGCACTTTCCCAGGCTTGAAGTGACTAACACGAGGGGACGTAGTTTTAAGCTGCTTGGAAGTCGGTACCGAGGGAATGTCAGGGGTAAGTTTCTTACACAGAGAGTGGTGGGTGCATGGAATGGGCTGCTGGCAACGGTGGTGGAGGTGGATACAATAGGATATTTTAAGAGATACTTAGATAGGTAAAATTGGATAGGTATATGGACAGGAACGGAGTGGAGGGTTATGGGCTGAGTGCGGGTAGGTGGGACTAGGTGAGATTAAGAGTTCGGCACGGACTAGGAGGGCCAGAATGGCCTGTTTTCTGTGCTGTGATTGTTATATGGTTATATGGTTATAGAGGGATATACGATCAGGAAATCCTAGGCAGTCTCTAGTGTAGGTTACATGGTCAGTACAACATTGTGGGCTGAAGCGCCTGTAATGTGCTGTAGATTTCTGTGTTCTGTGTCAAAGACAGGCAGAGGGATTAGTTTAAATGGACAGGAGGACAGCATGGAAAGGTTGGGTCAAAGGGCCTGTGTTAGTGCCGTAAGGGAGGGGTTCTGTCCCAACCATCGACTCTATTCCCCTCAACAGATGCTGCCTGACTTGACAACGTTCTTGAAAAGTTGCAATCAGTTCCACTTAGCATTCTGTACAAAGGATGTTTTGTGATGGAAGAGTGCAGAGGAGATTCATCATGATTGAGGGGGCTTCTGTTCTTAAGTCCCTAAGGCATAGGAACAGAATTAGGCCATTCAGCCCATTGAGTCAGCCACCTTTCCATCATGGCTGATCCCAGATCACACTCAATTCCAGATATCTGACCTCCCGCCATATCCTTTGATGCCCTGACCGATCAGGAAACGATCAAATGCCGCCTTGAATATACCCACACACTCGGCCTCCACCGCAGTCTGTGGCAGAGCATTCCACAGATCCAATACACCTTGGCTAATAAAAACATAAGCTGCTTACCTCTGTTTGAAAAGGTGGCCCCTCGACTTTGTGGCTGTGCCCCACCACAGGAAATACCTTCTCCGCATCCACCTTATCCAGTCCTTTCAACTTTCGGTAGGTTTCAATGAGATGCCCCGTATTTTTCTGAGTTCCAGTGAGCACAGGGTCAAAGCTGCCAAGTGCTCCTCATATTTTAACCCCTTCATTCCCAAATATTCCTTGTGAACCTCCTCTGGGCTCTCTCCAAAGACAACACATCCTGTCTGAGATGTGGGGCCCAACACTGTTGACAATACTCCAAGTGCGGCCTGACTCGTGTCTTATAAAGCCTCAGCATTATCTCTTTGCTATTATATTCATGGGGCGAGATTGGACTGTGTTGATCTACAGAGAGATCTTGGAATCCGAGTTCATAACTCCCAGATAGTGGTTCCATTGTCAGGCAGTTATGTTGCAGTTGTATAAATCTCTAGTTTAACCACATCTGGAGAATTACATTCGAAGACAGGAATAATACGGAGGTTTTGGATGGTGAGTGGAAGAGGCTTAACCGGATGCTGCCTGGATAAAGTGAGACCGGACAATCTCGGGTAATTTTCTCCGGAGTGGCAGAGGCTGAGGGAGGTGTGACAGACGTTTACAGGAATGTGAGAGACACAGACAGAGTGGACAGCCGGGATTTTTTCTCTAAGGAGGAAATGTCCAATGCCAGTGGGCATGCACTTCAGGAGGAAGGGGGAACACATCCTCATTGGTCCTTTTTACACTATTGAAGTATTTTGTAATTTAGTGTAATTTTGTATCTTTTCTCTGCATAGCTGCTGTTAAACAAAAACAATTAGAAAACACAATGATGTTAAAAACCTGACTCAGAATGTTTAAAGGAGATTTGCGTTTCAAGTTTTGTTTTTCATTCCAATAGTGATGGGTGTCTGGAGTGAATGTCAGGGGTGGTGGTGGAGGCAGATGTGATAGAGGCTATTAGATCCCACGTGAATGTGAGGAGAATGGATGGATGTGTTCCTTGTGTAGGCGGAAGGGATTGGTTTAGTAAGGCATGAAGTGACCAGTTCAATTGGTTCAGAACAACACAGTGAGCAAAAGGGCCTATTCAAGGACAAGTACAGCAAGCAGAGCAGGTAAACTGGATAAAGTGATCCCACTCAGAGAACAAACTGTGACGTCAGTGGATATATGCCGGTATCACAGTGCTCTCACCAAAGATACTTCACTGCTGGATAAAATGAAGTTTGTGATGTTTATAACCAATGTGGTGAATTGTACTGATCAGGCATCTCATCCTACCGAGTTAATTAAAATTATTGTGAAAGCTGCAGAAAGGTATCTTGGTGTAACTGGTGTTTTGTGGGAAGCTTTAAATGAAGATTTGTTGGGTGGGGTATCTGTATCCCAGTCTACTTGTCAACATACATAATAGGATTAAAATATTGCAATGAAATGCGAGTACACTGATTTATAATGGACAAGACTTTAAGAAGTTCATTTCTGATTTTCCGTTTCTCCGGATGTTATATCTGTTCAGGAAACCAGCACATTTTAGGTTTTTTTTCCTGTGCAGGATTATATTGTCGTTAGGCTTGACCGGTTAGTTGGTAGAGGGGTGGTGTTGTCAGTTTTATAAGGAAAGGGGCAGAGTATAGAGTTGTGAATGGGAATAAAATGTACGACAAACTTGCAGTAGAAATTCTTGATTCCACAGGTATGTATGTAATTTTCTTTTGTGAAAATATTAACTTTTTGAATTGTATTTGGAGCTTTAGCCATCCACTTTTCTCCTGGAAAGTGGTTGTAGTAGTGCCCATTCTAAAACCTGGAGCTCCCCGTCTGATGCTCCTTGTTATAGGCCAATACCATTAACGTCTCATTTATGTAAACTTGTAGAATGTATGGTAATCGAGCGTTTGAATTACATTTTTAATAAAAGAGCTGATTTCATGTTTTATCAGAGGGGAATTCAGAAGGGTAGAAAACATTCGAAACAGTTTTGGGTTTGAAAGATCATATTAAGAAAGCACAGTTAAATAAAACATGTTGTAATAGCAATATTTTGTGATATTGAAAAGGCAAATGAAATTTATTGCAGGACGGACTTCTGATTAATTTTTGGAAATGCAATTGAGGGGACTATTGTCCAATTTTTTTCTGATTATTTTTATTTGGATGTCTTGTAAATGTATCAAGTAAGACACTGAATTTATTTTTATGTTTGGAAGATGATATTAGCAAAGCACAGTTAAATATAGATGTTGTAACAGCAGTATTTCTACTATTCAAAAGGCAAATGGTATTTTGGAAGGAAATAATCTTTATGAAATTGTGGAAATACAAGTGGAGAGGCGATTATATAATTTTTTCTGAGTTGTTTTTATTGGACGTCTGATGTCAGGTATGGGTGGGCAAGTTGTATTCGGGTTGTTATGAGATAGAGATTGGGATCCCACAAGGCAGTATTTATTATTTCATATTATAATTAACAATATTTTTCTCTGAAGTAGGTGGTGGATTGTGTAAATCACTATATGCAGATGATAGAAGTTTATGGATTAGAGGTAGAAATTTCAATTTTACTGTATATAGGGTGCATTAGCAATTAGTGAGGTCAAACAGTCGGCAAACAGATGGGACAAGTTATGTGTTTTACAGACAAGATTAATGGACCTGCACTCGAATTGAAATGATACGGTCAAACTCCTTAAAAGGTGTCAGTGGTAAGATTTCCAGGCATGTGGACGGATAATAAGCTGATATGGAAGCACCGGACAAAAATAATTGATAAAATATGAAGGAACATTAAATATTCCCAGTTATCTCTGTGGATATTCTAGGGTATGACATGAAAATATTTGTTGACCAATTTCATTTGTTTAATTGGATCTGTTCTTGATTATGGTTGTGGTTTATCGATCAGCTTCATCTTCAACTTTATTTTGTTTGGTTGTGATACAAGCACAGGCTTTGAGATTGTGTTGTGGTGCAGTCATGTCTGTTTCAGCTTTACTGGTTGAAATTGTGGAGTTTGAATTTAATGTTAACATACTGGATTAATTTAAGGGAAAAGAAATGTTCATGCTGTTCAAGGTGTGTTGGAGAACTGTTGGGAACTTCACAAGAAGAGTGTTTTTAGTTTTGGGAGCCTGGGTTCTTATCACACTTGTAATATGTGTTTGTTGGGTTCTGCAAAATGTCCCGCAGTCACATTCTCGGTAACCCCACCTTGTTTCTTTCAATGCCTTTATTTGATTATAGGATACAGGATTTAATGAAGTCTAATAATTCTGTTATGCCTGAGAATTTGTTGGTTTAGGATATATGAAGGAAACTGTTGAGATAGTTTAACCATTTTTCCAGAAGGATCGAAATATAATTTAACTGGGAATATTGGTGTTGCTGTGGTATGTGTGCATTATAGATAACAATAAAGAAACGACCTACCAACCATTTATCAGGATTTCCAACAGAATCGCTTGCCATTATTTCATGCTTACAGTGGGTGCAGGAAACTTGTCCATGTAAAGTTGTAATTTGTTCAGATTCCCTTTCGATTTTCAAGAGTCTTAAAACAGGTCATACTCGCAGCAGGTCAGATTTACTGCTGGAAACTCATCAAACATTGTTTCGTATTCAAAGGACTGGATTCGGGGTGTGCACTGATTTGGGGTGCATGAAGACACGGTGAGCAGTCGGGTCCTGAGGAGTCGGTGGACCAGAGGGATCCGGGAACACAGATTCATAATTACTTGAAAGTGCCGTCACAGGTAGACAGCGTCGAAATAAGAGCTTTTGGCACATTGGATTTCATAAATCAAAGTACTGAGTACAGGAGATGGGATGTTATGTTGAAGTTGTATAAGACGTTGGTGAGGCCTAATCTGGAGTATTGTGTGTAGTTTTTGTTACCTGCCTGAAGGAAAATTATGAACAAAATTGAAAGAGTGCAGAGAAATTTACAATGCGTTTGCTGGGACTTGAGGACTCGAGCTTTAGGAAAAGGTAAGGACTTTATTGCCTTTAGTGTTGGAAAATGAAGGGGATTTTGCAGATTTATACAAAATTATGAGTGTTGTTGGTTGACAGGGTAAATGGAGGCAGGATTTTTCCTCTGAATTTGGGTGAGATGGAAACTGGAGGTCGTAATTTAAGGGTGAAAGGTGAAATATTTATGAGGAACCTGAGTGGGAATTCCTTCACTCAGAGGGTGGTGAGGGTGGGGGAAGAGCTGCCAGTGGAAGTTATGGATTTCATTGCAGAGAAGTTTGGATCGGTACATGGACGGGAGGGGTATTGAGGGCCATGGTCCAGCTGCTGTTATGGGATTCAGCAGAATAACAATTCAGTACGGACTAAATGGGAAAAGGGGTTTGTTTGTTTGTTTGTTATAGTGCCCTCTGACTCCAATTAAAGTGTCGATGAAGGGGAATTGGTTGGGCCTGTTGTCGGGAAGCAAACGATGTGTTTTAAGGCTTTCCTGCTGGGGACAGAAGTGAATTGATACTGGACATCCATGGTCAAAGTGAGGAGATCAGAGCCGGGGATTTTAAAGTTGTTGAGGAGCAAACAGACACAGACACCCACATGCACACAGGTAGATAGACACAGACACACACACACACACACACACACACACACACACACACACACACACACACACACACACACACACACACACACACACACACACACACACACACTCCATATTCCCATTGCCCTTCACCCTGCTTCCCAAAAATTGCTCTTTCCTCCTCTTTGCCTCAAACTCTCCCCACTCTCCTGCCCCCATTTTCACCCCTTCCCACTCTCTTCACCTACTCTTCCCTGATCCCTTTCTCTTTCTCTCCATCTCTTGTCTCCCACTCCCTCATCCTTTCTCTTCCTCCACTCACCTATTTTCCTCTCTCCCACACTCTCTCTTTCTCTCTCTCTCTTCATCCGTTCCCTTCCCCAGTGCCACACTCTTTTCTCCACACATTCCTCCCTACCCTACCCCCTCACTCCTCCCCTTTTTTCCCTTATTGTCTCTTTCTCCCTTTCTACCCAACGCTTCCCCTGCCTCTCACACTCTCCCCAATTCCTCCTTTACTGCAGCTCGTTTTCCCGGCCACCCTCCCGTCCCCACATCCCCCACCCCGCACTGTGATGACGGTTGACTCGCACAGTGAATTTTCTGATGTTGTACAATTCTTCGTTGTTTGGGCATCGACAATGTTCTCTCGGGAAATGAAGGCTTGTGGCTTCCGGGAGAGGCCTGTTTGTTCCCTTTCTGTGCGCTACAGAATAGGCGGGGGAGGGGATGTGGAGGAGCCGGGATAGCCGAGTGTTCTCAGTAGCTACGCCGTCACGACAAAGACCGAGCGCCGTCTGCGAGCTGGTCTCTGACACAAACACACACAGACACACACACACGAAAAGACGGACAGACACATACGGGGACGCATATGAACACACAGATTCAGACATACAGAGATATTTTAAAATGAGTGCAGTTTGCATTTTGAACTTTTTTAAGATGGAGACAGCTATTTTGTGAACTGTTTGAAATGATTCTTTCTCTGGGATAATCTAGTGTGCTTGTGGGGATGTCGGCGGGTTTGGGGATGCACATGGAAATGGGTCTGCACATTGATTTGCGGATGTGCGACGGTTTCAGAGTATATTGGTGAATATGGATTTTGGAGTGTCGGTGAATTTGGGGGTGCACACTGCTTTGGGCGTTTGAGGGTGCACAGAGATTTAGGAGTATTTATGCCTGCGCAGAGATTTGGGGGTGCACACGGATTTGGGGAGTCCGTGGATTTCGGGGTGCAATCAATACCAAGGCTGGTTCATTTAAGAACAAATGCACTTCAAAATTTGAACTTTGTTCTTGCTATTAGATTTGAGGTGGAGGCCAAAAATCGTGAAGTTTTTGAAATGATTCTTGCTCTGGGATCATCTAATGTGCATGTTAGCAGGTTTGGGGTGCGCACGGATCTGGGTATGTGGGTGGATTTGGGAGTGTCGGCAGGTTTGGGGTGCGCACGGATCTGGGTATGTGGGTGGATTTGAGAGTGTCGGCAGGTTTGGGGTGCGCACGGATCTGGGTATGTGGGTGGATTTGGGAATGTCGGTAGGTTTGGGGTGCGCACGGATCTGGGTGTGTGGGTGGATTTCGGGGTGTCGGTAGGTTTGGGGTGCGCACGGATCTGGGTATGTGGGTGGATTTGGGAGTGTCGGCAGGTTTGGGGTGCGCACCGATCTGGGTATGTGGGTGGATTTGGGAGTGTCGGTAGGTTTGGGGTGCGCACCGATCTGGGTATGTGGGTGGATTTGGGAGTGTCGGCAGGTTTGGGGTGCGCACGGATCTGGGTGTGTGGGTGGATTTCGGGGTGTCGGTAGGTTTGGGGTGCGCACGGATCTGGGTATGTGGGTGGATTTGGGAGTGTCGGCAGGTTTGGGGTGCGCACGGATCTGGGTATGTGGAGGGATTTGGGAGTGTCGGCAGGTTTGGGGTGCGCATGGATTGCGGGATGCACACATTGGGGGATTAACTCTGGGTTGGGAGTTTGCGTGCGGGGTTGCGGAAGTGCACAGATTTGGGAGTGCACACAGATTTGCAAAGATGGGAATTCCGGGTTTTGAAGTGTTTTGAATCTGGAGGTTGTTTCATTGATACACAGTTTAATAATAAATGCAACCTGAACTTCGACATCTGTTCTTGCTATATTTTGATGTTGGAGGCAGATATTTTGAGAACTGTTTGAAATGATTCTTGATTTGGGATAATCTAATGTAGATGTGGAGGAGCCAGCGGGTTTGGAGTTCGCACAAGTCGGGCTACGTTGGTAAATTTGTGCCTGTTGGCAGGTTCGGGCTGAGTACGGATTTGGGGGTGCACACAGATTTGAGGATTGCACTGATTGCAATGTTTTGGAGAATATGGCAGTGCACAGGGATTTGCGCAGACATAGGGGTTAGTCAGCGAATATGGGGGTTTTGGTGGATTTGCGGGCACCCACTGACATCAAGGTGGGGATGGTTTGGGGAGTTGTGTAGATTTAAGGGGATGTCATCTAGAATATGGGGACTATGCATGTGGACGTGTGTTTGAAATTTAAACTTTGTTCTTGCTACTTTTCAGGAGGAGGTAGCTGTTTTGTGAACACAGTTCTTAAATATTCTCTCTTCGGCTGTCACTCAGAAACAAGCTCCGCCTTTCTTGACGTCACTCAGTCCAGACTCTTAAAGTGACACTCAGAGTTCAGGAAACAAGAGCTGGTAACAGATGTGTCGGTTGCTTTGGGGTGCACACTGACTGGAGGGCTGAATGTGGGTTTTTCGGTGAGCACAGATTTGTGGGTGCACACCGATTTGCAGATATGTGATGAGTGGGTGTGTTGGCGGATTCGGGGCTGAACACTGACTTGGGGGAACCGGTGTATTTCGAGGTTCTCATGGTTTTTCCCTTTATACAGACTTCAATAATAAATGCAATATGAACTTTGACCTCTGTTTTTGTTTTTTTTAATGGAGATAGCCATTCCCTGAAATGATTCTTGCACTTAATGTGTATGTGGGGCTGTGTGCAGATTTGGAGCTGTGACGAGTCTCAAGGCAAATTTACACTGGCAGCATATTCAATTGATCCCAACCTTTGTTGAGACAGCTGACTCCCACATATGGTTAAATATTAATTCATTAATGTAATCACAATCTGTCACCGTGGGGATTGCGCCGGTCAGACGTTATCAGGTGATGAGCGCGGTGAAATATCCGGTCACCTCGGGGCTTCATTTCATTAATAAAGCCGCGTCCTGAGCACACGGCAGTGGCGGCCGCAGTGTCTCCGGTCCGGGCTCCAGCTCCTCACATTCACCGCCTGATCTCCAAGGTGTTATTCCCGGGCGGATTGTCCCTTTGACCAGCAGCGGCGGGACTTTGGGATAGTGTGGGTGGCGGGGGTGAGCAGTGTAATTGCATCGTCCTGGTGTGTCGATACCTCACTGGGTCCGTCAGATGTCAGTCAAACAACTACTCCAGATGCCCCTCGCTCATTGGCCTGTGCATATGTCTATCTATTCCTATTCCCGCCCACCAAACTCGCAGCCTGACGTTCCCACAAAATGGCGACGGTCTAGTCAGATGCTGGTTGGCTAATCCACTGTCAATTACACGAGTCTCCGCCTTCCCCTTGAATGATTGGCTAACGTGAAGAACGCGGGCCGGGTTTGTATAAACGACGGTTGACACACCACTAACTGTACTGGAGTGCGGTGTAGAGAATTGGGACATAAATCCCTCACTGCTTCCTTTTTCAAATGAAACTTAAATAACCCCTCAAAAGTCCTATAGTTTGTACGTAACGAAACACAATACCGTGAATTAAATTAAAATTACTGCCATTACTTCTGAAAACTTTTAAATGAAAACTAAACGACGCAGAGTAATGTTTTCCAACACGAACGAAGGAATAATGAAGCATAGTGTGCCAAATTCTAAGTCGAGTCAATGTAATTCCTTATCTTCCTGTTTCACCCCCGATCTCCCGTAAACCCAACAGGTATGTATTCTGTAAAGGTGTCTCCTTTGATGTCCTTTATCCACCAGTCTCGATATAATTCTTAACCTACCAACCCCATAGCTTCTGATATGCTAGTTGAAATTTTAACAGCTTTTGTAACTGATCCGCTGTGTGCAGGGACCCATAGGAATTGGACAAATAAACCAATACACTGCGTATGAAATAATGTTTGATGAATAAATCTGTCCTCCTGCAAAATTACCTTTTTTAAGACTCAACAAACCCGAACAGTCATCTGAACAAATTATAACTTTACATGAACAAATTTCCACCGCCCACTGTAAGCCTAAATTGAGGGAAACAAATTCTACTATATATACTGATAAATGGTAGGTAAATTGTTTCTTTATCTTTAACTGTAATTCATGCACAGAAACAATCCCAGTTAAGTTATCTTTTGATTCCTCTACAGCAATGTTTAACATATCATTATAATTTTCCACATTATACTGACGAATCAACATTCTCAAGCAGAACAGAATCCTTCGACTTCATTAAATCGTGTATCCTAAAAAGAATTGAGAAAATCAATGTGGGTTTACCAAGAACGCGACAGTGGGACATATTACATAATCCAACGAACCCATATTCCCAGCGTGATTAGAACCCAGTCCATGGACAACAAGCTGTGTGAACATCTCTCACCAGCGGAAAACAAAATAATGTAACGTTTTGTGCTTCGTGGAGACCTGGTTGATGGAGGAGACACCGGACCACGCCATCGAACCTTCTGGGTTCTCCCTGTTCCCTGGGGACAGGTGGAAACCCCTCACTGGGAAGAGTAAAGGAGGTGGGGTATGCTTCATTGTCAACAATGCTTGGTGCAACCCCCAGAATATGCATGTGTTCCAATCCTTTGTTGCCCAGATGTGGAGCAGCTGTTTAGACCCTACTGGCTGCCCAGGGTGTTCACGGTGTTATCATCACTGGAGGGAACAGCCTCAACATTGAGGGGAGATGTTTTTGAACAGAGGTAAGGAGGAATATTTTTAGACAAAGAGTAGTGAACCGGTGGAATACCCTGCCACGGGCTGCGGTGGAAGCTGTCTGTGGGTATGTTTATGGCGGAAGATGATCATTTCCTGATCGATCAGGCTATCAAATGATATGGGGAGAAGGCAGGTTTATGGGGTTGAGTGGGATCCGGGATCTGCGATGATAGAATAGCGGAGCAGAATCGATGGGCTGAACAGCCACATTCTGCTCTTATGTCTTACGGTCTTTCCAAGATTCAACATGACCTCCCTTTTCCAGTCAGTACAGCCCCCATCCCAAGTCCAGAAGAAAGGATGAAGTTTCCCCGTGAATTTATTCTCAGTGAAGGTGTGGAGATGGGACCTGGTCACCGCGTTGTAAAATGAAACTGTCCCGTACTCATAACTGAGATAAACTCCCACCCTCCCGGGGTTGGGATCGGCAGGGAGACGGGGGTCAGGGGAGGTGGCAACACTGAACAAATCATAATTCAAGTCGTAACCCTGTCCGATGACCCAGATCAGCGAGATCCTGGCGTCTGTGTCCACAGGACACTCGAAGCTGCTGCGGAGGTTGACAGTGTTGTTAAGAAGGCGTATGGCGTAATGGGCTTCATCAACTGTGGGATTGATTTCAAGAGCTGTGAGGTGATGTTACAGAAAAACAACGCCTTAGTTAGACCCCACCTGGAGTACTGTGTTCAGATCTGGTTACCTCACTACGGGAAGTTCTTGACAGTTTCTGGAGTATGTGACATGGTCAGCACATCATTGTGGGCCGAAAGACCTGTAATGTGCTGTAGAAACGTTGTTCACTGCCAACGGCAAGATGCCGAACATTGTTGCGGAGAGAGAGATCTTGGGATGCAAGTTCACAGCTCGTTGGGTGTGGCGAAACAGGTCGATTAGGTGGTGAAGAAGGCTTACAGAATACCGGCATTTATTCGTGAAGCACTGAGTTCAAAAGCCAGGAGGTTATATTGTAATCTATAACACTCTGGTCAGACCATGTCCGGAGTATTTATCTGCGGCTTCTGTGGTGCATATCTGGACAGTTAGGACGCAACATCCATGGCCGACCCTCTCCGACGGAGGCCTCACACACTCACATTGAGAAATATACAAACAACCAATGTCCCAGCACCCGACCCTGCGGTACACCACTTGTTCCAAACTTCCCTCACAACAGAGATGAGGAGGAATTTATTCAGAGTGGGGTGGTGAATGTGAGGCATTAATTGCCCTAATTCCTGTTATCGGTGGTTGCCGGCCTCTACGTCCACAACGACAGGCGTGGTTCTCCTCCGACGTTATGGTGAATCTGTTCCAACAGATGTTTCTGATGGCTGAGGAATAGTGTTGAAGCAGGGAGCGAGTGAGAATCTGAGACATTTGGACTACAACTGCCAGATGGCCGCGCGGCCCCGCATATTCGGCAGCTGAAGCTGACTGAGCGCGGTGCCCGATGGGAGCTGTAGTTCCGTTGAAAAGCGGGTGTTTGTGACTTATGTGCAACCATTCTATCATTGAACAATTTGTGTCATTTGTCACTCTTTATGTAACCCGACAATTACATCGTGACAATGGGGCCTGTGGTGGCGGAGGGGAGAATCTGTGGTGCATCATGCTCAGTTTTGGGGTCAGTGCACAGTAACAATCGAGCCTCCTTTTGACTCCCGTTCTCCCCGGCCGGCAACGAAAGTCGTGAATCTTTACTGCGAAATCCCGGTTAATCACGTCCTTTCTGAGGCGGCCGGCCAGAGTTGCACAGTTCTCCAGCCGTGGTCTCACCGACATAGAACAATGACAGCAGGGGAACAGGCCCTTCTGCTCACTGTGTTGTTCTGAACCAATTGAACCGGTCATTTTATGTCTCACTAAACCAGTCCCCTCTGCCTACACAAGGTCCACATCCCTCCATTCTCCAACCATTCATGTGGTATCTAATAACCTCTACCACATCTGCCTCCACCACCTCCCCTGGAATTCCTTCCAGGCACCATCACTATGAGTCCAAAAAAAAACAAAAGTTGCAACACACATCTACTTTAAACATTCAGAGTCAAGTTGAACATTACAGTCTAATATACGGTGTTTGTTTTACAGCAGCAGTGTCATGAAAAGAGAGAAAATATGCACTAAATTACAAAATACATAAACATGGCAAAAAGGACCAGTGAAGTACTGTTCCCCGTTTCTGCTGAAGTGCGTGTCGTCTGGTAGTAGACATTTCCTACTTAGAGAAACAATACCAGCTGTCCACTCTGTCTGTGCTTCTCAGGTACCCATAAACTTCTGTAGGGCTTCCCACAGCCTCTCCCGTACAGAGCAAATTCCCCTGGATTGTCCAGTCTTACTTTGTCCAGGCAGCATCTTGTTAAGCGTCCTCTAATTACCAGCCAAAGCTTCTGCATTATTCCAGTATTAGAATGCAATTCTCCAGATGTGGTTAAAATTGAGATTTATAGAGTTGCAACATAACTGCCTGACACTGGAACCACTATCTGGGAGTTATGAACTCGGATTCCCTCTGTAGATCAGCCCATGAATACAGAAGCAAAGGGATAGCGTTGAGCCTTTATCAGGCACTAGTCATGCTGTACTTGGAGTATCGTCAACATTTTTGTGCCCCTTATCTCAGAAAGAAAGTGTTGTCCTCGGAGAGAGTTCAGAGGAATTTCACCAGGATGGCGGCATTGCGCCTGTACTTACTGGAATTCAGAACAATGCAAGGCGATCTCATTGAAACCTACCGAGTGTTGAATGGACGAGATAGGGTTGATGTGGAGGGGATGTTTTCTCTGGTGAGCGTATCCAGCACTAGAGGGCGCAGTCTCAAAATTGAGGCGCAACCTTTCAGTACTTTCCTTGTTTTTACTGAATCTATCTCAGGAGACAGCTTATCCACTGATGTCAACTGCAAACCCACGGACTCTCAAAGCTGCCAGGGTTATTACCATTCCCATCCTGTTATCTGTAAAATCGCGATGCATTTCTCTCAATTCCCCCATCCACAGCACATCTGATCTCAGGATGAGGCTTTTTATTCTAGGCCGAAGGAGATGTCCTCCTTTTTCAAGAAAGAGGCTTCCCTTCCTCCACCATCAACACTGCCCTCAACCGCATCTCTTCCATATCGTGCACGTCTGCTCTGACCCCATCCTCCCACCACACTACTCGGGATAGGTTTCACCACCCCAACAGCCTCCAGCCACCCTACCCGGGATAGGTTTCACCACCCCAACAGCCTCCCGCCACCCTACCCGGGATAGGTTTCACCACCCCAACAGCCTTCGCCACCAGCACATAAATCAGACCCTCTCACTGATCTCCCTCCTGGGGCTTATCCACGGAAGCAGAACAAACGCTACGCCCGCCCCTACATCTCCTCCCTCTTTACCATTCAGGACCACAAACAGTCCTTCCAGGTGAGGCGACACTTCACTGGTGAGGCTGTTGGGATGGTGTACTGTGTCCGGTGCTCCTGCTGTTCCTGCTGTTTAACGCTGAGACCCGACGGAGGTTGGGAGACCGCTTCGCCGAGAACCTATGCTTCGTCTGCCAGAAGATCCTGTACTATCGTGATGAGGCCCCATTCAGGTTAGAGGAATAAGAACTTATATTCCGTCTGGGTTGCCTCCAACCTGATGTCACGAACATCGATTTCTCGAATTTCTGATAATGCCCCCCCCCCCCCTTCACCAGACCTCATCCCATTTTCCCTCTCTTATCTTACTACTTGCCTGCCCATCATCTCCCATCTGGGTCACATCTGGCCTATCTGGGTCACATCTGGCCCATCTGGGTCATCTGGGCCATCTGGGTCATCTGGGTCACATCTAGCCCATCTGGGTCACATCTGGGTCACATCCGGCCCATCTGGGTCATCTGGGTCATATCCGGGTCATCTGGGTCATATCTGGGTCATCTGGGTCACATCTGGCCCATCTGGGTCATCTGGGCCATCTGGGCCATATCTGGGTCATCTGGGTCACATCTGGCCCATCTGGGTCACATCTGGGTCACATCTGTCCCATCTGGGTTAACTGGGCCATCTGGGTCACATCTGAGTCTGTTGAGACTTCAGTTTTCTGCAAAGGAACAAAAAGCTCCTGAATTAAACTAAATGAAGCAGTCTGGATCCTGATTTGTGCCCTGTGACTGGCCTCTCAATGAGCTTGTGGGAGACGCGAATGGGATGAGCAGTGACATCGGCGGGTTGCAACAGTCGTAGATCGACCCCACACTGAAGAACAACCTGAACCAGGCCTGGAATTGTTCGGCGAGTGGGGGATGGTGCGAAATACAGAAAGGAACCGCAGAGGCTGCGTTGAGCTTCTGATGATTGAAAACATTTTCTGGACGGACTGCTGTGTATTCCGTGATATTTCATTACAACCCCCGGGGAGGTGTTCTTTGTTAAATAAATTCCAAGCTGTGAACTTGATCTCCACTTTGCTCTGTGAGCTCCGCCCCGATGCTGTCTGGCGTGGAATGAAATCAGCTTAAATATTTCTCAGAACAAAAGGACCCTATTCCACTGAACTCGGCCCAAATCCTTTAATTGCTTTCTGAAATCACTTCTCTCAATACTTCTAGTCGCAGAGAACTTGGATGAAATTTGAGTAAGCTCAGGTGAAGGGAGAAAGTAAGGAGGCAGGAGAGACTGTGGTTGCTCGGCGGATAGGTCGCCTCGGGACTGACCCTGCGCCAATTTAACCCATTCCATGCCGGATGTTCTCCATTTCTCCATCTGAATCCGGTCTCCACCAGACATTGAACCCCGGGTCGCATACAATAAATCTGTTCCAAGATTTTCTCAGGACTTCTCGATTCAGGTTAATTCACTTACATTCATTTATTAACTCTATCATTGATAGATTATTGCATTTCCATCTTACATATATAGTCGTATGTGTTTGGTTTAATTGCAGCGGAAAGGACGCTCCCTGTACCTGAACAAGTGAGGGGAGTTTCAGCTGAAACTCTATCCATGTCAGGCAGTCTTTCTTACACAGAAGGCGGATCTCAGATCCTCGCAGAACCCAGGCTGGATCAAATTCGCAGCCTGGGACTCGCTGAGCCAAACAGAGAAACTCCACCCCACTGGTTGCGATGAAAGAAAAAGGCGAGATCTCCATGGAAATCCGGACAGAAAGGTTAACCCAGCCTGTTTGTTTTCCTCTTTAGTGTTGCTACATGATCCCACTCCTGTCTCCTCCCCCTGTCAGACCCGTCCTGAGCCAGTGAGAGTTAGTGTGACCCGGACCGTGGCCGTCCAGCTCTACCCCGGCTCACCCGGCCCTGTCAATCTGATGAGCGACGGACACGTCACAGCCGAGTGGCCTCGGGAGCAGCAACTCAGACTCAACTCTCCGTACAGGGTGAGAACACCGGTGCAGGAACATTGTCGGTCACCCGGGTAGTCAGACTGATTTCCCGGGACCACACTGAACACTGTCCGGTTACAACATCAGAAGTAAGTGTTGTCTATGATTCTGTACCATTATTCAGCATTTACAGCGAGGCTCCGCTTCGGTCGGGATCGGAAGTGAATTTAGTGGGAGGAGGGAGTCCTGACGTGTTCATGTTAACGAGTCAATTATTGTCCAAATAAATTAAGACAAGCGAGGTCTTTGCCGTCAACCACAAATACTCTCCAGGGTTGTCTCTAACCAGTGCGAGCAGAAAACATCTTTTACCCCGGTAGTGACATGCGAAATATCTCGCCCGGCACCGATCTCTCTGAAACAAGAGAAGATCAGCAGATGCTGGAAATCCGAGAAGCAGACACAGAATGCCAAAAGAACTCTGCAAGCAGGGCAGCATCTATGGAAAAATAAAGTGCAGTCACCTTGGAGACTACAGGTAATGTTCTTTACATCGCGCCATGTAGCAGAAAGGTTTAAATAACATATTAAACTTCCTTCACATTTGAACAACAGTGTCTTGTCGAACCGGTCTGGATTTGATTTCAGCAGAACGGCTGCTCCCTGTTCAGAAGAATGTGCAAGGACAGTGCACGGACACAGAGACACTGAACACCGTTTCTCACAGAACAACGAGCCGTGCCTTCCAAATCAGTCAATCGTTTGGCTCCTTCCCCTTTCCATTCCAGTCCTGATGAAGGGACTCGGTCCACAACATTGACTGTCCATGGATGCTTCCTGACCTGCTGAGTTCCTCCAGCATTGTGTGTTGCCATGGTTATGAGAGATCCGCGTAGGACAGTGAGAGGGGCAACTTGTAAGACACGACACACAGTATCCACGTTGCCATAATGTTCTTGGGGAATTAAGGCGAGAATAATTCAGCTTCCGATGTTTTTTCCTATACTCATTCTACATGAAATGTTTCTTTGATCTCTGTGATCTTCTTCAACAGATCTCTTGTTTTTTTTTCTCTCAATTCTGTTGGTTTCTTCAGCTTCAATGCAACGCTTCGTTAATAGAGTTTTTAACTTTGTCTACAGTTGGAAGTATTTGTTCCAATCTCCATTTACTCCCTGGTATGTAGGAGAGTGAGCAATGACCTTACAAAAGTGCTTTAAATTATGAAGGGCAGAGTAAAGGACTCACTCTGTTTTATTTGTGTAATTTCAGGTCATTGCCAGCAGGCGGAGATTTCTTCCACACGGACGGCAAACAAGAGGACGACACTCAACGAAAGTCAGAATGGACACAGGTATGTTCATTGGGCTCATTGTCATTAAAGCTCTGTCCTTCTGGTACACGTGAGGTCAAACCACCAATAGTTCAGAGGAATAAACTCCCGCGATAAAGGGGCAGAGAGAAAGTACCATCAAACGGGGTCATTGATCCTACTGATAAAGCGACCTTGGGCACTGGAACAATTCACCAGCTCCAGCGCAGGTATCTAACAAGGAGATGGTCGAATCACTCCGCTACCATGAGGGTGTGGGCGAAACTCAGACAGGAATATAGCAGCGAGCAAGGTAACAGTCCAGGGAACAGAAATAATTTCTGTCAGTATTTGGTACATCCTGATGTGAGATATGCCTTCGACAGCCGGTGATAGAAACAAATGTTGCTTTCTCTTTTGGAAGGGCAATGGAGAATTCTCCCCGGATTTTCGGTTTGTTGCACTATGGAGGTGAGGATAGTTTCCCGGTGTCTGTTTCTGTGACCGAAATTTTAAACAGGGAATCAGGGGTGGTGGTGAGGGTGGGCGGTGGTGGCTACTGAAATGAGATTGGCGAACAGGATTAAAGTAAAACAAAATGATAAGAGGAGAGGGCAACGCACAAAATCTGGGGGAACACAGCAGGTCAGGTAGTATTGTAGAAAGAAATTAACTATCGACGTTTCGGTTAGAGGCATCTTAATCGGATAATTTGTTCATTGTTTTCAGAGTTGTCTTGGGCACATAAGAAAGAGTCAGGACTGGAGAAGCATTATTCGGGCTGAAGGTCTGTGACCAGTAGAGTCCGCAAGGTTCACTGTTTCACCATGCGCCGTGTGTGATGTAAATAAATCAATAATGAACTGTGATGTAAAACTACATGAGTGGAGTGTTTCGTCGATTTACAGAGTTGGCGGAGTTCATTAAATTTGGGACTGCTGTCAAAGTGTTGGATCCAATTACAAACACTGTAGAAATATGAACAGAGAATCACCAGGTACAGGTAATTAGGGCAAATGTGAGAAGTTGCACTTTGGGAGGTCAAGTTCGCAACGATGTGCACGGTGAATGCGGGAAGCGTTAATAAGATTGATGTACGGATGGGTCTTGTGATGGATATGCGCAGTTCCCTGAAAGTGGCAACACAGTTGGTAGTGTGCCAATGATAAGTTGAGGTATTTGTTAAAGATGGGCTATAACTGGATGAACTTTGGTTAAGAGACAATTTCAGTTTTGTGCACAACTCTGGTAACCACATCAGGAGAATGATATGAGTGTCTGGACAGGGTGCAGACGAGTTTCGCCACAAATTCAGAGGGAATATGCTTAAGGTTAGAGGGTAAAGTTTAAAGGGGATTTAGGACGCATGTTTTCCACAGAGAGTAATCAATGTCTGGAATGTGCTGCCGAGGAAGGGACTGGAAACAGATACCCGGCAGCATCTGAGAGGCCGGGAACGGACGGACATTGGCCATGTTCCTGAAGATGGGATTGGTTTAAACGGCATCGTGTTGGCATACGCATGGTGCACTCTACTATTTTATGTTCTGTGACTGACTACAGATCTGAGCTCTGCAATCTCCGCCTTCCTGTCAAATTGTGAGGATCACCACCTGTTCCGGTTGACGAGATTCTACACGGAGCGACTGGAGCAGGCGATTGAGGAGGGCGTGGAGGGAGTCGGCTTCATGTTAACACATGATCATTATTTCAATGAGCGGGAGAATCTCGTAAGTGGAAGGAACATAGATTCAGTATAGATTCTACTGAATCAATCACAGACCGACAGAACAGGCACAACGGCACCACTGGGCTATGACAATCCTGCAATGCTTGGGGTTAACATCAAGAAAAGAGTTTACATCTGCGGAAACACTGAACCTATATTCACCAATACAATCCTCTATCCAATTGTCGGAAGACATTCATTTTTAGACGGGTTAGAATACAGACAGTGATTGACAGGTGACTTTAGTAAAATGTCACTTGACGGATATTGCAAGTGGACACAGGACCACTTTACACCACTGTTTTTGGTATCACATCAGGTTCCCAGTGTTCGACCTTAATGTCCATTCACCAATCTGTGTTCTCCTGATGACCCACGGGATTCCCACAAATCAAATATATAGTGAGCTATTTCTCATCTCATTTCTCGAGTCCACTTTCACCCTGATTTTCAATTGACCAGGCCACACTGATTATCGTCTCTCATTTGAACTACTGACCCTTTTTTTGATCAATATCCGAACATGTTTCTGTTACCCTCTGTTTCTTGTGACTATTCCAATCTGACTTTGTAATTACTACAGCATATACTGTTAACACCTGGAAGTGTAGCATTGGAATAGCTAACACCGAATTACAAATGGTCCTTGTGCTACTGGAGTGCATTCACCTAATGCCACCCAGATTGAATTTTAGTGAAGAGCCACACACCACACTGAACACTACATTCCACGTGAGGCAGCTGACAATGTCAATCCAAACCTCTTAATCAACATTAGCAGCAGTTGACTTTGGTCTGTCACACATGCACAATAGTTCTGAATTTGCTGTCTGCTCCTCACTGCCAATTCCCAGCCGTAGGGTGACACAGCCCCACACCGCCCTCAGAGCTCGGCAGGGAAGTTTAAGCCAGCAATTACCCCAGGGAAAATCAACAGCGATCTTGCCATAGTTTGACCTACCCATAGTCATCAAACTTTACAGTACAGCAACAGACTCTTCTGCTCATCCCGTCCACACCGACCTGACATTCATCTGAACCCGGTCTGGAGACGCACATAACTCCCCCATTGAATGAGCTTATCCAAACTGATCGTAAATGTTCAAATCGAATGTACATCGACTAATTCCGATGGCAGCACGTTCCACGCCCTCAGCAACCTCTGAGTGAAAAAATTCCCCTTCATATTCTGGAGAAAGATAGGACTAGAACCAGAGTTGAGATTTTTGATTGGAGAAAGGCTAACTTTGAGGAGATGCGAAAGGATTCAGAAGAAGTGGATTGGGACGGTTTGTTTCATGGGAAGGATGTAAAAGAGAAATGGAGATCGTTTAAAGGTGAAATTTTGAGGGTACAGAATCTTTATGTTCCTTTTAGGTTGAAAGGAAAGATTCAACGTTTGAGAGACACATGGGATGTTGGAAACGGTTAGGAGAAAGAGAGATATCTAGAATAAATATAGGCAGCATAGAGTAAATGAGGTTTTCGAGGAATATAAAGAATGTAGGAAGAATCTTAAGAAAGAAATTAGAAAAGCTAAAAGAAGATACGAGGGTTCTTTAGCAAGTAAGGTTAAAATAAATCCGAAGGGTTTCTACAGTTATATTAATAGCAAAAGGATAGTGTGGGATAAAATTGGTCCCTTAGAGAATCAGAGTGGACAACTATGTGTAGAACCAAAAGAGATGGGGGAGATTTTGAACAATTTCTTTTCTTCGGTATTCACTAAGTAGATGGATATTGAATTGTGTAAGGTAAGGGAAACAAGAGGGAAGTTATGGAAACTATGACGATTAAAGAGGAGGAAGTACTGGCGCCTTTAAGGAATATAAAAGTAGATAAATCTCTGGGTCCTGACAGGATATTCACTAGTAGGGACTCTGACAGAAATATTTCAAATCTCATTAGAAACGGGGATGTTACCGGTGGATTGGCGTATTGCTCATGCGTTTCAATTGTTTTAAAAGGGTTCTTAGAGTAAACCGAGCAATTACAGGCCTGTCAGTTTGACGTCAGTGGAGGGTAAACTAATGTAAAGTATTCTTAGACAAGGCCTTTGACAAGGTTCCGCACGGAAGGATAGTTAGGAAGGTTCAATCGTTAGGTATTAATATTGAAGAGGTAAAATGGAATCAACAGTGGCTGGATGGGAGATGCCAGAAAGTAGTGGTGGATAACTGTTTGTCAGGTTGGAGGCCGGTGATTAGTGGTGTGCCTCAGGGATCTGTATTGTGTGCAATGTTGTTTGTCATATACATTAATGATCTGAATGTTGGGGTGGTAAATTGGATTAGTAAGTATGCAGATGATACTAAGGTAGATGGCGTTGTGGCTAATGAAGTAGGTTTTCAAAGTTTGCAGAGAGATTTAGGCCAGTTAGAAGAGTAGTCTGTACGATGGCAGATGGAGTTTAATGCTGGTAAGTGTGAGGTGCTAGATTTTGGTAGGAATAATCCAAATTGGACATACATGGTTAATGGTAGGTCATTGAAGAATGGAGTAGAACAGAGTGATCTAGGAATAATGGTGCATAATGAAGGTGGAAACTCACGTGGATAGGATGGTGAAGAAAGCTTTTGGTATGTTGGCCTTTATAAATCAGAACATTGAGTATAGGAGTTGGGATATAATTTTAAAATTGTACAAGGCCACATTTGGAGTATTGTGTACAGTTCTGGTCACCTAATTATAGGACAGATGTCAACAAAATATGAGAGAGTACAGAGAAGATTTACCTGAATGTTACCTGGGTTTCAGCACCTTAGTTACAGGGAAAAGCTGAACAAATTAGGTCTTTATTCTTTGGAGCGTACAAGGTTGAGGGGGGACTTGATAGACGTATTTTAAATAATAAGGGGATAGATCGAGTTGACGCGGATAGGCTTTTTCCATTGAGAGCAGGGGAGATTCAAACAAGAGGACATGAGTTGTGAGATAGGGGCAAATGTTTAAGGGTAACACGAGGGGGAACTTCTTGACTCAGAGAATGGTAGCATGAAACCAGCTTTCAGTAGAAGTGGTAGAGCAAGATCGGTATTGTCATTTAAAGTAACATTGGATAGGTATATGGGCAGACAAGGAATGGAGGGTTATGGGCTGAGTGCGGGACAGTGAGACTAGGTGAGGGTAAGCTTTCGGCACGGACTAGAAGGGTCGAGATGTCCTGTTTCCGTGCTGCAATTGTTATATAGTTATTTTGCCTTTCATCTGTCATCGTTACCCCATGACCTCTAATTCCAGTCCCACCCAACCTCAGTTGTAAATGCCTTTTCGCACTTGCTCTGTTTATGCCTTTAATGAACTTGTATACCTCTATCACATCTCTCCTGGTTCTCCTACATTCCATGCAATAATTTCCTAACCTATTTACACTTTCCCTCGATCGCAGATGCTCAAGTCCAGACAACAATCTTTAAATGTGTTCTGCACACGTTCAATTTTATTGATATCCTTTCGAGAGGTAGGTGCACAAATTGCTTCAAATTAGCCTGTGCTACATCAATTTCGACATGATATCCCAACTTCTGTATTCAATATTTTGATTTATGAAGACCCATGTCCTAAAGGCTTTACAACGCCATCTAACTTCGACAACACTTTCAAGAGATTTTTCATCTGAATTCCCAGACACTTCAGTTTCACCGCACTGTTCAATGTCCTACCTCTCAATGTCTTAGTGTTATCGTGGTTTATCCTCAAAAAGTACAACACCTCACACGTGTCTTCATTAAATTCTGTCTCCCAATCTACATTCCACAATTTCTAAACTGTTCAACGTCCCACTGCAATCTCTGACCACCTTTCTCGCTGTCACTGCCTTGGTGTCATCCAGATTTGCTGACCCAGTTTAGAACGTTATCATCCAGAGCGTTGATACATATGACAGGCAACAACAAGATCCCTGCCGCACACCACAAGTCATAGAGTCAGAGAAGCAAGTCTCTGCTGCCACTCTTAGCTTCTCTCGTGAATCCAATATCTAAACTAACAGACTCTCATGTCATGAATGCCAAGCGACTTAAATCTTATTGACAAAGCTCCCATGATGGACTTTGTCAATGGCCTCGCCTGAAATCCCTGTAGACAACATGCACTAACTTGTTTTCATCATTTGCTTGGTAAATTCCTCGAGAACCTATAAGATTGGTTAGATGGGATCTACTAGGCACAAATCCGTGTTGACCATCCCTAATCAATCCTTGCCCATCCAAATGCTCATATTCAGCCCCTTAGAGTACCTGCCGGTAACTTTCCCATCACTGGTGTCAGTCTCACCAGCCTGTAATTCCCTGGCTTATTCTTACAGACTTTCAAGTAGCAGAACAACATTACCTATCTCCAATACTTCCGCATCAAACATTTAAAATATCTTTACTGAAGCACACGCAATCTCTGTTTAGCCTCAAACGAGGGACAAAGCAAAGCCCCAGGGATGTATCTACCCTAACCTGCTTCAAGACAGTAAATATCTCCTCCTCTGTAATCTGTATAGAGTCCGCCATCACACTGCTGATTTGCCTCACTCTAACTACTTTGTATGCCTCCTGACTAAATATAAATGCAAAAAACTGATTTAAAATCTCCCCCACTTTTTTCCAGCTTCATGCATAAACGCCCACTCTGAACTTCAAGAGGACCAATTTTGTTCTGAATATATTTGATGAAGAGTTTGGTATTGTTCTTTCCCTTGTCTGCTAGCGCAAACTCATGCCGTGCTTTAGCCCTCTTGATTTCTTACTTTAGTAACTCTTGCATTTCTTTTACTCATCAAGTGCCTCATCTGATCCCTCGAGCCTGTACTTATGATGCGCTCGGGGCCTCGATATCTCTCAAAAACCTAGGTTCCCTGAATATGCTACCCTTGCCTTTTAATCTGTCAGTAATATTCAATCTGTACTTGTGGTCATTCATGCATTCAAACTTTGTACTCTTAAAATATCAGTTTTGGAAGCCTCACACCTACCAAGCACATCTGTTACCAGAAAACAACCAGTCCCAATCCCTTTCGTCAGATCCCTTCCGATGCTACTAAAGTTGGCCTTTCTCCAATTTAGATTCTTAACCCGAGGACCAGACCCATCCTTGCCCATAATGATCTTTAAACTAATGGCATTATGATCACCAGATCCCTGCACACATGCTTGTCACCTGCCGTATCTTGTACCCTGATAGAATTCCAGTATGTGCTGTTTACAGTCACGACCTCAATGTATTGATTACGGAAACTTCCCTGGACATACTTGACATACACAATCCCATCGAGCCCTTTAAAATGTGGATGTCACAGCCAATAAATGGACAGTTAACATTACCTACCATCAGAAGCCGATGTTTCTTGCAACTGTCTGCGATCACTCTGCAAATTTGCTCCTCTAAGTCCCAGTAACCATTGGGTGATGCACAATGTCTTCCCATTAACCTGGTCGTTCCTCTCTTATTGCTCAGTTTTACCCATGTAGACTCAATAGATGAGCACTCCAGTCTATCCAGTCTGAGCAATTCAGTGATATTTTCCCTTAAGCGACCACTCCGTCTGTAATCCGACCAGGTCTGTTGAATCATGTCTAACGCTACAGAACCCTGGAATGCTGAAAAGCCAGTCCTCACCAACTCTAAGCAAATCACATCAATAGTCGCCATCCTGTAATTCAATGTGTTGATCCATGCGTGAAGCTCATCTTCCTTTCCTACAACACTCTTTACATTGAAATAATACGGATTTCGGAAAAAAAATAGCTTCACGATGCTCATCCTTTAGCTTCCTGACTTTCCCACACAACCGCTCCATTATCCACTCCGGTTCTTCATTCCCCTGCTCATGTTTAACGCATCCCCACTCCCTATGCAGCGCTAACAAACCTTCCCCCATGGGAACCAGTCCCCCTCCAATTTGAGTGCAAAACCATCACGTCTGTCCAAGTCCCAAATTCCTTGGAAGAGAGCCCAATCATCCCAACATCTGAAGCTCTCAGTCATGCACCATCTCATCAGCCACACGTTAGACTGTATTATCGTCCTACTTCAGGCCTCTCTAGTACCTGGTACGGATAGCGATCTTGAGAACACAACCCTGGGGGTCCTGCCCTTTGGCTTAGCATCCATGAACACACGTTGCAGGAGCTCCTCACACTTCCTGCTCTTACGTCATCCGGCGAATCACCCTGCCGTTCAGAAAGTTTCAGACTCGATGCGAGAGATCCCCGAGCTTGACAACACACCATCCAGAAATCTTGTTGTCGGCAACAGAATCCCCAGTCTGTTTTCCTAACCGCAGAATTCCCCCTCTTAATGCAGCTCACTCTTCTCAGTCCTTCTGAGTCACAAAACCAAACTCAGTGCCAGAGGTATAATCGACATGGCTTCTCTCTTCTAGGTCATACCCGGAAACGGAAAATGTGTTCTGTTATAGAGGGGTTCTCTGCAGTGACATATTCTGATTTCTCCCTCTTGACAGTCACCCACTTACCCGTGTCCTGCCCCTTGTGTATAGCTCCATCCCTGTACATCCTGTCAGTCAACCTCTCAGCCTCCTGAATGATCTCGGTTTCATCCAGCTCCAGCTCCAGTTCCTTAGCACAGTCTGTAATAAGCTGCAGTTGGATGCACTTCTTCCAGTTCTACTTGTCAGGAACACTGGATTTCTCCTTGTCTTGCCACACCCTGTAGGAAGAACATTCCACTATCCTGCCTGGCATTCCCACTGTTCTAACCGTAAAAACGGGAGCTAAAATATTACCCAAATTCTAGCTAAAGCCTCACTGGACCGTCTCTGACACTAAGCCTCAATTCTCCACACTATCTCTGGCTCACTCACCCTATGTCTGCTCCACTTAAACATTGCTAAGTGATAATTACTGCGCAATCTGTGACACAGAATGTCCGGACTGACACCTCTCGCTTCTTTAAATTCTTTCTCCCGCTATGAACACTTCAATGGCTGTTAGCGATCGGTGTCGAGCAGAAAGTGCTGGGACAGTCCATGCTCAGGGTAGATTTGTACCCATCTCTCCGCTCCTCAATATATTCCCCATTGTTCATTACAGAGCGTGACTGAGCTCGCGGAGAAGGGAAACCGAGCGGGCGCTTCCAAACTCCTCCTGGATCTGGTGATGGAGAAGGGCACCGGAGCCCGGAGGGTGATGTGGGAATCCTTTGTGAAACTACACCATCATTTACCGAAGCTGAGCAGAATATTGAATGAAATACGGGAACGTGGTACGGTGAACAATACACTATGTGTTACAGATGTAAATGCTAATGAATTTACAGTATTACAAAGAACAGACTTCATGCAGGTTAATCTATTTGGACAGGTGACGGCCAGTTCGCCTACATGGACACTGAGCGGGGTTTATCTGAAGTGCCCACGCGTCTGAAAGGTAAGCGATGGAACGGAAATCTCAAAGTCTTTCTTTCACTCTGAGAGTCTGAATACCTGTCTTTAGTGATATGATTAGAGACTGTCTAAACATGGGAGACATTTTTTGTTGCAGTGGCTGGAGGACATGTAAGCATCTGTAATTTTCAGAACACTTTGTACCGTCCGGGTCCTCGGCTGTGCACCTGGAGACATCTATGAAATTTAACCCCATACTCAACCCCATACACCTGCTTTCTCAATATATCTTTTGATGCCCTGACCAATCAAGAACTTCTGCCATAAATATACCCATGGACACGGCCTCCACTGCAGTCTGTGGCACAGCATTCCAGCATTCACTACTCCTTGGCAGCAATAATCCTCCTTACCTGTCGTAAAGGCTTGCCTCTCAATTTTGATGTTGTGCCTTTCAGTTCTGGATACGCCCACCACAGAAAACATCCTGTCCATTTCCACGCTATCTGGCTTTTTCAACATTCAGTAGGTTTCAAAGATATTCCCAACCACTCCCCCCCCCCCCCCCCGCATTCCGCTAAATTCCAGTGATTACAGGCCCAAAGTTGCCAAGTTCCCTCATATGTTAACCCCCCCTCCCCCATTCCCAGAATCATCATCGTGAATCTCCTCTGGACTCTGCAATGACAGCACATCCAGTTTGAGATATGGGTTCCAACATTATTGACAATACTCCAGGTGTGGCCTGACTACAGTCTTATAAAGGCTCAGCATTATCTCTTTGTTTTTATAGATAGATAGATAGATAGATAGATAGGTAGATAGATAGATAGATAGATAGATAGATAGATAGATAGATAGATAGATAGATAGATAGATAGATAGATAGATAGATACTTTATTCATCCCCATGGGGAAATTCAACTTTTTTCCAATGTCCCATACACTTGTTGTAGCAAAACTAATTACATACAATACTTAACTCAGTAAAAAATATGATATACATCTAAATCACTATCTCAAAAAGCATTAATAATATTGAAATAAATGCCAACATTGCGTTTGCCTACTTTGCTACAGACTCGACCTGTAAATGAACCTTCTGTGAATCTTGCTGGAGAACTCCTAAGTTCCTCTGCACCTCTGGTGTTTGGCCCTTCCTCCCATTGAGATAATGGTCCGCACTATTGTTCCTTTAACCAAAATGCATTTTCATACATTTCCCAACACTCTATTTCATCTGCTGCTTTTTTTGCCCATTCTTCCAATTTGTCTTCTTTCTGGTACAATCGCATTGCTTCCTCAGCACTACCTATCCCTCCACCTATCTTTTTATCATCCGCAAACTTTGCCACAAAGGCATCAATTCCGTTATCTAAATCATTGATCAAACAATGTGAAAAACTGCGGTCCCAATACTGACCCTGAAGAACGCCACTGGTCACAGGCAACAAACCAGAAAAGGCCCCTTTTCTTCCCACTCGCAGTCTCCTGTCTGTCAGCCATTCCTCTATCCATGCCAGTATCTTTCCTGTAACGCAATAGGACTTTATCCTGTTCAGCAGTCTCATATGTGGCACCTTATCAAATGCCTTCTAAAAATCCAAGTAAATGGCACCCACTGACTCTCCTTTGTTCACCATTCCTGTTATTTCCTCGAAGAACAGATTTACCAGGCATGATTTCCCTTTACAGAAACCATCCAGACTTTGACTTATTTTGTCATTAGTCTCTAGGTACCTCGAAACCTCAACTTTAATAAGAGATTCCAACATTTTCCCAACCATCGAGGTTTGGTTAACTGGCCTATAATTTCCCTTCTTTTGCCTTCCACTCTTGTTAAAGAGTGGAGTGATATTTGCAATCCTCCAGTCCTCCGGGACCATGTCAGAATTAAGTGAATTTTGAAAGATCATGACCAATGCATCGGTTATCTCTCCAGAAACCTCTCTCAGGTGTCTGGGACGTAATCCATCATGCCCTGGTGACTTATCCAACTTAAGACCTTTTCGTATGCCGAGCACTTTTTATTTTGTAATAGCAATGACACTCAATGCTACTGCCTGCTACTTAAGGACCACTGCACACTGCTGACGTCTTCCATAGTGAAGACATATGCAAAGTACCCATTAAGTTTATCTGAAATTTCTTTGTCCCCAATTAATATCTCACCAACATAATTTCCAATGGTTCAATATGAACTCTCAACTCACTTTTACTCTTTATATTACTGAGAAAATGTTTATTATCCTGCTTTATATTATTGGCTTGCTTGCCCTCATGTATCATCTTTTCCCTTCCTATAGCTTGTTAAGTTGCCTTGTGTTAGCTTTTAAAACGTTTACTTTCATCCAAATTTCCCTCACTTTTGAAACCTTATATATGCTCTTTTCTTGGCTTTTATGCAGTCTTTAACTTTCTTTGTCAATCACCGTTTCCTACCCCTGCCGCTTAAGAACGTCTTCGTCTGTGGACCGTATCTATGCTGCGCCTTGTGAACTATTCCCAGAATCTACGTTCTGCCGTTATTCCAGCTAGTATCCTTTCTAATCCACCTGGCAGAGCTCCTCTCTCATGTCTCTGTAATTCGCTTTATACCATTGCGCTACTGATATATGTAAGCTATGCTTCTCACTCTCAAATTGCTGTTTGGATTCCATCATTTTGTGATCACTGCCTCCTAAGGTTCCTTTGCATTAAGCTACCTATTAACATCTTGGTTATTACACAACACCCAATCTAAGATAGCTTTTTCCTGAGTAGTCGCAAGCACAAGATACTCTGCAAAGCTATCATGCTGGTATTCAATAAATTCCCTCTCTTGTGAGCCAACACTTTAAATATGCTTGATTTTCCAATACCCCTTGCATATTGAAGTCCTCCATTACAATAGTGTCATTACCATTATTACATGCCTCTTACAGCTCCTTTTTCAATCTCAACCCCTCCTCTTGGCTACTATTGTGAGGCCTATATATAATTCTCATCATGTTTATTTTCAACTTTGCAATTTCGCATCTTCACCCACAAAGATTAAACAAGGATTAAACCCCATATCACGTCTTTCTAAAGATGTAATTCCATCACGAATCAACAGAGCCACACTACCGCCTGAGTCGCCCTGCCTGTCCTTCGATACAAAGTAAGTCCTGTGGTCTTGAAGTCCCAACTATGGCCACGACTCAGTGACGCCCACAAAATCAAAGCGCCCAATATATAATTGCGCCAAGGGTTCGTCCGCCTTGGTCCGAAGGCTACGCGCATTAAATACAACGCATTCAGTTCTGCATCTGCGCCCTTTTGAATTTTACCTGTGTGGTGCATTTCAACACTTCGATCTGTCTGCATTTCAACCCAATCATCAGCTCCTTCCTTACATTCATGTTACACCTAACATCTACTCTTAAGCTTGTTGGCGCACCCTCAGCTCTATCATCCTGGTTCCCATACCGCTGCCATGTTAAAACACTCCCAACAGTTCCAGTAAATCTGTCCGCAGTAATATTGGTCCCACTCGTATTCGTGCAACCCATCCATTTTGGACAGGGCACGCCTGTCCCAGAGGTTGTCCTAATTATCCAAAAGCCTGAATCACTGCCCCCCGCTGCAATTCTTCAGCCGCGCATTTATCTGCCGCCTCATTCTATTCCTACGTTCACTATCGTGTGAAACACACAACAATCCCGAGATTACGATGAGTTCCAGCTTCTCAGCTTCCTTCACGACCACCTCCTGTTTTTTCTTCCAGTGTCATTGATACCAATATGTGCCATGACCGCTGGCTGCGCACCCTCTCTTTTCAGCGTATTGTGGACGTGCCCAGAAACATTTCGGATCCTGGCACCTGGGAGACAACGTACCATCTGTGTCCCTTTTAATGTCCACAGAATCGCCTATCTGTCCCTCCGACTATAGAGTCCCCTATTACTGCTGCCATCCTTTTCAGTTCCTACTGTACTGGGCAACATCAGGGAATTGCCTGAATTCATGTACAAGTTCCCTGGAGCAGAGGAGACTGTAGAGGTGTGGTAGGTGTGTATAGCCTGAGTTCATGTACCAGCTCCTCGGAGAATAAGAGACTGTAGAGTAGAGCGGGGTGTGTTACATCGCGACTGGTTCAGCCTGGAAAATGAAACAAAAATAATCTTCCTTTTCTGTGGGTCGGTACTGACTGTTTAAGCTTAAAGGGTTGTCAAAAGTATCGGGTCCATTATGAAACATAGAAACATAGAAAACCTGCAGAACAATACAGGCCTTTCGGCCCACAAATCTGTGTCGAAAATGTCCCCACCTGAGAAAGTACCTAGGGTTACCCATAGTCCTCTATGTCTCTGAGCTCTATGTACCTGTCCAGGTTCTCTTAAAAGACCCTATCGTATCCACCTCCACCACCATCGCCGACAGCCTATTCCACGCACTAATCACTCTCCGTGTAATAAAGTTAACCCTGACATCTCCTCTGTACCTACTTCCAAGCACCGTAAAACTGTGCCCTCTCATGCTAGTCATTTCAGCCCTGGGAAAAAAGCCTCTGACTCTCTACGTGATCAATGCCTCTCATCACCTTATACACCTCTATCAGATCACCTCTCATCCTCTGTCACTCCAAGCAGAAAAGGCCGAGTTCACACAACCTATTCTCATGAGGCATGCTCCCCGGTCCAGGCAACATCCTCGTAAATCTCCTCTGCACCCTTTCTATGTGTTCAACACCCTTCCTGTAGTGACGCAACCAGAATTGGGCAAGGCATTGCAAATGAAGTCTGACCATGTTCCTGTCTATCTGCAGCATTACCTCTCAGCTCCTAAACTCAGTTCCACGGTGTTCGAAAGCCAATGCACCGCATGCTTTCTTAAACACAGAGTCAACCTGCGCAGCAGCTTTGAGTGTCTTAAGAATTTAGACGCCACACTGCCAAGAGTCTTTCCATTAATGCTATATTCTGCCATCATATTTGACCTACCAAAATGAACCTCTTCACACTTATCTGGATTGACCTCCATCTGCCACTTCTCATCCCAGTTTTGCATCCTATCAATGTCCTGCTGTACCCTCTGACATCACCCCACACCAGTGACAACACCTCCAACCTTCGTGTCATCAGCAAATTTACTAACACATAATGCACGGTGTGTTACACCGTGTCTGGCTCAGCTGCGAAATGAAAACTCTGTGGCTCAGTCCTGACAGATTAAACCGAAAGGAATATCAGCAACATCAGATCCGTTATGAGAAAAAAATGAACTAAATTGCCCATTGCCCCACGCCACTGTTACCCTCTGCAGTGTTGCTCAGTTCAACAGAAGCTGAGCAGTGAAACCACCCGCTCCACACAACACTCTCCTCTCCAGAATCACGTGTGCACTTGGTGCTCGCTGGAACACCGGGGAATCAGGAGCTTACAAACGGAGGGGCGAGTGGACGCTTTAATAGCGAAAGTAAATCAGATCAGAAATGTTTCTGTGCCATCAGTCATTTTCAGACACTCTGTCTCTGAGCTCCAAACAATCTCTTCAATAAGTTTTATTTTTGAGGAAATACGCGATTGTTCCATGTTCATCAGATCAGGCATTGACAACCTATTTCCTCAGATGTTCGACAGAAACACATGGAGACTCTACGGGAACAAACTGATAAACTAAGAGTGAACACGATCCTGATGAGGGAGAAGGTGAAGGTTTTCCAGCTGGTTGATCGATACGCTGAGCTCACGGTCATTTCTACTGTTCGAGATCGGACACTGGTGGAACATGAGCTGCTGGTAAGAGGCAGAGACCACGAGGAGTGGAGACAGAAACATCTCTGCAAAGACTTGGACAAAATCCACATTGCTCATCTGTTTCAGAATCGTTACTCACATAGTTTTCGGGATAAAATGAAAAGAAATTCAGGATGTTCGGCAGCAGTGGCCGGAGTCCCGGGGATCGGGAAAACAACAATGGTACAAAAGATTGTTTATGACTGGTCCACAGGGAAAATATACGAACAATTCCATTTTGTATTATTTTTCAAATTCCGAGATTTAAACTCCATTAACTGTAGAATAAATCTGAGGGAATTGATTCTGGATCAATATCCTTACTTTGGGAATGTACTGAGAGAGGTGTGGAAGAACCCAGAGGGTTTACTGTTTATTTTTGATGGTTTAGATGAATTCAAACAGAGAATCGATTTTGCTGACAGTCGGAGAGACACAGAACCCAAGCACCAGTGCCCAGATCCCGAGTGGTGGTGTGAAGTGTCGGACATTGTGTACAGTTTAATCCAACACAAGCTGCTCCCAGGGTGTTCAGTTCTGGTGACCACCCGCCCTACTGCGTAACATTTATTGGAAAAGTCAGAGATCAGCATCTGGGCTGAAATCCTGGGATCTGTTGGTGAGGAACGGAAGGAATATTTCATCAGATATTTTGATGATCAGACGGTGGCGGAAGCTGTTTTCAAATACGTGAAGGAGAACGGGATCCTGTACACCATGAGCTACAATCCCTCCTACTGTTGGATCCTCGCTCTGGCACTGGGCCCCTTCTTCACACAAAGAGTCAGGGACCCGCAGCGAGTTCCCAAGACCATCACCCAACTCTATTCCTACTATATCTACAACATCCTGAAAAACCACGGAAGTGAAATTGAGAACCCCCGTGAAGTGTTACTCAGGGTTGGGCAGATGGCCTTCAGAGGAGTGTCCGAGAAGATTGTGTTTACGGGTGAAGATTTGATCAACTACAATCTGCAGCCTTCCCAGTTCCTTTCCGGGTTCCTGATGGAGCTTTTGGAGAGAGAAGATTCTGCCCGGAGCGTGGTGTACACATTCCCACACCTCACCATCCAAGAGTTTGTAGCTGCAGTCGCACAATTCCTGACTCTACATCCCGGCGATATCCTGAAATTCCTCACTGAAGCCCACAACACGACAGATGGGCGATTTCAGGTATTTCTCCGTTTTGTTGCTGGTCTCTCCTCCCCAATGACAGCTCGGGGCCTGGAGGAGTTTCTGGGTCCATTTCTTCATCAAACAACCTGCCGGGTGATTGACTGGGTGAAGGAGGAGGTTAAACGCCAGATTGGAAACGCGAGGAGTGCAGCTGGTAGAAGGAGCCTCCTGAACACATTGCACTTCCTGTTTGAGTCTCAGAATCGTGGACTGGCTCAGGCTACACTGGGATCTGTGGAAAATCTTTCATTCAGCGAAATGTCACTGACCCCGATTGACTGCGCGGTCCTGTCCCATGTCATCGGATTCTGTGATACAATAATAAACCTCGATCTGGCTGGCAGCCACATTCAGTGTGAAGGAATCCAGCGGCTGGGACCCGGGCTGCACAAGTGCCAGGATTTGAGGTAACTTGATTTATCGCTCACTCTGAACTGTGAAACTTCCATTGTGATTTTGGCAAAGTTGCAGTAAATCCGATTGTGAAGAATTGTGTAAAATGTCCAGGGGGTCGGTCCGTATTTCCCCAAGGATGAGAGGTTTCTGTGTTTCGTTGTTAAGGGGTGTGGAGACTTTAGATTAGTAAACAATGGCCATTTGTTTAATGGTAGTAAATAACGGGAATGGCCGTGACTGCAGCAGGTTGGTCAGAGTTTCACACACCCTTCCCGGTGAAGGACAAGAGATCGTCAGCGGACTGTCCCTATGAGAAGGACATAATTATCATTATGAAATTGTCCTCCACTGCCCTTTCCCGCGTGTGACTATCACCATCAGTCCACCTGTGTGACTGTGCTCACTACCAGATACCCAGACCCCATGGGCGCATCTGTTCTCCCGCTTGTGGGCCTCAGTTCAGATCCACCCCTCCCGTGCAATCCCTCGTCTTGTTGGAATTTCTTTTCCCATCAGTATCCTCCTATGGGATCTCTCTTTCCCATCCCTCTTCCTCTTGTGGGATCTCTTCGCCTTCCTCATGTGGGACCACACCTCTTTCCTCTTCTGGGATCTCTCTTCTTTCCTCATGTGGGATCTCTGCTCCTTCCTCTGTGGGACCTCTCCTCCAGCCTCCTCCGTGATCTCTCTTCCTCAATCACCATCCTCTTGCAGGTTCTCTCTTCCTCTCCCTTTTCCTCAGGTGGGTTCGCTTCCACCATCTCCCATCGACACTTTCCCATTAACAAATCTTCCTCACTGTGGGACTTTCCCCCATCCTTCAACCCCGCCCCTCCCGACCCTCCCACGTCTGGAACACGTTTCTAACTATTGGTGAATGACACAGAATAGTGTGGAGTTTACGGGGTCACGCTGACAGACAAACTTACTGTCATTCGGTAAATACCCTGGAGCTGGGCAGTGAGGAGCATTGACGGTGATGGGAACTCCGACCGGTGATTTACTGACGGGTTTAATTTTTCCTGAAATATCTGAGTGAGAGAAATTCCCTCAGACACACGGGTTGAATCACTTTGTTCATCAATTTGTCTGTTTGTTTAGACTTGGGCGTAATGAACTGGGAGATTCTGGAATGAAACCGGTGTCGGCGGCACTAAAGAACCTGGAGTGTAAAATAGAGAAACTGCGGTAAGTACGGGACTGTGGGAGATTGTGTTTACAGTCGCTGGGTGTCTGACACTGAACACTAACGAGGTATGTAATTTTGTTACTGATAAACACTGGGGATTTGTACCGTCTCCTGTCTCGCTGTGTCCTTCACCCCGCTCTCTCTCATCTCCAGGCTGAGCCATGTCGGTGTCACAGATCCCGGTGCCAAGGAACTCACTTCCGCACTCAATACAAACCGATCACTTACGGAGCTGCTCCTGAGTGAAAATGACCTGGGAGATTCAGGAGTGAAACTGGTGTCTGCGGCTCTGAGGAATCCGGAGTGTAAAATACGGAAACTGGGGTAAGTGCCAGACTGTGGGAGATTGTGTTTACAGTCACTGGGTGTCTGACACTGAACATTAATGTGATCATTTACTGTGTTACTGATAAACACTGGAGATTTGTACCGTCTCCTGTCTCTCTGCGTCCTTCACCCTCGCTCTCTCTCATCTCCAGGCTGGACAATGTCGGTCTCACAGATTCTGGTATCGAGGATCTCGGCTCCGCTCTCAGTACAAATTTATCACTGACGGAGCTGGACCTAGGATGGAACTCTCTCACAGATCGATCTGTCCCCGTCTCCGCCGCCTCATACTGACTCTCCCCAGTCTGGTGTGGATCCGGTGAGTGTTTGTGTTAATGTTCGATGTGTTAAACTAACAGCGGATCCGCGGGTTTTCTGGTGATATTTGCCTGTGAGTGTTGAAACATTAACCTCAGTCTCCTGTAACTGATACTGTTGTGTAATCTGTTTATTTCATCTTTATTCCTCCATCTGTTTCAGGCTGGGTGGGAATCAGTTCAGTAAGACTGGGAGGAAGGAACTGAGATCTCTGCAGGAACCCAGACCCGGACTAAGAGTGTGGACCGCGTGAACCTCTGAATGTGTGAACATCCCCGCCCACGAGATGAGGACACATTGGCCGATTCCCCCCTCCCATTTAACTCCCCTTCCCCTTTAACTCCCCCCTCCCATTCAAGTCCCGCCCTTACCTTTCATGGCCGCGCGCCAGTTTTAAATCCCAAAGGTTTTGACGGAATTGGCTCCCGGATCGCTTCTCTTATCGGGGAGCGCGAAACTGGAGCCAGTCGCATAATTCCGCCTCCTGTCCAGCAGTGGCGATGCTTTCGCCGGATATCCGCGTTCGAGACTCCCCACGTGAGATGGGAAATTACGCAGGTTTCCGTCTGGGACGCCATTGATGACATTAAGAAAATCCTCGACTTTATCTTTGAAGAGGTGAACACCCTGAAGTCTGATGTCGTGCAGGTCAAAGGGCCTTGTACGGACCACGAAAAGGCAATTCAGACTTTGGAGCTGAGGCCGAGCGTTATCGGAGAAGGTGGAATCTGAAATCCTCGACATTCCAGAGCAAACAGATGAAAATATTAAAAATAAAGTAACTCAAATATGCGAAGCAGTAGCTCCGGAGTCCAACGAGGAGATTCGACGACGCGTGGATGCTGTCCATCGTCTCGGTCGGATAAGAGGGAATAAAAATTCAAGGATAAGAATGGAGGAATTCACGGGGGCGGGCGGTATATATTTGAGGCAGGGTTTAAGGGTCGGCCCATCATAAGATGCCTTGGTTGACCATTATTCGATTTTCAAACAGAACCACGAGCGATCTGGAATGGAAACAATCCAGAAAAGATGGATACTTGCTCTCGCAGAGGCTGAGGTTCGCCGAGGACTTGACTGCAGCTGATAAGTTGGCCCGACAGAAGCTGTGGCCGCTGGAGGAGGCTACTAGAAAAGATGGGAAGCGTGCTTTGTTTGCTGGTGCTCGAGCTTTCATTGATGGGAAAGAGATCCGAGCAGAACGGTGACATGTTGTTGTGGCAACTGGTCTGCTATCTCTGCTAATATTCCAGTCTGGCCTTTGTTTATGTAGGACTGGGATAGTTTTTTCTAACTTTTATTATTAGAAATTAAGAATTATTTTTTTTCTGTGTATATATAGTCTCTCATGGGACTGTCTTTCTCATTTTTTTTCTCTTTATTGTCAGGGGACTAATTCACACTGTTAAGCGTAAGGCTTTATTCTTGTTATAAAGCAGCATAAACATGTGGATTTATGTTTAATCCAAGAGTCACACTCTGTGACTGAAGACATTAAACTATGGAAATCACTGTGGGGCAACGATGTTTGGTTTTAACATGGTTCTGGACATTCTACAGGGGTTCCTATTCTGATGTTTAACTCTAAAGGAGATGTTTTGCACTCTGAGGCGGACACGAATGGACATTTTTTGGTACTAATTGTTCAATATTGTGGTAACACTTCTTATTTCTGATAATAATGGATAAAATATTATAAATGATAATGAAACATTACTTGAGATTTCGGGAAAAAAATACCTTTTGATTATTGGCTCTCTAAATTTCCTAACTTTTTTTGTTATGAAAGGAAACATTAATATGCTTTTAGATGAAAAAAATTGACCGATGTTCCCCAAGGTAACACTCCGCTTATAATAACTTTACTAGCTTTATTCAGAAGTTTAGTATTATAGATATTTGGAGAGAACACTTCTTGGAGTTAGAAATTATACCTGGGCTAATAACTCTATTATATGCATGTCTAGATTAGATTACTGGTTACTATCCATACCATAAGAAATAATAATGTCTCTTTATTTTTTCCCTCACCTTCAACAGATCATAAAGCTACCTCTATACAAATTGCACTATCTTCAGATGAATCCAACTTTAAATCTGATTGGGAACTAAATAATTTCATTTTGGGGCATGAAGTTGTCTCTTTTCACATTAAAAAGTTAGCAACCTCCTTTTTACGTAAAGCGATGGCAAAGAATAATTCCTCTACAAATTGGGAACATTTAAATCCGAATCTGCCAAATTTTAAAGGAAATGCAGTAGTGATTTAGTAAAGAAAAGAAAATTGGAAGAGCAATTATTGATCACAGAGACTACAAATTTATGAGAATTGATTCCAGATAACCTTTCAGGGAGAGATAAGAGGAACCAGCTTTATTAAAGGATAAGCTATACCATTTCTATCTTATAAAGGCAGAAAGTGCATATGTGAGATCTAGAAAGCAATGGCTGGAAGAGCGTGAACAACGTACAGCTTATTTCTTTCCTTTAGAAAAGCAACGTGCCCAATTCAATTCAATTCATCAGCTTAATATTGATGGTGTGACCACAGAGTAATCTAATAAAAATAGTAAAATATTGTTCTGCTTGTTCTGCTCAAACTATTGTGAAGCATCTACACTACATTTCATGAATGATATTAATATTCCTAGGAACCTGTCCAATGATTAGAAAGTCTTGTGTGATGCTCTTATTGCCGTGGGAGAGGTTAAGGCTGCCATTTCAAATTTAAAAATCAATAAGTCGCCGGGTGTGGACGGACTGACTGCAGAATTTTGTAAGATGTTTTCTGACACCTTAGCTCACTTTGTACTAAAGTTGTTATTTTAGAATACATTGGTAAAGGATTTCTTCCCACTTCTTTAACAGAGGGCCTTATTACTTTAATTCCCAAACCAAGAAAAGATAAATTATTTATCAATAATTAGCGTCCTATTTGCCTTCTCAACAGTGATTATAAAATTCTGGCCCAAATCATTGCTCACAGAATGAACATAGTTTTAACATTTCTTATTGATGAAACACTGTCAGGTTTCATAAAGGGTCATCATATCTCTAATAATGTCAGATTGATTATTCTCATCTTGTTCAAAATGATAGTTTTAAACTGTTTTAGATTTTTGCAAAGCTTTTGATACTATTGAGCATCAGTTTATCTTCACTGCTCTTGGTAAATTTGGATTTGGTCCATTATTTTGTAAGGCGGGGTGGAATTATCCTGGGAGATAATCTTTTTGCTCCCCTTGCTGAGGACGGTGCATTCAGCAGTCTGGCCGATATAATGATGTTAAATTGACAAATCCCTCGTCAGTGAGCCTGGATCTACAGCGCTCTCGGACGCGGGCCTGAAGTGTGATTTTATAACCATCGGTTCCGCGATGCAGAGTGATGGTGAGAAACGGGAATGATTATTCAGACTGGCACTCGTTGTCGCCGGTCAGCTGATTGTGTGTGAATGTGAGTGAGTCGAGAGCAGCTTATTTATTCCCGCACGTCAGCAGCTCATACGTTGTTTAACTTACACTTGTCATGATGAATTCAATAAACCGCTGTAGCTTCCTGTCTTGGTGTCGGACTTTATTCTCATCAGAGCAGAAGCGATGACCTGGGGTTACTGCTGCCCTCCGCCCCCGGAGAACTACAATAATGGGTCTGAGATCTTCACACTGGCACAGTAGCGTCTCAGCCCCAGGCAGAGGGATGTCGGACTTGCGGAGTCTGGGTTCTCAGGATTTCATCTCCACTCTACCCCCATCGTGGCTAACTGCCCCTGCAGACTGTTAAAATAGACTGTTATGTCAGACGTGATTTCACTTATGTCCCAAGTACGATAGGGTTGGGGGATGGAATACCGGCATTGGGCACAGGGTGAAGCTCCCTCTACATCATCCCATCACATACACTCCCGGGGTCAGACACAGAGTGAAGCTCCCTCCACACCGACCCATCACACACTCCCGGGGTCAGACACGGAGTAAAATTCTCTCCTCGCCTTCCGATCTCGCCCTCTCATACCCAGCCACGGAGAAGCGGTCTCTGTGGCGTGAGATGTATCAGCTAAGTTCAGATTGAAACCGTAGCACAGGAACATCCTCCATCCCACGAGTTGAATCTACGTAGGGGTGGTCAGAGAGATGGGGAGTGATACAGGGTGCACGGTGGTGGAGCGGGTGGGAGGGGCACAAATGGGAAGGGGAATGAAAGTGGATATTAGAACGCTAGCGGTTGACAATCGAATTTGACGTCTATCGTGGAGAAGTCGCCCAGGATGAAATCGAAGTTGAGGATAATTTTGCAAAAATGAGACCACACCCCTTGCTGTCCTCTCTCACCGACCGCACTCCTAACGGGACGCTGTCCCTTCCCGTTCACTCACACTGGCCTCGCTCTCAATCCAAGGCCAACTTTTCCCATTCATTCCTACTATCCGCACTCCCAATAGACGTCACCCCTTCCCATTCACTCCACCCATTCGCATTCCTAACGGGACGTACCACGACCCATTCACTTCCACCATCCACACTCTCAATAGACCCCAAGAGAGTGACGCTGTGACATGGAATAGTCACAGATTCACTTAAAATGTCTGACGGGACAGCTTAGGGCTGGTGAAACCTTGTTTAAAGTGGGCTTCGGGAATGGAGGGGGTGAGAGGCCGATTGAAAGCGGCCTTCACCATCGTTAATTTTGTTGAGAAAAAGGGAGAGATGAGGTGACTGAAGGAGACTCCGTTCGGCCGGGTTGAAACGGGACCAAGGAGGGAGAGATGTGGTGACTGAAGGAGACCCCGTTCGGCCGGGTTGAAACGGGACCAAGGAGGGAGAGATGTGGTGACTGTAGGAGACTCCGCTCGGCCGGGTTGAAACGGGACCAAGGAGGGAGAGATGTGGTGACTGAAGGAGACCCCGCTCGGCCGGGTTGAAACGGGACCAAGGAGGGGGAGATGTGGTGACTGAAGGAGACCCCGCTCGGCCGGGTTGAAACGGGACCAAGGAGGGAGAGATGTGGTGACTGAAGGAGACCCCGTTCGGCCGGGTTGAAACGGGACCACGGAGGGAGCGCCGCCTTGGTCAAAGTGAGCAGCAGAGAAGGAGTGAAGGACACGTTGACTGCAAATGGCCGACGCTCCTCTGAAATGGCTGCTGGGGAGGGAGTGACGGATTTGGTAGAAGTGAGCATAAGAGAGGAAGGGACGCGCTGACTTAAGATGGGGGAATCCTGGGTTAATGTTGCCGCCAGGGATGGAGTGAGTCACTGACTTACAATGGCCACTGTCTCACACAGAATCGATGGCGAAGGAGCATGCGGTACCCATGGATGCAATCCGGGGATCGAGCGTGTTATTCATTGCAATAACACTATTTTAATTTGTGCTTTACATAGTCTTACGTTTCGTATTTCTGCGTTACTTCTAATAATTTTGTCATTGAATAAAGAAATGTACATATCTCAGATATTCACACACGCACACCCATATACATGTGGGTTTTGGGGAGGAGGGGTGAGGGCTTTGGGAGGAAGAGGAGTGATAGGATGAGGAGCGAACTGATGAGCCGGAGAGGTGGCGAAGTCACTGACTCAATAGTCAGATGGCCGTTAAGAAAGAGGAGGGGGAGTGTTTGGGGTATGGGGTTGAAAGGTATGGGTAGAGCGGTGGCGGCGAAAGGAAAGCATTGGGAAGAGAGAGGGGGGAGTGTAAGAGAGGGAAATGTGTTTAGAGGTGGCGGGGTGGAGAGAAATCTGTGTTCACTCTGTCTAGTTTTCGATTAACGGAACGCACTAAATTTTGGTATGTGGTTCCACGTAGACGGGGAGGTAAAAGCGGATTTTGGCATGCCAGCTTTCATCACTCAGGGCACCGCGTACAGGAGATAGAAGACCACGTCGCTCAGAGATTCTTCAGAGGGATGGCGGGCAGCTGGAAGACAGGCTGAATCTCACACAGCATGCTTGAAAAATTTTACCGTGTGAGAAAGACATGCTGATTGATCATTGCCGTTATCCGCGTTCCCCGTAACAGCATCGGCGAAGCAACATTTGCAGTTTTGTGTGTGAAGTCTGCGGACCCGATCAGTTACCGACAACGTTGTGCTGCCGATGTATCAGCGAGTGCGGCGCAGACATTGTGACGACATCAGCCGGCAGCTGATCCCTGTAGAATGGTGCAGAGCGATTCATTTCTGTGGAGTCAGGGAGATGTGGAGCCAATATGCATCCAAGTATTTACAAACGGTAGTATGCTGCAGTAATTTGGAGCAGCCCCGAAAGAGGTGGATGATTTGAAGCCGATATTGTTGTTTGATGATGTGTCCACTAATGAACAAAATATTTAAAATAATCAGCGTGTCAGGCAGAATCCATAAAAAAATGAAACTGGAATTTTCTGAATGGATACCTTGACGTAGTGTGAAAAACCCCGAAAAAGGGCAGTTGCAGAATTGAAAAGCCGCGACCCAAGCGGGGTCCCTGTGCGGGGTAGGGCTGATAAACGGGAGTCTCTGAGGAGGCGGAGACATGCGGACGGTGGAAATGAGATTATCCTTACCTGCTTGTCACCAGTATAGTGTGTAGAGGGGTGGTTCATTCTGTACACACCAGCCTTCGGAGCAATGTGAGTGAATGGAGATCATTCTGTGGATATTAGTCCCTGGTACACCCCGAGACTGTGGGGTTCGGGTGGTGTCACTCTCTGGTTTAGTGTGAATGTAAGAATTTTATTCTCATAACATTTTATTTTATTTTAAAAAATAAAATTTTATTTTATAACAGTCTCTGAAACAGTGCGAGAGTGTGGGTTTCATTCTGTATCTGTCAGTCTCTGTTACAGTGTGAGAGTGTGTCTCATTCTGTATCTGTCAGTCTCTGTTACAGTGTGAGAATGTGTCTCATTCTGTATCTGTCAGTCTCTGTTACAGTGTGAGAGTGTGTCTCATTCTGTATCTGTCAGTCTCTGTTACAGTGTGAGAATCTGTCTCATTCTGTATCTGTCAGTCTGTGCAACATTAACCCAGGATTCCCCCATTTTAAGTCAGCGCGTCCCTCCCTCTCTTATGCTCACTTCTACCAAATCCGTCACTCCCTCCCCAGCAGGCATTTCAGAGGAGCGTCGGCCATTTGCAGTCAACGTGTGCTTCACTCCTTCTATGCCGCTCACTTTAACCAAGGCGGCGCTCCCTCCTTGGTCCCGGTTCAACCCGGCCGAACGGGGTCTCTTTCAGTCACCACATCTCTCCTTTTTTCTCAACAAAATTAACGATGGTGAAGGCCGCTTTCAATCGGCCTCTCAGCCCCTCCATTCCCGAAGCCCACTTTAAACCAGCCCTAAACTGTCCCGTCAGACATTTTAAGCGAATCTGTGACTATTTCATGTCACAGCGTCACTCTCTTGGGGTCTATTGAGAGTGTGGATGGTGGGAGTGAATGGGAAGCTGTGGGGTCCCGTTGGAATTTTCGGATGATGGGAGCGAATGGGCCGTGGTGCGTCCCGTTAGGAATGCGAATGGGTGGAGTGAATGGGAAGGGGTGACGTCTATTGGGAGTGCGGATGGTAGGAATGAATGGGAAAAGATGGCCTTCGATTGAGTGCGAGGCCAGTGTGAGTGGATGGGAATGGATAGCGTCCCGTTAGGAGTGCGGTCGGTGAGATAGGACGCCTAGGGTGGGGTCTTACTTTGCAAAATTATCCTCATCTTCGATTTCATCCTGGGCGACTTCTCCACGATAGACGTCAAATTCGATTGTCAACCGCTAGCGTACTAATATCCACCACCATTTCCCTTCCCATTTGTGCCCCCTCCCACTCGCTCCACCTCCCAGCACCCAGTATCACTCCCCATATCTCTGACCACCCCTACGTAGATTCAACTCGTGTGTGGGATGGAGGATGTTCCTGTGCTGCAGTTTCAATCTGAACTTAGCTGATCCATCTCACGCCACAGAGACCGCTTCTCCGTGGCTGGGTATGAGAGGGCGAGATCGGAAGGCGAGGAGAGAATTTTACTCCGTGTCTAACCCCGGGAATGTGTGATGGGTCGGTGTGGAGGGAGCTTCACTCTGTGTCTGACCCCGGGAGTGTGTGTGATGGGATGATGTAGAGGGAGCTTCACCCTGTGCCTAACGCCGGTATTCCATCCCCCATCACTATCGTACTTGGGACATAAGTGAAATCACGTCTGACATAACAGTCGATTTTAACAGTCTGCAGGGGCAGTTAGCCACGATGGGGGTAGAGTGGAAATGAGATCCTGAGCACCCAGACTCTGCAAGTCCGACATCACTCTGCCTGGGGCTGAGACGCTACTGTGTCAGTGTGAGGAGCTCAGACCCATTATTGTAGTTCTCCGGGGGCGGAGGGCAGCAGTAACCCCAGGTCATCGTTTCTGCTCTGATGAGAATAAAGTCCGACACCAAGACAGGAAGCTACAGCGGTTTATTGAATTCATCATGACAAGTGTAAGTTAAACAACGTGTGAGCTGCTGACGTGCGGGAATAAATAAGCTGCTCTCGACTCACTCACATTCACACACAATCAGCTGACCGGCGACAACGAGTGCCAGTCTGAATAATCATTCCCGTTTCTCACCATCACTCTGCATCGCGGAACCGATGGTTATAAAATCAGACTTCACGCCCGCGTCCGAGAGCGCTGTAGATCCAGGCTCACTGCCGAGGGATTTGTCAATGTAACATCATTATATCGGCCAGACTGCTGAATGCACCGTCCTCAGCAAGGGGAGAAAAAAAGATTCCCTCCCGGGATAATTCCACCCCGCCTTACAAACTAATGGACCAAATCCAAATTTACCAAGAACAGTGAAGATAAACTGATGCTCAATAGTATCAAAAGCTTTGCAAAAATCTAAAACAGTATAAAACTAGCATTTTGAACAAGATGAGAATAATCAATCTGACATTGTTAGAGATATGATGACGCTTTATGAAACCTGACTGTGTTTCGTCAATAATAAATTGTAAAACTATGTTCATTCTGTGAGCAATGATTTGGGCCAGAATTTTATAATCGCTATTGAGAAGGCAAATAGGACGCCAATTATTGATAAAGAATTTATCTTTTCTTGGTTTGGGAATTAAAGTAATAAGGCCCTGTGTTAAAGAAGTGGGAAGAAATTCTTTATCAATGTATTCTGAAATAACAATTTTAGTTAAAAGTGAGCTAAGGTGTCAGAAAACATCTTACAAAATTCTGCAGTCAAACCGTCCACACCCGGCGACTTATTGATTTTTAAATTTGAAATGGCAGCCTTCACCTCTCCCACGGTAATAAGAGCATCACACAAGACTTTCTAATCATTGGACAGCTTCCTAAGAATATTAATATCATTCATGAAATGTAGTGTAGATGCTTCACAATAGTTTGAGCAGATCAAGCAGAACAATATTTTACTATTTTTATTAGATTACTCTGTGGTCAAACCATCAATATTAAGCTGATGAATGGAATTGAATTGGGCACGTTGCTTTTCTAAAGGAAAGCAATAAGCTGTACGTTGTTCACCCTCTTCCAGCCATTGCTTTCTAGATCTCACATATGCACATTTTGCATTTATAAGATAGAAATGGTGTAACTCATCCTTTAATAAAGCCGGTTCCTCTTATCTCTCCCTGAAAGGTTATCTGGAATCAATTCACATAAATTTGCAGTCTCTGAGATCGATAGGTGTTCTTCCAATTCTCTTTTCTTTACTAAATCACTGCTGCGTTTCCTTTAAAATTTGGCAGATTCGAATTTAAATGTTCCCAATTTGTAGAGAAATTATTCCTTGCCATCGCTTTACGTAAGAAGGAGGTTGCCAACTTTTTAATGTGCAAAGAGACATTCCCCAAAATGGAATTATTTAGTTCCCAATCAGATTTAAAGTTGGATTCAGGTGAAGATAATGCAATTTGTATGGAGGTAGCTTTATGAACTGTTAAAGGTGAGGGGAAAAATAAAAGAGACATTATTATTTCTTAAGGTATGGATAGCATATCTAATCTAAGGTAATCTAATCTAGACATGCATATAATACTTATTAGTCCAAGCTTAATTTCTAACTCCAAGTAAGTGCTCTCTCCAAATATCTATAATATTAAACTTCTGAATAAAGCTAGTAAAGTTATTATAAGTGGAGTGTTACCTTGGGGAACATCGGTCAATTTTTTTCATCTAAAACCATATTAAAATTTTCTTCCAGAACAAAGAAAAGTTAGGAAATTTAGAGAGCCAATAATCAAAACTTTTTTTTCGAAAAATCTCAAGTAATCTTTCGTTCTCATTTATAATATTATATCCATAAATATTAGAAATAAGAAAAGTGTTACCACAATATTGAACAATTAGAACCAAAAACTGTCCATTCGTGTCCGCCTCAGACTGCAAAACATCTCCTTTAAAGTTAAACATCAGAATAGGAACCCCTGCAGAATGTCTAGAACCATGTGAAAACCAAACATCGTTCCCCCACAGGGATTTCAGTAGTTTAATGTCTTCAGTCACAGAGTGTGACTCGTGGATTAAAAAGAAATCCACATGTTTATGCTGCTGTAAGAACAAGAATAAAGCCTTACGCTTAACAGTGTGACTAAGTCCCCTGGCATTAAAGAGAAAAAAGTGAGAAAGACAGTCTCATGAGAGACTATATATACACAGAAAAAATATCTTCATTTCTAATAATAAAAATATAAAAAATAACTATCCCAGTCCTACATAAACAAAGGCCGGACTGGAATATTAGCAGAGATAGCAGACCAGTTGCCACACCAACATGTTACCGTTCTGCTCGGATCTCTTTTCCATCAATGAAAGCTCGAGTACCAGCAAACAAAGCACGCTTCCCATCTTTTCTAGTAGCCTCCACCAGTGGCCACAGCTTCTGTCGGGCCAACTTATCAGCTGCAGTCAGGTCCTCGGCGAACCTCAGCCTCTGCGAGAGCAAGTATTCATCTTTTCTGGATTGTTTCCATTCCAGATCGCTCGCGGTTCTGTTTGAAAATCCAATAATGGTCAACCGAGGCATCTTATGTTGGGCCGACCCTTAAACCCTGCCTCAAATATATACCGCCTGCCCCCTTGAATTCCTCCATTCTTATCCTTGAATTCTTATTCCCTCTTATCCGACCGAGACGATGGACAGCATCCACGCGTCGTCGAATCTCCTCGTTGGACTCCGGAGTTACTGCTTCGCATATCTGAGTTACTTTATTTTTAATATTTTCATCTGTTTGCTCTGGAATGTCGTGGATTTCAAATTCCACCTTCTCCGATAACGCTCGGCCTCAGCTCCAAAGTCTGAATTACCTTTTCGTGGTCCGTACAAGGACCTTTGATCTGCACGACATCAGACTTCAGGGTGTTCACCTCTTCAAAGATAAAGTCGAGGGATTTCTTAATGTCATCAATGGCGTCCCAGACTGAAACCCGCCATCCTCGCCTAATTCCCCATCTCACGTGGGGAGTCTTGAACGCAGATATCCGGTGAAAGCAGCGCCGCTGCTGGACAGGAGGCGGAATTACGCGACTGTCTCCAGTCTCGCGCTCCGCGATAAGATAAGCGATCCGGGAGCCAGTTCCGTCAAAACCTTTGGGATTTAAAACTGGCGCGCGGCCATGAAAGGTAAGGGCGGGACTTAAAGGGGAGGGGGGAGTTAAAGGGGAAGGGGAGTTAAATGCGAGGGGGGAATCTGCCAAAGTGTCCTCATCTCGTGGGCGGGGATGTTCACACATTCAGAGGTTCACGCGGTCCACACTCTTAGTCCGGGTCTGGGTTCCTGCAGAGATCTCAGTTCCTTCCTCCCGGTCTCACTGAACTGATTCCCACCCAGCCTGAAACAGATGGAGGAATATAGATGAAATAAACAGATTACACAACAGTATCAGTTACAGGAGACTGAGGTTAATGTTTCAGCAACACTCACAGCCAAATATCACCAGAAAACCCGCGGATCCGCTGTTATTTTATCACATTGAACATTAACACAAACACTCACCGGATCCACACTAGACTGGGGAGGGTCAGTATGAGTCGGCGGAGACCGGGGACAGATCGATCTGTGAGAGAGTTCCATCCTAGGTCCAGCTCCGTCAGTGATAAATTAGTACTGAGAGCGGAGCCGAGATCCTCAATACCAGAATCTGTGAGACCGACATTGTCCAGCCTGGAGATGAGAAGGAGCGAGGGTGAAGGACGCAGAGAGACAGGAGACGGTGCAAACCCTCGGTGTTTATCAGTAACACAATTACTGATCACATTAATGTTCAGTGTCAGACACTCAGTGACAGCAAACACAATCTCCCACTGTCTGGTACTTACACCAGTTTCTGTATTTTACACTCCGGGTTCCTCAGAGCCGTGGACACCATTTTCACTCCTGAATCTCCCAGTTCATTATCACTCAGTTGCAGCTCCGTCAGTGATGGGTTTGTATTGAGAGCGGAGGCGAGATCCTCGGCACCAGATTCTGTGAGACCGACTCTCTCCAGCCTGGAGATGAGAGAGAGAGAGTGAGGATGACGGACACAGAGACAAAGGAGACGCTGCAGATCCCTAGTGTTTATTAGTAACACAATTACTGATCACATTAATGTTCAGTGTCAGACACCCAGTGACTGAAAACACAATCACCCACAGTCTGGTACTTACCGCAGTTTCTGTATTTTACACTCCGGGTTCCTCAAACCCACAGACATCAGTTTAACTCCGGTATCTCCAAGCTTATTATCACCCAGGTATAGCTCAATCAGTGATGGGTTTGTTCTGAGTGCGGAGGCGAGATCCTCGGCACCAGATTCTGTGAGACCGACTCTCTCCAGCCTGGAGATGAGAGACAGTGAGGCAGAAGGACACAGAGAGACAGGAGACGGTACAAATCTCCAGTGTTTATCAGTAACACAGTAAATGATCACATTAATGTTCAGTGTCAGACACCCAGTGACTGTAAACACAATCTCCCACATTCTGGTACTTACACCAGTTTCCATATTTTACACTCCGGATTCCTCAGAGCTGCAGACACCAGTCTCACTCCTGAATCTCACAGGTCATTTTCACTCAGGAGCAGCTCCGTAAGTGATCGGTTTGTATTGAGTGCTGAAGCGAGTTCCTTGGCCCCGGAATCTGTGACACCGACATGGCTCAGCCTGGAGATGAGAGAGAGCGGGGTGAAGGACACAGCGAGACAGGAGACGGTACAAATCCCCAGTGTTTATCAATAACACAACTACATATCTCGTTAGTGTTCAGTGTCAGACACCCAGTGACTGTAAACACAATCTCCCACAGTCCCGTACTTACCGCAGTTTCTCTATTTTACACTCCAGGTTGTTTAGTGCCGCCGACACCGGTTTCATTCCAGAATCCCCCAGTTCATTATGCCCAAGTCTAAACAAATTGATGAACAAAGTGATTCAACCCGTGTGTCTGAGGGAATTTCTCTCACTCAGATATTTCAGGAAAAATTAAACCCGTCAGTAAATCACCGGTCGGAGTTCCATCACTGTCAATGTTCCTCACTGCCCAGCTCCAGGGTATTTACCGAATATCAGTAAGTTTGTCTGTCAGCGTGACCCTGTAAACTCCACATATTCTGTGTCATTCACCAATAGTTAGAAACGTGCTCCAGACGTGGGAGGGTCGGGAGGGATGGGGTTGATGGATGGGGGAAAGTCCCACAGTGAGGAAGATTTGTTAATGGGAAAGTGTCGATGGGAGATGGTGGAAGTGAACCCACCTGAGGAAAAGGGATAGGAAGAGAGAACCTGCAAGAGGATGGGGATTGAGGAAGAGGAGGCTGGAGGAGATGTCCCACAGAGGAAAGAGGAGAGATCCCACATGAGGAAAGAAGAGAGATCCCAGAAGAGGAAAGAGGAGTGGTCCCACATGAGGAAGGAGAAGAGATCCCACAAGAGGATGAGGGATGGGAAAGAGAGATCCCATAGGAGGATACTGATGGGAAAAGAAATTCCAACAAGACGAGGGATTGCACGGGAGGGGTGGATCTGAAATGAGGCCCACAAGCGGTAGAGCAGACGCACCCATGCGGTCTGGGTATCCGGTAGTGAACACAGTCACACAGGTGGACTGATGGTGACAGTCACACGCGGGGAAGGGCAGTGGAGGACAATTTCATAATGATAATTATTTCCTTCTCATAGGGACAGTCCGCTGACGATCACTTGTCCTTCACCGGGAAGGGTGTGTGTAACTCTGACCAATCTACTGCAGTCACGGCCATTCCCGTGATTTACTACCATTGAACAAATGGCCATTGTTTACTAATCTAAAGTCTCCCACACCCCTTAACAACGAAACACAGAAACCTCTCATCCTTGAGGAAATACGTACCGATCCCCTGGTCATTTTACACAATTCTTCACAATCGGATTTACTACAACTTTGCCAAAATCACAATGGAAGTTTCACAGTTCAGAGGGAGCGATAAATCAAGTTACCTCAAATCCTGGCACTTGTGCAGCCCGGGTCCCAGCCGCTGGATTCCTTCACACTGAATGTGGCTGCCAGCCAGATCGAGGTTTATTTTTGTATCACAGAACCCGATGACATGGGACAGGACCGCGCAGTCAATCGGGGTCAGTGATATTTCACTGAATGAAAGTTTTTCCACAGATCCCAGTGTAGCCTGAGCCAGTCCACGATTCTGAGACTCAAACAGGAAGTGCAAGGTGTTCAGGAGGCTCCTTTTACCAGCTTCGCTCTTCGCGTTTCCAATCTGGTGTTTAGCCTGCTCCTTCACCCAGTCAATCACCCGGCAGGTTGTTTGATGAAGAAATTGACCCAGAAACTCCTCCAGGCCCCGAGCTGTCATTTGGGAGGAGAGCCCAGCAACAAAACGCAGAAATACCTGAAATCGCCCATCTGTCGTGTTGTGGGCTTCAGTGAGGAATTTCAGGATATCGCCGGGATGTAGAGTCAGGAATTGTGCGACTGCAGCTACAAACTCTTGGATGGTGAGGTGTGGGAATGTGTACACCACGCTCCGGGCAGAATCCTCTCTCTCCAAAAGCTCCATCAGGAACCCGGACAGGAATTGGGAAGGCTGCAGATTGTAGTTGATCAAATCTTCACCCGTAAACACAATCTTCTTCTCGGACACTCCTCTGAAGGCCATCTGACCAACCCTGAGTAACACTTCACGGGGGTTCTCAATTTCACGGCCGTGGTTTTTCAGGATGTTGTAGATATAGTAGGAATAGAGTTGGGTGATGGTCTTGGGAACTCGCTGCGGGTCCCTGACTCTTTGTGTGAAGAAGGGGCCCAGTGCCAGAGCGAGGATCCAACAGTAGGAGGGGTTGCAGCTCATGGTGTACAGGATCTCGTTCTCCTTCACGAATTTGAAAACAGCTTCTGCCACCGTCTGATCATCAAAATATCTGATGAAATATTCCTTCCGTTCCTCACCAACAAATCCCAGGATTTCAGCCCAGATGCTGATCTCTGACTTTTCCAATAAATGTAACGCAGTAGGGCGGGTGGTCACCAGAACTGAACACCCTGGGAGCAGCTTGTGTTGGAGTAAACTGTACACAATGTCCGACACTTCACACCACCACTCGGGATCTGGGCACTGGTGCTTGGGTTCTGTGTCTCTCCGACTGTCAGCAAAATCGATTCTGTGTTTGAATTCATCTAAATCATCAAAAATAAACTGTAAACCCTCTGGGTTCTTCCACACCTCTCTCAGTACATTCCCAAAGTAAGGATATTGATCCAGAATCAATTCCCTCAGATTTATTCTACAGTTAATGGAGTTTAAATCTCGGAATTTGAAAAAGAATACAAAATGGAATTGTTCGTATATTTTCCCTGTGGACCAGTCATAAACAATCTTTTGTACCATTGTTGTTTTCCCGATCCCCGGGACTCCGGCCACTGCTGCCGAACATCCTGAAGTTCTTTTCATTTTTTCCCGAAAACTATGTGAATAACGATTCTGAAACAGATGAGCAATGTGGATTTTCTCCAAGTCTTTGCAGAGATGTTTCTGTCCCCACTGCTCGTGGTCTCTGCCTCTTGCCAGCAGCTCATGTTCCACCAGTGTCCGATCTCGAATAGTAGAAATGACCGTGAGCTCAGCGTATCGATCAACCAGCTTGAAAACCTGCACCTTCTCCCTCATCAGGATCGTGTTCACTCTTAGTTTTTCAGTTTGTTCCCGCAGAGTCTCCATGTGTTTCTGTCGAACATCTGAGGAAATAGGTTGTCAATGCCTGATCTGATGAACATGGAACAATCGCGTATTTCCTCAAAAAGAAAACTTATTGAAGAGATTGTTTGGAGCTCAGAGACAGAGTGTCTGAAAATGACTGATGGCACAGAAACATTTCTGATCTGATTTAGTTTCGCTGTTAAAGCGTCCACTCGCCCCTCCGTTTGTAGTCTCCTGATTCCCCGGTGTTCCAGCGAGCACCAAGTGCACACGTGATTCTGGAGAGGAGAGTGTTGTGTGGAGCGGGTGGTTTCACTGCTCAGCTTCTGTTGAACTGAGCAACACTGCAGAGGGTAACAGTGGCGGGGGGTAGTGGGCAATTTAGTTCATTTTTTTCTCATAACGGATCTGATGTTGCTGATATTCCTTTCGGTTTAATCTGTCAGGACTGAGCCACAGAGTTTTCATTTCGCAGCCGAGCCAGTCACGGTGTAACACACCGTGCATTATGTGTTAGTAGATTTGCTGATGACACAAAGGTTGGAGGTGTTGTCAATGTTGTGGAGTGATGTCAAAGGGTACAGCAGGACATTGATAGGATGCAAAACTGGGCTGAGAAGTGGCAGATGGAGGTCAATCCAGATAAGTGTGAAGAGGTTCATTTTGGTAGGTCAAATATGATGGCAGAATATAGCATTAATGGAAAGACTCTTGGCAGTGTGGCGACTAAATTCTTAAGACACTCAAAGCTGCTGCGCAGGTTGACTCTGTGTTTAAGAAAGCATGCGGTGCATTGGCTTTCGAACATCGTGGAACTGAGTTTAGGAGCTGAGAGGTAATGCTGCAGATAGACAGGAACATAGTCAGACTTCATTTGCAATGCCTTGCTCAATTCTGGTCGCGTCACTACAGGAAGGGTGTTGAACACATAGAAAGGGTGCAGGGGAGATTTACGAGGATGTTGCCTGGACCGGGGAGCATGCCTTATGAGAATAGGTTGTGTGAACTCGGCCTTTTCTGCTTGGAGTGACAGAGGATGTGAGGTGATCTGATAGAGGTGTATAAGGTGATGAGAGGCACTGATCACGTAGAGAGTCAGAGGCTTTTTTCCCGGGGCTGAAATTGCTAGCATGAGAGGGCACAGTTTTACGGTGATTGGATGTAGGTACAGAGGAGATGTCAGGGTTAACTTTATTACACGGAGAGTGGTGAGTGCGTGGAATAGGCTGTCGGCGATGGTGGTGGAGGTGGATATGATAAGGTCTGTTAAGAGAACCTGGACAGGTAAATAGAGCTCAGAGAAATAGAGAACTATGGGTAACCCTAGGTACTTTCTCAGGTGGGGACATTTTCGACATAGATCTGTGGGCCGAAAGGCCTGTATTGTTCTGCAGGTTTTCAATGTTTCTATGTTTCATAATGGACCCGATACTTTTGACAATCATTTAAGTTTAAACAGTCAGTACTGACCCACAGAAAAGGAAGATTATTTTTGTTTCATTTTCCAGGCTGAACCAGTCGCGATGTAACACACCCCGCTCTACTCTACAGTCTCTTATTCTCCGAGGAGCTGGTACATGAACTCAGGCTATACACACCTACCACACCTCTACAGTCTCCTCTGCTCCAGGGAGCTTGTACATGAATTCAGGCAATTCCCTGATGTTGCCCAGTACAGTAGGAACTGAAAAGGATGGCAGCAGTAATAGGGGACTCTATAGTCAGAGGGACAGGTAGGCGATTCTGTGGACATTAAAAGGGACACAGATGGTACTTTGTCTCCCAGGTGCCAGGATCCGAAATGTTTCTGGGCACGTCCACAATATGCTGAAAAGAGAGGGTGCGCAGCCAGCGGTCATGGCGCATATTGGTATCAATGACACTGGAAGAAAAACAGGAGGTGGTCTTGAAGGAAGCTGAGAAGCTGGAACTCATGGTAATCTCGGGATTGTTGTGTGTTTCACACGATAGTGAACGTAGGAATAGAATGAGGCGGCAGATAAATGCGCGGCTGAAGAATTGCAGCGGGGGGCAGTGATTCAGGTTTTTGGATAATTAGGAAAACCTCTGGGACAGGCGTGCCCTGTCCAAAATGGATGGGTTGCACGAATACGAGGGGGACCAATATTACGGCGGACAGATTTACTGGAACTGTTGGGAGTGTTTTAACATGGCAGCGGTATGGGAACCAGGATGATAGAGCTGAGGATGCGCCAACAAGCTCAAGAGTAGATGATAGGTGTAACATGAATGTAAGGAAGGAGAAGCTCATGATTAGGTTGAAATGCAGACAGATCGAAGTGTTGAAATGCACCACACAGGCAAAATTCACACAGGTAGACCCCATTGAGGGACACGGCAACTACATTTGCAGCAAGCGTTTGTTGCTCGAGGAACTCCAGCTTCATATTGATGAGCTGCAGTCCGAGCTTCATACACTGCGACACATCAGAGAGGGGGAGAGTTACCTGGACTCTGTGTACCAGGAGATAGCCACACCTAATAGATTAACTAATGTAGATTGCAGTCAAGCACAGGATGGTGTGGCTATGAGTGAGGCAAGTAGGGGAATCCAGGAGGTAGGGCTGGAGGAGATGCAGGCCTTGCTCTTGTCCAACAGATTCGAGGCTTTAACTCCCTGTGAGCGGAGGAGCGGGGACTGTGGGGAGGATGAGCAACTTGCCCATAGCACCGTGGAGTGGGGGACCATTCCAGAGGGGGGAGTCAATAGAAATGTTGTAGTAATAGGGGACAGTATCGTCAGGGGGATAGATAGGGTTCTCTGCAACCGAGAGCGAGAGTCCCGAAGGCTATGTTGCCTGCCTGGTGCCAGGGTTAAGGACATCTCTTCTGGGCTGGAGAGAAACTTGCAGTGGGAGGGGGAGGATCCAGTTGTCTTAGTACACGTCGGTACTAATGACATAGATAGGACAAGGAAGAAGGTTCTGTTACAGGAATATGAGCAGCTAGGGGTCAAATTAAAAAAACAGAACCTCAAGGGTAATAATCTCTGGATTATTACCTGAGCCACGAGCAAATTTTGCTAGGTGAAATAAAATTAGGGAGATAAACGCGTGGCTCAAAGACTGGTGTGGGAGAAGTGGGTTTTGTTTCTTGGGACACTGGCACCAGTACTGGGACAGGAGAGAACTGTTCCGGAGGGACGGGCTTCACCTGAACCGGGCTGGGGTTAGTGTCCTGGCGAATCATATAACTAGGGCTGCACAGAGGTCTTTAAACTAACTAGTGGGGGGGAGGATTCTAGAGAGCAAATAATTAAAAAGACAATGGAGAAGGTAATGGATGTAGGTAAAAGTGGAGGAATAAAAAGACAGAATGTGTCAGGAGGGGAAAGAATGTACGGAGATAAGCGTAAAGTTGTACAAAAGGAAAAGGTAGGAAATGTGTCCAACATATTTGAAAGTCCTTTATTTGAATGCACGTAGTATTAGGAATAAAATTGATGAGTTGACGGTCCAAATAATTACGTATGGTTATGATATTGTGGCAATTACGGAAACATGGCTGCAGGGTGACCAGGACTGGGAATTAAACATACAAGGGTATTCGACAATTAGGAGAGACAGGCAAGAAGGAAAAGGAGGTGGGGTGGCTATGTTAATAAAGCAAGAAATCACTGCAATAAAGCGAAATGATATTGGCTCAAAGGATCAGGATAATGAAACAATTTGGGTAGAAATAAGAAATAGTAAAGGGAAAAAAGCAGTGGTGGGAGTAGTCTATAGGCCTCCAAACAGCTGTAACTCAGTTGGTCGGAGCATAAATCAGGAAATAGTTGGGGCTTGTAATAAGGGAACAGCTATAATTATGGGGGATTTTAACTTTCATATTGACTGGACCAATCAAGTCGGACACGGCAGCCTTGAAGAAAAGTTTATTGAGTGTATTCGGGATGGGTTCCTTGAACAATACGTTACTGAGCCGACAAGGGGGCAAGCAGTCTTAGATCTGGTCCTGTGTAATGAGACAGGACTAATAAAAAAATGTCCTAGTAAAGGATTCCCTTGGAATAAGTGACCATAACATGGTCGAATTCCATATTCAATTAGAGGATGAGAGGGTTGGTTCTCAAACAAGCGTACTGAGCTTAAATAAAGGAGACTATGATGGTATGAGAGCGGAATTGCTTAAAGTGGATTGGGAAAATAGATTAAAGGGTAGATCGGTACTTGATCAGTGGTGTATATTTAAGGAGTTATTTTACAACTATCAAGAAAAATATATTCCACTGAAGAAAAAAGGGTGTAAAAGAAAAAATAGTTATCCGTGGCTAAGTAAAGAAATAAAGCGAAGTATACGACTAAAAAGAAAGTTATATAAGGTAGCTAAATCTAGTGGGAAGATTGAAGATCGAGAAGCTTTTAAAGATCAGCAGCAAATAACAAAAAGATTGATTAAGAAGGGGAAGATAGATTATGAAAGTAAATTGGCGAAAAACATAAAAGTAAGAGTTTTTATAGTTACATAAAAAGAAAGAGGGTGGCTAAAGTAAATGTTGGTCCCCTAGAAGATGAGACCGGGAAATTAATGGTAGGGGACATGGCGATGGCGGAAACGCTGAACAAATATTTTGTATCAGTTTTTACAGTACAGGGCACTCAAAATATCCCAACACTGGATAAACAGGGGGCTCTAGGGGGAGAGAAGCTAACTAAGATTCAAATCACCAAGGAAATGGTACTTGATAAATTAATGGGACTGAAGGTGGATAAATCCCCTGGACCGGATGGCTTGCATTCAAGGGTCTTAAGGGAAGTGGCGGTCGGGATTGTGGATGCATTAGTGATAATTTTTCAAAACTCGCTGGACTCGGCAATGGTCCCGGCAGATTGGAAAAATGCTAATGTAACTCCTTTATTTAAAAAGGGCAATAGACAGAAGGCTGGGAATTATAGGCCCGTTAGCCTAACATCTGTGGTTGGCAAAATGTTGGAATCGATAATTAAGGAAACAGTAACAGGGCATTTGGATAAACATAGCTTAATAGGACAAAGTCAGCTTGGCTTTACAAAAGGGAAGTCATGTTTGACAAATTTGTTGGAGTTCTTTGAGGACATAACGTATAAGGTAGATAAAGGGGAACCAGTGGATGTGGTGTATTTGGACTTCCAAAAGGCATTTGACAAGGTGCCACACCAAAGATTATTACTTAAAGTAAAAAATCATGGGATTGGGGATAATATTCTGGCATGGGTGGAGGACTGGCTTTCTAACAGAAAACAGAGAGTTGGGATAAATGGTTTATTCTCAGACTGGCAGTTGGTGACTAGTGGTGTTCCGCAGTGGTCGGTGTTGGGACCCCAACGCTTTACAATCTATATTAATAATTTGGAGAAAGGGACTAAGTGCAACGTATCGAAGTTTGCTGATGACACAAAGATGGGAGGGAGTGTAATGAGTGCGGAGGACATTGAAACCCTGCAGGGGGACATAGATAGGCTGAGTGATTGGGCAGACATTTGGCAGATGAAATATAATACTGACAAGTGTGAGATCTTGCACTTTGGCAGGAAAAATAATAGAGCAAGTTATTATCTAAATGGAGAGAAACTGGAAAGTGCTTCTGTGCAAAGGGATCTGGGGGTCCTGGTGCAGGAAACACAAAAAGTTAGTATGCAAGTGCAGCAGGTGGTCAAGAAGGCCAATGGAATGATGGCGTTTATTGCTAGGGGAATAGAGTATAAGAACAGGGAGGTCTTACTGGAGTTGTACCGGGTATTGGGGAGACCACACCTGGAGTACTGCGTGCAGTTCTGGTGTCTATATTTAAGAAAGGACATACTGGCTCTCGAGGCAGTGCAGAGAAGGTTCACTAGGTTAATTCCGGAGATGGGTGGGTTGATGTATGATGAGAGGTTGAGTAGATTGGGACTCTACTCTTTGGAGTTCCGAAGAATGAGAGGCGAACTCATTGAAACATATAAGATTGTGAAGGGGCTTGATCGGGTGGGTGCGGGGAGAATGTTCTCAATGATGGGTGAAACGAGGACTAGGGGGTATAATCTTAAAATAAGGGGATGCCGTTCCAGGACTGAGATGCGGAGAAATTTCTTCTCTCAGAGGGTAGTGGGGCTGTGGAATTTATTGCCCCAGAGAGCTGTGGAAGCTAATACACTCAATAAATTCAAAACTGAGATAGACATTTTTCTGGATAAAAGTGGCATTAGGGGATACGGTGAACATGAGTGGACATGAGGCTAGGTTTAGATCAGCCATGTGATCTCCTGGACCAGTTTTCGATAGCCTGGATGGGTCGGAGAGGAATTTTCCAGATTTTTTCTCCTCAACTGGCAACTCGGTTTTTTTTCCCCGGGTGATCACATGGGTTTGGGCGGGATGAATAATAAAATAAAATGGGCGGCATGGTGCCCCGTTGTTTGGCATTGTTGCCTTGTGGGATTCGGTGAAAACTAGAGTTAAGATTGGATCAGCCATGATCTTGTTGAATGGCGGAGCAGGCTTGAGGGGCCGATTGGCCTACTCCTGCTGCTATCTCTTATGTTCTTATGTAATTCAAAAGGGCGCAGATGCAGAACAGAATGCGTTGTATTTAATGCGCGTAGCATTCGGACCAAGGTGGACGAACACTTGGTGCAATTATACATCGGTCGCTTTGATTTTGTGGGCGTCACTGAGTCGTGGCCATAGTTGGGACCTCAAGATCACAGGACATACTTTGTATCGAAGGACAGGCAGGACGACTCAGGCGGTAGTGTGGCTCTGTTGATTCGTGATGGAATTATATATTTAGAAAGACATGATATGGGGTTCAATCCTTGTTTAATCTTTGTGGGTCAAGATCCGAAATTGCAAAGGTGAAAATAAACATGATGAAAATTATATTAGGGCCTCAGAATAGTAGCCAAGAGGAGGGGTTGAGATTGAAAAAGGAACTGGAAGAGGCATGTAATAATGGTAATGACACTATTGTAATGGGGGACTTCAATATGCAAGGGGAATAGGAAAATCAAGCATATTTAAAGTGTTGGCTCGCAAGAGAGGGAATTTATTGAATACCAACGTGATAGCTTTGCAGAGTATCTTGTGCTTGCGACTACTCAGGAAAAGGCTATCTTAGATTGGGTGTTAATCTATATTAATAGGTAGCTTAATGCAAAGGAACCTTAGGAGGCAGTGATCAGAACATGATGGAATTCAAACAGCAATTTGAGAGTGAGAAGCATAGCTTACATATATCAGTAGCGCAATGGTATAAAGCGAATTACAGAGACATGAGAGAGGAGCTCTGCCAGGTGGATTAGAAAGGATACTAGCTGGAATAGCGGCAGAACATAGATGGCTGAAGATTCTGGGAATAGTTCACAAGGCGCAGCATAGATACGGTCCACAGACGAAGAAGTTCTTAAGCGGCAGGGGCAGGAAACGGTGATTGACAAAGGAAGTTAAGGACTGCATAAAAGCCAAGGAAAGGGCATATATAATGTTTCAAAAGTGAAGGAAATTTGGATGAAAGGAAACGTTTTAAAATCTAACACAAGGCAACTTAACAAGCTATAGGAAGGAAAACGATGATATATGAGGGCAAGCAATCCAATGATATAAAGCAGGATAATAAACATTTTCTCAGTAATATAAAGAGTAAAAGTGAGTTGAGAGTTCAAATTGAACCACTGGAAAATGATGTTGGTGAGATAGTAATTGGGGACAAAGAAATTTCAGATAAACCTAATGGGTACTTTGTATATGTGTTCACTATGGAAGACGTCAGCAGTGTGCAGTGGTCCTTAAGTAGCAGGCAGTAGCATTGAGTGTCATTGCTATGACAAAATAAAAAGTACTCGGCATACGAAAAGGTCTTAAGTTGGATAAGTCACCAGGGCATGATGGATTACGTGCCAGAGACCTGAGAGAGGTTTCTGGAGAGATAACCGATGCATTGGTCATGATCTTTCAAAATTCACTTAATTCTGACATGGTCCCGGAGGACTGGAGGATTGCAAATATCACTCCACTCTTTAACAAGAGTGGAAGGCAAAAGGAGGGAAATTATAGGCCAGTTAACCAAACCTCGATGGTTGGGAAAATGTTGTAATCTCTTATTAAGGTTGAGGTTTCGAGGTACCAAGAGACTAATGACAAAATAAGTCAAAGTCAGGGCGGTATCTGTAAAGGGAAATCATGCCTGGTAAATCTGTTCTTCGAGGAAATAACAGGAATGGTGAACAAAGGAGAGTCAGTGGGTGCCATTTACTTGGATTTTTAGAAGGCATTTGATAAGGTGCCACATATGAGACTGCTGAACAGGATAAAGTCCTATTGCGTTACAGGAAAGATACTGGCATGGATAGAGGAATGGCTGACAGACAGGAGACTGCGAGTGGGAATAAAAGGGGCCTTTTCTGGTTTGTTGCCTGTGACCAGTGGTGTTCTTCTGGGTCAGTATTGGGACCGCAGTTTTTTACATTGTTTGATCAATGATTTAGATAATGGAATTGATGCCTTTGTGGCAAAGTTTGCGGATGATAAAAAGATAGGTGGACGGATAGGTAGTGCTGAGGAAGCAATGCGATTGTACCAGAAAGAAGACAAATTGGAAGAATGGGCAAAAAAAGTAGCAGATGAAATAGAGTGTTGGGAAATGTATGAAAATGCATTTTGGTTAAAGGAACAATAGTGCGGACCATTATCTCAATGGGAGGAAGGGCCAAACACCTGAGGTGCAGAGGGACTTAGGAGTCCTCCAGCAAGATTCACAGAAGGTTCATTTACAGGTTGAGTCTGTAGCAAAGTAAGCAAATGCAATTTTGGCATTTATTTCAAAGGGAATCGAATATAAAAACAAGGAGATAATGCTGAGCCTTTATAAGACTGTAGTCAGGCCACGCTTGGAGTATTGTCAACAATGTTGGAACCCATATCTCAGACTGGATGTGTTGTCATTGGAGAGAGTCCAGAGGAGATTCACGATGATGATTCTGGGAATGGGGGAGGGGGTTAACATAGGAGAAGCGTCTTGGCAACTTTGGGCCTGTAATCACTGGAATTTGCAGGAATGCAGGGGGTGGGGGGTGGTAATCTCTTTGAAACCTACTGAATGTTGAAAAAACCAGATAGCGTGGATATGTACAGGATGTTTTCTGTGGTGGGCGTATCCAGAACTGAAAGGCACAACATCAAAATTGAGAGGTAAACATTTACGACAGGTAAGGAGGACTATTGTTACCAATGAGCAGTGAATGCTGGAATGCTGTGCCACAGACTGCAGTGGAGGCCGTGTCCATGGGTATATTTATGGCAGAAGGTCTTGATTGGCCAGGGCATCAAAAGATATGGTGAGAAGGCAGGTGTATAGGGTTGAGTAAGGGGTTAAATTTCATAGATGTCTCCAGGTGCACAGCCGAAGACCCGGACGGTAAAAGGTGTTCTGGAAATTACAGATGGTTACATGTCCTCCAGCCACAGCAACAAAAAATGTCTCCCATGTTTAGACAGTCTCTAATCATATCACGAAAGACAGGTATTCAGACTCTCAGAGTAAAAGAAAGACTTTGAGATTTCCGTTCCATCGCTTACCTTTCAGACGCACGGGCACTTCAGATAAACCCCGCTAAGTGTCCATGTAGGCGAACTGGCCGTCACCTGTTCAAACAGATTAACCTGCATGAAGTCTGTTCTTTGTAATACTGTAAATTCATTAGCATTTACATCTGTAACACATAGTGTATTGTTCACCGTACCACGTTCCCGTATTTCATTCAATATTCTGCTCAGCTTCGGTAAATGATGGTGTAGTTTCACAAAGGATTCCCACATCACCCTCCGGGCTCCGGTGCCCTTCTCCATCACCAGATCCAGGAGGAGTTTGGAAGCAGCCGCTCGGTTTCCCTTCTCCGCGAACTCAGTCACGCTCTGTAATGAAGAATGGGGAATATATTGAGGAGCGGAGAGATGGGTACAAATCTACCCTGAGCATGGACAGTCCCAGCACTTTCTGCTCGACACAGATCGCTAACAGCCATTGAAGTGTTCATAGCGGGAGAAAGAATTTTAAAAAGCGAGAGGTGTCAGTCCGGACATTCTGTGTCACAGATTGCGCAGTAATTATCACTTAGCAATGTTTAAGTGGAGCAGACATAGGGTGAGTGAGCCAGAGATAGTGTGGAGAATTGAGGCTTAGTGTCAGAGACGGTCCAGTGATGCTTTAGCTAGAATTTGGGCAATATTTTAACTCCCGTTTTTACGGTTAGAACAGTGGGAATGCCAGGCAGGATAGTGGAATGTTCTTCCTACAGGGTGTGGCAAGACAAGGAGAAATCCAGTGTCCCTGACAAGTAGAACTGGAAGAAGTGCATCCAACTGCTGCTTATTACAGACTGTGCTAAGGAACTGGAGCTGGAGCTGGATGAAACCGAGATCATTCAGGAGGCTGAGAGGTTGACTGACAGGATGTACAAGGATGGAGCTATACACAAGGGGCAGGACTCAGGTAAGTGGGTGACTGTCAAGAGGGAGAAATCAGAATATGTCACTGCAGAGAGCCCCTCTATAACAGAACAAATTTTCTGTTTCCGGGTATGACCTAGAAGAGAAAAGCCATGTCGATTATACCTCTGGCACTGAGTTTGGTTTTGTGACTCAGAAGGACTGAGAAGAGTGAGCTGCATTAACAGGGCGAATTCTGCGGTTAGGAAAACAGACTGGGGATTCTGTTGACGACAACAAGATTTCTGGATGGTGTGTTGTTAAGCTCGGGGATCTCTCGCATCGAGTCTGAAACTTTCTTAACGTCAGGGTGATTCGCCGGATGACGTAAGAGCAGGAAGTGTGAGGAGCTCCTGCAATGTGTGTTCATGGATGCTAAGCCAAAGCGCAGGACCCCCAGGGTTGTGTTCTCAAGATCGCTATCCATACCAGGTAGTAGTGAGGCCTGAGGTAGGACGATAATACAGTCTAACGTGTGGCTGATGAGATGGTGCATGACTGAGAGCTTCAGATGTTGGGATGATCGGGCTCTCTTCCAAGGAATTTGGGACTTGGACAGACGTGTTGGTTTTGAAATCGAGTTGGAGGGGGACTGATACCCATGGGGGAAGGTTTGTTAACGCTGCATAGGGAGTGGGGATGTGTTAAATATGAGCAGGGGAATGAAGAACCGGAGTGGATAATGGAGCGGTTGTGTGGGAAAGTCAGGAAGCTAAAGGATGAGCATCATGAAGCTATTTTTTTTCCGAAATCCGTATTATTTCAATGTAAAGAGTGTTGTAGCAAAGGAAGATGAGCTTCACGCATGGATCAACACATTGAATTACAGGATGGCGACTATTGATGTGATTTGGTTGGAATTGGTGAAGACTGGCTTTTCAGCAATCCAGGGTTCTGTAGCGTTAGACATGATTCAACAGACCTGGTCGGATTACAGAAGGAGTGGTCGCTTAAGGGAAAATATCACTGCATTGCTCAGACTGGACAGACTGGAGAGCTCATCTATTGAGCCTACATTGGTGAAACTGAGCAATGAGAAAGGAACGACCAGGTTAATGGGATGACATTGTTCGTCACCCAATAGTTACTGGGACTTAGAGGATCAAATTTGCAGAGAGATCACAGACAGTTGCAAGGAACATCGGCTTCTGATGGTAGGTAATGTTAACTGTCCATTTATTGGCTGTGATATCCACATTTTAAAGGGCTCGATGGGATTGTGTTTGTCAAATATGTCCAGGGAAGTTTCCATAATCTATACATTGCGCTCGTGCCTGTAAACAGCACATACTGGAATTCTATCAGGGTACAAGATACGGCAGGTGACAAGCATGTGTGCAGGGATCTGGTGATCATAATGCCATTAGTTTAAAGATCATTATGGGCAAGGATGGGGCTGGCCCTCGGGTTAAGAATCTAAATTGGAGAAAGGCCAACTTCAGTAGCATCGGAAGGGATCTGACGAAATGGATTGGGATTGGTTGCTTTCTGGTAACAGATGTGCTTGGTAGGTGTGAGGCTTCCAAAACTGATATTTTGAGAGTACAAAGTTTGAATGCATGAATGACCACAAGTACAGATTGAATCTTACTGACAGATTAAAAGGCAAGGGTATCATATTCAGGGAACCTAGGTTTTTGAGAGATATTGAGGCCCCGAGCGCATCATAAGTACAGGCTCGAGGGATCAGATGAGGCACTTGATGAGTAAAAGAAATGCAAGAGTTACTAATTCAGAAAACAAGAGGGCTAAAGTACGGCATGAGTTTGCGCTAGCAGACAAGGGAAAGGAGAATACCAAACTCTTCATCAAATATATTCAGAACAAAATTGGTCCTCTTGAAGTTCAGAGTGGGCCTTTATGCATGAAGCTGAGAAAAAGTGCGGGAGATTTTAAATCAATTTTTTTGAATTTATACTTAGTCAGGAGACATACAGAGTAGTTAGAGTGAGGCAAATCAGCAGTGAGATCGCGGACTCTATACAGATTACAGAGGAGATATTTACTGTCTTGAAGCAGGTTAGGGTAGATACATCCCTGGGGCTTTGCTTCGTACCTCGTTTGAGGCTAAACAGAGATTGCGTGTGCTTCAGTAAAGATATTTTAAATGTTTGATGCGGAAGTATTGGAGGATAGGTAATGTTGTTCTGCTGCTTGAAAGTCTGTAAGAATAAGCCAGGGAATTACAGGCTGGTGAGACTGACACCAGTGATGGGAAAGTTACCGGCAGGTACTCTAAGGGACTGAATATGAGCATTTGGATGGGCAAGGATTGATTAGGGATAGTCAACACGGATTTGTGCCTAGTAGATCCCATCTAACCAATCTTATAGCTTCTCCAGGAATTTACCAAGCAAATCATGAAAACAAGTTAGTGGAAGTTGTCTACAGGGATTTCAGCTAGGCCATTGACGAAGTCCATCATGGGAGCTTTGTCAATAAGATTTAAGTGGCTTGGCATTCATGACATGAGAGTATGCTAGTTTAGATAATGGATTCACGAGAGAAGCTAAGAGTGGCAGCAGAGACATGCTTCTCTGACTCTATGACTAGAGGTGTGCGGCAGGGATCTTGTTGTTGTCTGTCATATGTATCAACGCTCTGGATGATAACGTTCTAAACTGGGTCATCAAATCTGGTTGACACCAAGGCTATAAGAGCGAGAAAGGTTATCAGAGATTGCAGTGGGACGTGGAACAGTTTAGAAATGGTGGAATGTAGATTGGGAGACAGAATTTAATGAAGACACGTGTGAGGTGATGTACTTTTTGAGGATAAACCACGATAACACTAAGACATTGAGAGGTAGGACATTGAACAGTGCGGTGAAACTGAAGTGTCTGGGAATACAGATGAAAAATCTCTTGAAAATGTTGTCGAAGTTAGATGGCGTTGTAAAGCATTTAGGACATAGGTCTTCATAAATCAAAATATTGAATACAGAAGTTGGGATATCATGTCGAAATTGATGTAGCACAGGCTAATTTGAAGCAATTTGTGCACCTCCCTCTCGAAAGGATATCAATAAAATTGAACGTGTGCAGAACAAATTTAAAGATTGTTGTCAGGACATGAGCATCTGCGATCGAGGGAAAGTGTAAATAGGTTAGGAAATTATTCCATGGAGTGTTGGAGAACCAGGAGAGATGTGATAGAGGTATACAAGTTCATTAAAGGTATAGACAGAGCAAGTGCCAAAAGGCATTTACAACTGAGGTTGGGTGGGTCTGGAATTGGAGGTCCTGGGGTAACGATGACAGGAGAAAGGCAAAATAACCATATAACAATTGCAGCACGGAAACATGACATCTCGACCCTTCTAGTCCGTGCCGAACGCTTACTCTCACCTAGTCTCACTGTCCCGCACTCAGCCCATAACCCCCCATTCCTTGTCTGTCCATATAACTATCCAATTTTACTTTAAATGACAATACCGATCCTGCTTCTACCACTTCAACTGGAAGCTCGTTCCACGCTACCATTCGCTGAGTCAAGAATTCCCCCCTCGTGTTACCCTTAAACTATGGCCCCTTAACTCTCAAATCATGTCCTCTTGTTTAAATCACCCCTACTCTCAATGGAAAAAGCCTATCCACGTCAACTCGATCTAACCCCCTCATTATTTTAAATACCTCTATCAAGTCACCCCACAACCTTGTACGCTCCAAAGAATAAAGACCTAATTTGTTCAGCCTTTCCCTGTAACTAAGGTACTGAAACCTAGGTAACATTCTGGTAAATATTCTCTGTACTCTCTCATATTTTGTTGACATCTTTCCTATTATTCGGTGACCAGAACTGTACACCATACTCCAAATTTGGCCTTGTACGATTTTAACATTACATCCCAACTCCTATACTCAATGCTCTGATTTATAAAGGCCATCATACCAAAAGCTTTTTTCACCATCCTATCCACGTGAGTTTCCCCCTTCATTATGCACCATTATTCCTAGATCACTCTGTTCTACTCCATTCTTCAATGACCTACCATTTACCATATATGTCCAATTTGGATTATTCCCACCAAAATGTAGCACCTCACACTTAGCAGCATTAAACTCCATCTGCCATCGTTCAACCCACTCTTCTAACTGGCCTAAATCTCTCTGCAAGCTTTGAAAACCTACTTCATTATCCACAACGCCATCTACCTTAGTATCATCTGCATACTTACTAATCCAATTTACCACCCCATCATTCAGATCATTAATGTATATGACAAACAACATTGTACCCAATACAGATCCCTGAGGCACAACACTAATCACCCGCCTCCAACCTGACAGAACTACTTTGTGTCATCTCCCATCCAGCCACTGTTGTTTCCATTTTACCTCTTCAATATTAATACCTAACGATTGAACCTTCCTAACTATCCTTCCGTGCGGAACCTTGTCAAAGGCCTTGTCTAAGAATACTTTACATTAATTTACCCACCACTGACGTCAAACTGACAGGCCTATAATTGCTAGGTTTACCCTTAGAACCCTTTTTTAAACAATGGAACCACATGAGCAATACGCCAATCCACCGGCAACATCCCCGTTTCTAATGACATTTGAAATATTTCTGTCAGAGCCCCTGCTAGTGAATATCCTGCCAGGACCCAGAGATTTATCCACTTTTATATACCTTAAAGGCGCCAGTACTTCCTCCTCTTTAATCATCATAGTTTCCATAACTTCCCTACTTGTTCCCCTTACCTTGCACAATTCAATAGCCATCTACTTAGTGAATACCGAAGTAAAGAAATTGTTCAAAATCTCCCCCATCTCTTTTGGCTCCACACATAGCTGTCCTCTCTGATTCTCTGAGGGACCAATTTTATCCCTCACTTTCCTTTTGCTATTAATATAACTCTAGAAACCCTTCAGATTTATTTTCACCTTACTTGCTAAAGCACCCTCGTATCTTCTTTTAGCTTTTCTAATTTCTTTCTTAAGATTCTTCTTACATTCTTTATATTCCTCGAGAACCTCATTTACTCTATGCTGCCGATATTTATTCTAGATATCTCTCTTTTTCCTAACCAAGTTTCCAACATCCCATGTCACGCTCAAACGTTGAACCTTTCCTTTCAACCTAAAAGGAACATAATGATTCTGTACCCTCAAAATTTCATCTTTAAACCATCTCCATTTCTTTATTGCATCCTTCCCATGAAACAAACTGTCCCAATCCACTCCTTCTAAATCCTTTAGCATCTCCTCAATGTTAGCCTTTCTCCAATCAGAAATCTCAACCCTGGGTCCAGTCCTATCCTTCTCCATAATATGAAGGGGAATTTGTTCACTCAGAGGTTGCTGAGGGCGTGGAACGCGCTGCCATTGGAATTAGTCGATGTACATTCGATTTGAACATTTACGATCACTTTCGATAAGTTCATTCAATGGGGGAGTTATGTGCGTCTCCAGAACGTGTTCAGATGAATGTCAGGTCGGTGTGGACTAGATGAGCAGAAGAGTCTGTTGCTGTACTGTAGAGTTTGATGACTATGGGTAGGTCAAAGTATTGCAGGGTCGCTGTTGATTTTCCCTGGGGTAACTGCTGGTGATCCCCAGCAGGTTTACACTTCCCCGCCGGGATCAGAGGGAGATGGGGAACAGTGTCAGCCTACGGCTGGGAATTGGCAGTGAGGAGCAGACAGCAAATTCAGAACTATTGTGCCTGTGTGACAGACCAAAGCCAACTGGTGGTAATGTTGATTAAGAGGTTTGGATTGAAATTGTCAGCTGCCTCACGTGGAATGTGGTGTTCAGTATGGTGTGTGGCTCTTCACTAAAATTCAATCTGGGTGGCATTAGGTGAATGCACTCCAGTAGCACAAGGACCATTTGTAATTCGGTGTTAGCTATTCTAATGCTGCACTTCCAGGTGTTAACAGTATATGCTGTAGTAATTACAAACTCAGATTGGAATAGTCACAAGAAACAGAAGGTAACAGAAACATGAGGCATGTTCGGATATTGATCAAAAAAGGGTCAGTAGTTCAAATGAGAGACGATAATCAGTGTGGCCTGGTCAATTGCAAATCAAGGTGAAAGTAGACTCGAGAAATGAGATGAGAAATAGCTCACTATATATTTGATTTGTGGGAATCCCGTGGGTCATCAGGAGAACACAGATTGGTGAATAGGCATTAAGGTTGAACACTGGGAACCTGATCTGATACCAAAAACAGTGGCGTAAAGTGGTCCCGTATCCACTTGCAATATCCGTCAAGTGACATTTTACTAAAGTCACCTGTCAATCATTGTCTGTATCCTAACCCGTCTAAAAATGAATGTGTTCCGACAATTGGATAGAGGATTGTATTGGTGAATATAGGTTCAGTGTTTCTGCAGATGTAAACTCTTTTCTTGATGTTAACCCCAAGCATTGCAGGATTGTCATAGCCCAATGGTGCCGTTGTGCCTGTTCTGTCGGTCTGTGATTGATTCAGTAGAATCTACACTGAATCTATGTTCCTTCCACTTACGTGATACTCCCGCTCATTGAAATGATGATCATGTGTTAACATGAAGCCGACTCCCTCCACGCCCTCCTCAATCGCCTGCTCCAGTCGCTCCGTGTAGAATCTCGTCAAACCGGAACAGGTGGTGATCCTCACAATTTGACAGGAAGGCGGAGATTGCAGAGTCAGATCTGTAGTCAGTCACAGAACATAAAATAGTAGAGTGCACCATGCGTATGCCAACACGATGCCGTTTAAACCAATCCCATCTTCAGGAACATGGCCAATGTCCGTCTGTTCCCGCCCTCTCAGATGCTGCTGGGTATCTGTTTCCAGTCCCTCCCTCGGCAGCACATTCCAGACATTGATTACTCTCTGTGGAGAACATGCATCCTAAAGCCCCCTTAAACTTTACCCTCTAACCATAAGCATATTCCCTCTGGGATTTGTGGTGAAACTCGTCTGCACCCTGTCCACACACTCATATCATTCTCGTGATGTGGTTACCAGATTTGTGCACAAAACTGAAAATGTCTCTTAACCAAAGTTCATCCAGTTATAGCCCATCTTTAACAAATACCTCAACTTATCGTTGGCACACTACCAACTGCGTTGCCACTTTCAGGGAGCTGCGCATATCCATCACAAGACCCATCCGTACATCAATCTTATTAACGCTTCCCGCATTCACCGTGCACATCGTTGCGAACTTGACCTCCCAAAGTGCAACTTCTCACATTTGCCCTAATTACCTGTACCTGGTGATTCTCTGTTCATATTTCTACAGTGTTTGTAATTGGAACCAACACTTTGACAACAGTCCCAAATTTAGTGAACTCCGCCAACTCTGTAAATCGACGAATCATTCCACTCATGGAGTTTTGCATCATAGTTCATTATTGAGTTATTTACATCACACACGGCGCATGGTGAAACAGTGAACCTTGCGGACTCTACTGGTCACAGACCTTCAGCCAGAATAATGCTTCACCAGTCCTGACTCTTTCTTAGGTGCCCAAGACATCTCTGAAATCAATGAACAAATTCTCCGATTAAGATGCCTCTAACCGAAACGTCGATAGTTAATTTCTTTCTACAATACTACCTGACCTGCTGAGTTCCTCCAGATTTTGTACGCTGCCCTCTCTGCTTATCATTTTGTTTTTCTTTAATCCTGTTCGCCAATGTCATTTCAGTAGCCACCACCACCCACCCCTGATTCCCTGTTTAAAATTTCGGTCACAGAAACAGACACCGGGAAACTATCCTCACCTCCATTGTGCAACAACCCGAAAATCCGGGGAGAACTCACCATTGCCCTTCCAAAAGAGAAAGCAACATTTGTTTCAACCACTGGCTGTTGAAGGCATATCTCACATCAGGATGTACCAAATACTGACAGAAATTCTGTCTGTTCCCTGGACTGTTACCTTGCTCGCTGCTGTATTCCTGTCTGAGTTCCGCCCACACCCTCATGGTAGCGGAGTGATTCGACCATCTCCTTGTTAGATACCTGCGCTGGAGCTAGTGAATTGTTCCAGTGCCCAAGGTCGCTTTATCAGTCAGATCAATGACCCCGCTTGATGGTACTTTCTCTCTGCCCCTTAATCGATGAAGTTTATTCCTCTGAACTATTGGTGATTTGACCTCACGTGTACCAGAAGGACAGAGCTTTAATGACAATGAGCCCAATGAACATACCTGTGTCCATTCTGACTTTGGTTGAGTGTCATCCTCTTGTTTGCCGTCCGGGTGGAAGAAAGCCCCGCCTGCTGGCAATGACCTGAAATTACACAAATAAAACAGAGTGCGACCTTTACTCTGCCCTTGATAATTTAAAACACTTTTGTAAGGTCATTGCTCACTCTCCTACATTCCAGGGAGTAAATGGAGATTGGAACAAATACTTCCAACTGTAGACAAAGTTCAAGAAGATAGCAAGAACATATAAGGAAACTCTCTTAACGAAGCGTTGCATTGAAGCTGAAGAAACCAACAAAATTGGAAAAAAAACCAAGAGATCTGTTGAAGAAAATTAGAGAAATCAAAGGAACATTTCATGTAGAATGAGTATAGGAAAAAACATCGGAAGCTGAATTATTCTCACCTTAATTCCCCAAGAATATTATGGCAACGTGGATACTGTGTGCCGTGTCTTACAAGTTGCCCCTCTCACTGTCCTACGTGGATCTCTCATAACCATGGCAACACACAATGCTGGAGGAACTCAGCAGGTCAGGAAGCATCCATGGACAGTCAATGTTGTGGACCGAGTCCCTTCATCAGGACTGGAATGGAAAGGGGAAGGAGCCAAACGATTGACTGATTTGGAAGGCACGGCTCGTTGTTCTGTGAGAAACGGTGTTCAGTGTCTCTGTGTCCGTGCACTGTCCTTGCACATTCTTCTGAACAGGGAGCGGCCGTTCTGCTGAAATCAAATCCAGACCGGTTCGACAAGACACTGGTGTTCAAATGTGAAGGAAGTTTAATATGTTATTTAAACCTTTCTGCTACATGGCGCGATGTAAAGAACATTACCTGTAGACTCCAAGGAGACTGCACTTTATTTTTCCATAGATGCTGCCCTGCTTGCAGAGTTCCTCCGCCATTTTGTGTCTGCTTCTCGGATTTCCAGCATCTGCTGATCTTCTCTTGTTTCAGAGAGATCGGTGACGGGTGGGATATTTCGCATGTCACTACCAGGGTAAAAGATGCTTTCTGCTCGCACTGGTTAGAGACAACCCTGGAGAGTATTTGTGGTTGACGGCAAATACCTCGTTTGTCTGAATCCATTTGGACAATAACTGACTCGTTAACATGAACACGTCAGGACTCCCTCCTCCCACTAAATTCACTCCCGATCCCGACCGAAGCGGAGCCTCGCTGTAAATGCTGAATAATGGTACAGAATCATAGAGAACACTTACCTCTGATGTTGTAACCGGACAGTGTTCAGTGTGGTCCCGGGAAATCAGTCTGACTACCCGGGTGACCGACAATGTTCCTGCACCGGTGTTCTCACCCTGTACGGAGAGTTGAGTCGGAGCTGCTGCTCCCGAGGCCACTCGGCTGTGATGTGTCCGTCGCTCATCAGATTGACAGGGCCGGGTGAGCCGGGGTAGAGCTGGACGGCCGCGGTCCGGGTCACACTAACTCTCACTGGCTCAGGACGGGTCTGACAGCGGGAGGAGGCGGGAGTGGGATCATGTAGCAACCCTAAAGAGGAAACAAACAGGCTGCGTTAACCTTTCTGTCCGGATTTCCATGGAAATCGTTTTCTTTCACCGCAACCAGTGGGGTGGAGTTTCTCTGTTTGGCTCAGCGAGTCCCAGGCTGTGAATTTGATCCAGCCTGGGTTCTGCGAGAATCTGAGATCCGCCTTCTGTGTAAGAAAGACTGCCTGAAGCGGATAGAGTTTCAGCTGAAACTCCCCTCACTTGTTCAGGTACAGGGAGCGTACTTTCTGCTGCAATTAAACCAAACGCATACAACTATATATGTAAGATGGAAATACAATAATCTCTCAATGATAGAGTTAATAAATGAATGTTAGTGAATTCCCCTGAATCGAGAAATCCTGAGAAAATCTTGGAACAGATTTATTGTACGCGACCCGGGGTTCAATGTCTGGAGGAGACCGGATTCAGATGGAGAAATGGAGAACATCCGGCATGGAACGGGTTAAATTGGCGCAGGGTCAGTCCCGAGGCGACCTATCCGCCGAGCAACCACAGTCTCTCCTGCCTCCTTACTTTCTCCTTTCACCAAGCTTACTCAAATTTCACCCAAGTTCTCTGCGACTAGAAATATTGAGAGAAGTGATTTCAGAAAGCCATTAAAGGATTTGGGCCGAGTTCAGAGGAATAGGGTCCTTTTGTTCTGAGAAATATTTAAGCTGATTTCATTCCACGCCAGACAGCATCGGGGCGGAGCTCGCAGAGCAAAGTGGAGATCAAGTTCACAGCTTGGAATTTATTTCACAAAGAACACCTCCCCGGGGGTTGTAATGAAATATCACGGAATACACAGCAGTCCGTCCAGAAAATGTTTTCAATCATCAGAAGCTGAACGCAGCCTCTGCGGTTCCTTTCTGTATTTCCCACCATCCCCCACTCGCCGAACAATTTCAGGCCTGGTTCAGGTTGTTCTTCTGTGTGGGGCCGATCTACGACTGTTGCAACCCGCCGATGTCACTGTTCATCCCATTAGCGTCTCCCACAAGCTCATTGAGAGGCCGGTCACAGGGCGCAAATCAGGATCCAGACTGCTTCATTTAGTTTAATTCAGGAACTTTTTGTTCCTTTGCAGAAAACTGAAGTCTCAACAGACTCAGATGTGACCCAGATGGCCCACGTGACCCAGATGGGCCAGATGTGACCCAGATGGCCCACATGACCCAGATGGGCCAGATGTGACCCAGATGGCCCACATGACCCAGATGGGCCAGATGTGACCCAGATGACCCAGATGGGTCAGATGACACAAATGGGCCAGATGTGACCCAGATGACCCAGATGGACTAGATGTGACCCAGATGAGCCAGATGGGCCAGATGTGACACAGATGACCCAGATGGACCAGATTTGATCCAGATGACCCAGATGACCCAGATGGACGAGATGTGACCCAGATGAGCCAGATGGGCCAGATGTGACACAGATGACCCAGATGGACCAGATTTGATCGAGATGACCCAGATGACCCAGATGGGCTAGATGTGACACAGATGGCCCCGATGAGCCAGATGGGCCAGATGTGACCCAGATGACCCAGATCACCCAGATGGACCAGATGTGATCCAGATGACCCAGATGGGCCAGATGTGACACAGATGGCCCAGATGACCCAGATGGGCCAGATGTGACACAGATGGCCCAGATGAGCCAGATGGGCCAGATGTGATCCAGATGACCCAGATGACCCAGATGGGCCAGATGTGACCCAGATGACCCATATCAGCCAGATGGGCCAGATGACCCAGATGGGCCAGATGTGACCCAGATGACACAAATGGGCCAGATGTGACCCAGATGGGCCAGATGTGACCCAGATGACCAAGATGGAGCAGATGACCCAAATGGGTCAGATGTGACCCAGATGACACAAATGGGCCAGATGTGACCCAGATGGGCCAGATGTGACCCAGATGACCAAGATGGAGCAGATGACCCAAATGGGTCAGATGTGACCCAGGTGGCCCAGATGGGCCAGATGGGCCAGATGTGACCCAGATGACCCAGATGACCCAGATGGACCAGATGGGCAAGTTGACCCAGATGGGAGGCGATGGGCAGGCAAGGAGTAAGATAAGAGAGGGAAAATGGGATGAGGTCTGGTGAAGGGCGGGGGGGGGGGGGGCATTACCAGAAATTCGAGAAATCGATGATTATGACATCAGATTGGAGGCAACCCAGACGGAATATAATGTCTTGTTCCACTAACCTGAATGGGGCCTCATCGCGATAGTAGAGGATCTTCTGGCGGACGGAGCACAGGTGCTCGGCGAAGCGGTCTCCCAACCTCCGTCGGGTCTCAGCGTTAAACAGGAGGAACAGCAGGAGCACCGGACACAGTACACCATCCCAACAGCCTCACCAGAGAAGCGTCGCCTCACCTGGAAGGACTGTTTGTGGTCCTGAATGGTAAAGAGGGAGGAGATGTAGGGGCGGGTGTAGCATTTGCTCTGCTTCCGAGGATAAGCCCCAGGAGGGAGATCAGTGAGAGGGTCTGATTTCTGTGCTGGTGGCGAAGGCTGTTGGGGTGGTGAAACCTATCCCGGGTAGGGTGGCGGGAGGCTGTTGGGGTGGTGAAACCTATCCCGGGTAGGGTGGCGGGAGGATGGGGTCAGAGCAGACGTGCACGGTATGGAAGAGATGCGGTTGAGGGCAGCGTTGATGGTGGAGGAAGGGAAACCTCTTTCTTGAAAAAGGAGGACATCTCCTTAGCTCTAGAATGAAAAGCCTCATCCTGAGATCAGATGTGCTGGGGACGGGGGAACTGAGAGAAATGCATCGCGATTTTACAGATAACAGGATGGGAATAGTTATAACCCTGGCAGCTTTGAGAGTCTGTGGGTTTGCAGTAGACATCAGTGGATAAGCTGTCTCCTGAGACAGAGACAGTAAAAACAAGAAAAGTACTGAAAGGTTGCGCCTCAATTTTGAGACTGTGCCCTCTAGTGCTGAATACGCTCACCAGTGGAAACATCCCCTCCACATCAACCCTATCTCGTCCATTCAACAGTCGGTAGGTTTCAATGAGATCGCCCCGCATTCTTCTGAATTCCAGTAAGTACAGGCGCAATGCTGCCAAATGCTTCTTGTATGTTACCCTGTTCATTCCTGGAATCATCCTGGTGAAATTCCTCTGAACTCTCTCCGAGGACAACACTTCCTTTTTGAGATACGGCGCACAAAAATGTTGACGACACTCCAAGTACAGCATGACTAGAGCCTGATAAAGGCTCAACGCTATACCTTTGCTTCTGTATTCATGGGCTGATCTACAGAGGGAATCCGGGTTCATAACTCCCAGATAGTGGTTCCAGTGTCAGGCAGTTATGTTACAACTCTATAAATCTCCATTTTAACCACATCTGGAGAATTGCATTCTAATGTTGGAATAATGCAGAAGCTTTGGATGGTAATTAGAAGACGCTGAACAAGATGCTGCCTGGATAAAATAAGACTGGACAGTCTCGGGGAATTTGCTCTGTACGGGAGAGGCTGTGGGAAGCCCTACAGAAGTTTATGGGTACCTGAGAAGCACAGACAGAGTGGACAGCCGGTATTGTGTCTCTAAGTAGGAAATGTCTACTACCAGTCGACACGCACTTCAGCAGAAACGGGGAACTGGTCCTTTTTGCGATGTTTATTTATTTTGTAATTTAGTGCATTTTTTCTCTCTTTTCATGACACTGCTGCTGTAAAACAAACACCTTATATTAGACTGTAATGTTCAACTTGACTCTGAATGTTTAAAGTAGATGTGTGTTGCAACTTTTGTTTTTTTTGGACTCATAGTGATGGTGCCTGGAAGGAATTCCAGGGGAGGTGGTGGAGGCAGATGTGGTAGAGGCTATTAGATACCACGTGAATGGTTGGAGAATGGAGGGATGTGGACCTTGTGTAGGCAGAGGGGACTGGTTTAGTGAGACATAAAGTGACCAGTTCAATTGGTTCAGAACAACACAGTGAGCAGAAGGGCCTGTTCCCCTGCTGTCATTGTTCTATGTCGGTGAGACCACGGCTGGAGAACTGTGCAACTCTGGCCGGCCACCTCTGAAAGGACGTGATTAACCTGGAATTCACAGTAAAGATTCAGGAATTTTGTTACCGGCGGGGGAGAACGGGAGTCAAAAGAAGGCTCGATTGTGATTGTGCACTGACCCCAAAACTGAGCATGATGCACCACCGATTCTCCTTTCCCCCAACACAGGCCCCACTGTCACGCTGTAATTGTCGGGTTACATAAAGAGTGACAAATGACACAAATTGTTCAATGATAGAATAAGTCACAAACACCCGTTTTTCAATTGAACTACAGCTCCCATCGGGCACCGCGCTCAGTCAGCTTCAGCTGCCGAATATGCGGGGCTGCGGGGCCATCTGGCAGTTGTAATCCAAATGTCTCAGCTTCTCACTCGCTCCCTGCTTCAACACTATTGCTCAGCCATCACAAACATCTGTTGGAACAGATTCACCGTGACGTCGGAGGAGAACTACGCCTGTCGTTATGGACGCAGAGGCCGGCAACCACCGATAACAGGAATTAGGGCAATTAATGCCTCACATTCACCACCCCACTCTGAATAAATTCCTCCTCATCTCTGTTCTGAGGGAAGTTTGGAACAAGTGGTGTACCGCAGGGTCGGGTGCTGGGACATTGGTTATTTGTATATTTGTCAGTGTGAGTGTGTGAGGCCTCCATCGGAGAGGGTCGACCATGGATGTTGCGTCCGAACTGTCCAGATATGCACCACAGAAGCCTCAGATAAATACTCCGGACATGGTCTGACCAGAGTGTTATAAATTACAACATAACCTCCTGGTTTTTGAAGTCAGTGCTTCACGAATAAAAGCCGGTATTCTATAAGCCTCCTTCACCACCTAATCGAACCGTTTAGCCACATCCAACGAGCTGTGAACTTGCATCCCAAGAACTGTCTCTCCGCAACACTGTTCGGCATCTTGCCGTTGGCAGTGAACAAAGTTTCTACAGCACATTACAGGCCTTTCGGCCCACAATGATGTGCCGACTATGTCACATACTCTAGAAACTGTCAAGAACTTCCCTACCGTATAGCTCTCTATTTTCTAAGCTCCATGTACCTAACTAAGAGTCTCTTAAAAGACCCGATTCTATCCACGTCTGCCATCTTCGCAATACATCCCATGCCCCACCACTTTCTGTGTGAAACACTTACCTCTGACACCCCCATTGGACCTACTTCCAAGCACCTTAAAACTGTGCCCCCTCGTGTTAGCCATTTCAGCCCTGGGAAATAGCCGCTGGAAATCCACACTATCAGTGCCTCTCATCATTTTATACACGTGTATCAGGTCACCTCTCACCCTCCGGCGCACCAGGGAGTAAAGGCCAAGTTCACTCAACCTATTATCATAAGGCATGCTCTCCAATCCAAGCAACACCCTTGTAAATCTCCTCTGCACTCACTCTATAGTATCCACATCCATCCTGTAGTGAGGTAACCAGAATTGGACACAGTACTCCAGGTGGGGTCTAACTAAGGCGTTGTTTCTCTGTAACATCACCTCACAGCTCTTGAAATCAATCCCACAGTTGATGAAGCCCATTACGCCATACGCCTTCTTAACAACACTGCCAACCTACGCAGCAGCTTCGAGTGTCCTGTGGACACAGACGCCAAGATCTGGCTGATCTGGGTCATCGGACAGGGTTATGACTTGAATTATGATTTGTTCAGTGTTGCCACCTCCCCTGACCCCCGTCTCCCTGCCGGTCCCAATCCCGGGAGGGTGGGAGTTTATCTCAGTTATGAGTACGGGACAGTTTCATTTTACAACGCGGTGACCAAGTCCCATCTCCGCACCTTCACTGGGAATAAATTCACGGGGAAACTTCATCCTTTCTTCTGGACTTGAGATGAAAACAAGTGGCTGAGAATCTGCTCCAATTACACTCCAGTTCTGTTAACAGGCTGGGTCCCGGGACCAGTGTCAGGAGTAATGTCCCTGTAAATATAAATGTGCGGAGAGTGAAATAAACCCGAGATGAGAATTATTGATCCATTAATTTTAACTCCCTCAACAGAACAGAAACATCGCAAATTCGGTCCTGAGATGCCCCGGGTCCTAAAGTCCACCCGCACCGTGACAGTTTAAATCGGACAGATGGGGGCTGTACTGACTGGAAAAGGGAGGTCATGTTGAATCTTGGAAAGACCGTAAGACATAAGAGCAGAATGCGGCCGTTCAGCCCATCGATTCTGCTCCGCTATTCTATTATATCCCGGATCCCACTCAACCACATACACCTGCCTTCTCGCCATATCCTTTGATGGCCTTATCGATCAGGAAATGATCAGCTTCCGCCATAAACATACCCACAGACAGCTTCCACCGCAGCCCGTGGCGGGGTATTCTACCGGTTCACTACTCTCTGGCTAAAAATATTCCTCCTTCCCTCTGTTCCAAAACATCTCCCCTCAATGTTGAGGCTGTTCCCTCTAGTCTGGATGCCCCACCGTAAGAAACAACCTCTCCACATTCACCCTATCTCGTCCCGTCAAACCTCGGTAGGTTTCAATGAGATGCCCCTTCTTTTCTGAGGTATGGGACCCAAAATGTTGACAAAACTCCAAATGCAACCTGACTTGTGTCCTATAAAGGCTCAGGATTATTTTCCTAATTAAAATATTTTATTCCCTTTCAAAAAAAAGCCAACATTTTATTTTGATTCTTTACCACAGACTCAACCTGTTAAATAACCCTCTCGGACTCTTGCACGAGAACTCCCCACCCTCCGCACCTCTGATGTTTGAATTTTTTCCCCATTTAAATAATAGTCGGCACTATTATTCCTTTGACCAAAATGCATTATCATACATTTCCCAACACCGTATTCAATCTGCCACTTTTTTTTGCCCATTCCTCAAATTTGTCTAAGTCCTGCTCCAATCGCATTGCTTCCTCAGCACGCCCTTCCCCTGCACCTATCTTTGTATCATCCGCAACCTTTGCCACAAAGCCATCAATTCCATTATCTGAATCGTTGATACACAATGTGAAAAGTAGCGGTCCCAATACTGACCCCTGAGGAACACTTAGTCACTGGCAGCCAGCCTGAAAAGGCTCCTTTTATTCCCACCCGCTGCCTCCCGCCTGTCAGACATTCCTCTGTCCATGCCAGTATCTTTCCTGTAACAACATAGGATTTTATCTTTTTCAGCAACCTCATGTGTGGTACCTTATCAAAGGCCTTCTGAAAATCGAAGTAAATGATATCAACTGCCTCTCATTTGTCCATCCTCCTTTTCACTTCCTCACTGGCCTCTAACAGGTTTGTCAGGCACGATTTCCTTTTACAGAAACCATGCTGACATTAACTTGTTTTATCATCAGTCTCCAAGTACCTCGGAAACTCATCCTCGTTAAATGATTACAATACTTCCCCAACCACGGAACTCAGGCTGACTGGCCTAGAAATTCCTTTCTTTTGCCTTCCTCCCTTCGTAAAGAGTGTAATTTTCTACTTTCCGATCCTCCGGGACCATGCTAGAATCAAGTGATCCTTGAAAGACCGTGACCAATGCATCTGTATCTCTTCAACAGCTTTTCTCAGGACTCTGGGTTGTCGTCCATCTGTTCCAGGTGACTTGTCCACCTTCAGACCTTTAAGTTAGTCACACGCTTTTTCCTTTGTAATAGCGAAGGCACTCACTCCTTCTGTGTCTTCCACAGTGAAGAATGATGCAAAGTATTCATTAAGTTCATCTGACGTTTTTTGTCCCCCATTACTACCTCACCAGCATCATTTTCCAGTGGTCCAATATCAGCTCTCATCTCCCTTTCGCTCCTTATGTAGCTGAAAAAAATAGTATCCTGTTTTATATTATTGGCGAGTTTGCTCTCGTGTTTCACCTTTACCATTCTTATGGCTTCTTAGTTGCCTTTTGTTGAACTTTAAAAGCATCCCGATGATCCAAATTCCCACTCACTTTTGCTACTTATATGCCATTTCCTCACTTTTACACAGGCCTTTTGATTAATTTTTGGAAGTTCGACTGTAAAGTTTTATGAGGCTTTTATTAAATTTAGACGCTTTGTGCAGGCGCCGGTGGGCAAGTTATACACAGGTTTCTGAGATAGAGATTGGGATCACACAAGGCAGTATTTATTATTTATTATTATAATTAATAATATTTTCTCTGAGATAGGTACAGGGGTGGGTAAATCACTATTTGCAGATGATGGAGGTTTATGGATTAGAGGTAGAAATGTCAATTTAACTGTATATGGGATGCCATTAGCAATTAATCAGTTGGCAAATAGATGGGACTTAAGCTTTCAGTGGCAAAACACACAAGTCGAGTGTTTTATAAACAGGATTAATCGACCTGCGCTTGATTTGAAATCTTCTGATCAAACTCTTGAAGACGTGTCAGTGGAGAGATTCCCAGGCAGGTGGATGCACAATGAGCTGACATGGAAGCACCGTGTCAGTAAAATAATTGATAAATATAAAGGAGCAATAAATATTCTCGGTGTCTCTGTGGATATTCTTCGGGAGCGACATGAAAATCTCTGCTGACCATTTACATTTGTTTCATTAGATCTTGTCTTGATTCTGTGGCTCATGGGTCAGCTTCATCTCCAACTTTCAAATGTTTGGCTGTGATACAAGCACAGGCTTTAAGATTCTGTTGTGGTGCAGTAAGGTCGTCTCCTGTTTCAGGTTTACTGATTGATTTTGCGGAGATTGAATTTAATGTTAACGTACTGGATTAATTTGAAGGAGCAAAGAAATGATCATCCGGTTAGAGGTGTGTCGGAGGACTGTTGGGAACATCACAAGAAGAGTGTTATAGTTTTGGGGGCTTGGGTTCTTATAACGCTGGGAATGTGGATTCGTTGAATTATGCAATATGTTCCACTGTGGCATTCTCGGTAACCCCAACTTGTTTTTGTAAATGCCTTTATTGATTTTGGGGTACACGATTTAATAAAGTCTCAGGATTTTGTTATGCCTGAGAATCTGTTAGTTCATTGGTATATTAAGGAAATTTATTGTGAAATATTAACCATTGTACAGAAGGATGAAAATATAATTTAACTGGCATTGTTGGTGTGGCTGTTTCTGTGCCCAGATTATAGGTAACGATAAAGAAACGTCATTGACCGATTTCTAGAGAACAACATTCTCGATGCACTTTCAGATGAAGCATGTGACCCCCATCGTGAACTTGGTCACATCCTCATCATGGAAGACAATCCAATTGATGTCATCCAAGCGGTCCTGTAGCATGAAGACCGATTGGTCGGACCAACAGTGGACGGATCACCTATGGCCGCCTCTTGTTTCAGCTTTGCCTGTACATCGGCAGAAGCCAGATCAGAGAGTGATCTGATTGTTGAAGTGTGGTCGGAGGAGCACTTTGTAAGCGTTATGGAAAGGTCGAGTGTGCCAGTTCCCTGAGCGCTCACCTGGATGTGCTGACAACACTTCGGAGGGACTTCAGTCAGCGATGCTGGATTAAAGTCACGGCGACAATGAAGGCAGCCGTGGGCTGTCTTCAGCGTGTTGAGGGTTTCGTACAGTTCCTTGAGAGCCAGGTCAGTATCAGTCTGGGGCGGAATGTACACCGCTGTGCTGATAACACCGTGAACTCCCTGGGCAGCCAGTAGGGTCTAAACAGCTGCTCCAGATCTGGGCAACAAAGGATTGGAGCACATGTATATTCTGGGGGTTGCACCAAGCATTGTTGACAATGAAGCATACCCCACCTCCTTTACTCGTCCCAGTTAGGGGTTTCCACCTGTCTACAGGGAACAGGGAGAACCCAGAGGGTTCGATGGCGTGGTCCGGTGTCTCCTCCGTCAACCAGGTCTCCACAAAGCACAAAACGTTATATTCTTTTGTTTCCCGCTGGTGAGAGATTCTGGCTGTCAGTTCACACAGCTTGTTGTCCAGAGACTGGGTTCTAATCACGCTGGGAATATGGGTTTGTTGGATTCTGCAATATGTCCCACTGTCGCGTTCTTGGAAACCCCACATTGTTTTTCTCAATGCCTTTAGTTTATTTTAGGATACACGATTTAATGAGGTCTCAGGATTCTGTTCTGCTGGACAATCTTGATTTGTGGTATATTGTGGAAAATTATTATGATATGTTAAACATTGCTGCAGAAGAATCAAAAGATAACTTAACCGGGATGAGGGTGTGGCTGTTTTTTGTTCATGAATTACAAGTAACGATAAAGAAACAATTTATCAGTATATATAGTAGAATTTGTTTCCATCATTTGAGGCTTACAGTGGGTGGTGGAAATTTGTTCATGTAAAGTTGTCATTTGTTCAGATGCCTGTTCGGTTTTGATGAGTCTTAAAACAGGTAATTCTCGCAGTAGGACAGATTTACTGTTGGAAACTCATCAAACATTATTTCATACGCAGTGTATTGGGTTATATTTCCACTTCTTTTGGGTCCCTGCACACAGCGGTTCAGTTACAAAAGCTGTTAAAATTTCAACTAGCACATCAGAAGCTAAGGGGTTGGTGGGTTAATAATTATATCCAGACTGGTGGGATAAAGGGCTTCAAAGGAGACACCTGTACAGAATACATACTTGTTGGGTTTATGGAAGATTGTGGATGACAAAAGAAGGTAAGGAATTACATTGACACGACTTGGAATTTGACACACTATGCCTAATTACTGTATTCCTTTGTTCGTGTTGGGAAGCATCATTCTGGGTATGTAGTTTTCATTTAAAAAATGACAATAATTTTAATTTAACTCACGCTGTTGTGTTTTGTTACGTACAAACTATAGGACTTTTGGGGAGTAATTTAGGTTTCATTTGAAAAAGGAAGCAGTGAGGGTTTTATGTCCCAATTCTCTACACCACACTCCAGTCCAGTTCGAGTCCGGAATGCGGCTTTAAATTGGAGTGCCCGCCGCTGTTTATACAAACCCCGCCCTCGTTCTCACGTCAGCCAATTATTCAAAGAGAAGTCGGAGACTGGTGATTGACAATGGATTAGCCAACCAGCATCCGGCTAGACCGTCGCCATCAAAGTGGTCCTGACCAAGGGTCTCGGACTGAAATGTTGCTTCCCGACTTGCTGAGTTCCTCCAGCTTGTTTGTACGTGTCGACTAGATCTCCGCCACTTTCTGGCAACGTCGGGCTACGAGTTCGGTGGGCGGGAATTGAAACTGATGGGCATATTTGCAGACCAATGTGCGAGCGGCATTCAGGAGTAATTCTTTGACTGCCATCTGACCGATCCAAAGAGAAACCGAATTTCCAGGCCGGTGCTTTGCCCCGTCCCACACACACACTCTGGTAACCGGAGCTGCCGGTCGATGGGACAATCCGCCCGGGAATAAACATAGAAACCTCTGGCACAAAACAGGAGGTTGCTGTGCCGAACATGTCCTCACCTTAGAAACACCTGGGAGATGAGGCGGTGAATGTGAGGAGCTGGAGCCCGGGCCGGAGACACTGCGGCCGCCTCTGCCGTGTGATCAGGACGCGGCTTTATTAATGAACTGAAGCCCCGAGGTGACCGGATATTTCACCGGCTCATCACCTGATAACGTCTGACCGGTGCAATCCCCACGGAGACAGATTGTGATTACATTAATGAGTTAATATTTAGACCATATGTGGGAGTTAGTCTGTCCCAACAAAGGTGACTGATCAATTGAATATGCTGCCACTGTAAATCTGCCTTGAGACTCGTCACAGCTCCAAATCAACAGACTTTCCCACATGCACATTAGATGATCCCAGAGCAAGAATCATTCATTTCAACCGGTTCTCAAAATATCTGCCTACAACTTAAAAAAAAGCAAGAACAGAGGTCGAAGAGGTTGAATTTATTATGCACTCCCAAATCTGTGCACGTCCGCAAACCCCAACTCAGTGTTCACCCCCAAATTAGTGTGCATCGACAAATCCATGCTCACCCCAATCCTACCGACACCCCAAAATCCACCCACATACCGAGATCTGTGCGCACCCCAAACCTACCGACATTCCCAAATCCACCCACATACCCATATCTGTGCGCACCCCAAACCTACCGACATTCCCAAATCCACCGACATACCCAGATCTGTGCGCACCCCAAACCTGCCGACACTCCCAAATCCACCTACATACCCAGATCCGTGCGCACCCCAAACCTGCCGACATTCCCAAATCCACCCTCATACCCAGATCTGTGCGCACCCCAAACCTGCCGACATTCCCAAATCCACCCTCATACCCAGATCTGTGCGCACCCCAAACCTACCGACATTCCCAAATCCACCCTCATACCCAGATCTGTGCGCACCCCAAACCTACCGACATTCCCAAATCCACCCTCATACCCAGATCTGTGCGCACCCCAAACCCGCTGACATCCCACATGCACATTAGATTATCACGGAGCAAGAATTATTTCAAACACTTCACAAAACAGCTGTCTCCACCTCAAACCTAATGGCAAGAACAAAGTTCAAATTTCAAAGTGCATTTGTTCTTGAAGCATCTATAAATGAAACAGCCTTACGATTCATTACACCCCGAAATCGGATTCCCCAAATCCGTGTGTCACCCCAAATCCGCTGAGACACCCAAATCTGTGCGCAGCCCTAAATACTCCCAAATCCCCGTGCACCCTCAAATGCCCAAAGCAGTGTGACCCCCAAATTCACCGACACTCCAAAATCCATATTCACCAACATACCCTGAAACCTTCGCACATCCGCAAATCAATGTGTAGACACATTTCCATGTGAACCCCCAAACCCGCTGACATCCCCACAAGCACACTAGATTATTCCAGAGAAAGAATCATTTCCAACAGTTCACAAAATAGCTGCCTCCATCTTAAAACGTTGAAAATGCAAACTGCAGTTATTTTTAAAGTATTTCTGTCTGTCTGCATGTCTGTGTGTTCATATGTGTCCCTGTATGTGTCTTTCCGTCTTTTCATGTGTCTGTGTGTGTTTGTGTCAGAGACCAGCTCGCAGACGGCGCTGGGTCTTTGTCGTGACGGCGAAGCTACTGAGAACACACGGCTATCCCGTCTACTCCACATCCCCTCCCCCGACTATTCTGTAGCGCACAGAAAGGGAACAAACTGGCCTCTCCCGGAAACCACAAGCCTTCATCTCTGCGAGAACATTGCTGCTTTCCAAACAACTTAGAATTACACAACATCTATAATTCACTGTGCGAGTCAACCGTCATCACAGTGCGGGGTGGGGGATGTGGGGACGGGGGGGGGGGGGGGGAGGGTGGCCGGGAAAACGAGCTGCAGTAAAGGAGGAATTGGGGAGAGTGTGAGAGGCAGGGGAAGCGCTGGGTAGAAAGGGAGAAAGAGACAACAAGGTAAAGGAGGAGGGACTGAGTGGGTAGGGTAGGGAGGAATCTGCTGAGGACAAGGGTGTGTCAGTGGGGAAGGGAACGGATGAAGAGAGGAGAGAGAGAGTGTGTGTGGAAGAGAGGGAAATAGGTGAGGTGAGAGGAGGAAGAGAAAGAATGAGGGAGTGGGAGACAAGAGATGGAGAGAAAGAGACAGTGAGGGAACGGGGAAGCAGAGATGGCAAATGTGGGAAGGGGTGAAGATGGGGGCAGGAGAGTGGGGAGAGTTTGAGCCAAAGAGGAGGAAAGAGATATTTTTGGGAAGTGGGGTGAACGCCAATGTGGAGTGAGTGTGTGTGTGTGTGTGTGTGTGTGTGTGTGTGTGTGTGTGTGTGTGTGTGTGTGTGTGTGTGTGTGTGTGTCTGTTTGTTTTCAACAACTTTACAATCCCTGGCTCTGATCGCCACACTTTGACCATGGATATCCAGTATCAATTCACTTCTATCGCCAGCAGGAAATCATGAAAGCACATCATTTGCTTCCCGACAACAGCCCCAAACAATTCCCCTTCATCGGCACTTTATTTGGAGTCAGAGAGCACTAGCAAACAAACAAACCATTTTTCCCATTTAGTCCGCACCGAATTGTTATTCTGCCGAGTCCCATAACCGCAGCTGGAGCATGGCCCTCAATACCCCTCCCGTCCATGTACCGATCCAAACTTCTCTGCAGTGAAATCCATAACTTCCACTGACAGCTCTTCCCACACCCTCACCACCCTCTGAGTGAAGGAATTCCCACTCAGGTGCCTCTTAAATATTTCACCTTTCACCCTTAAACTGCGACCTCCAAACTCAGAGGAAAAATCCTGCCTGCATTTACCGTCAACAACACTCATAATTTTGTATAAATCTGCAAAATCCCCCTTCATTTTCCAACACTAAAGGGAATAAAGTCCTCAGCTTTTCCTAAAGCTCGAGTCCTCAAGTCCCAGCAAACATATTGTAAATTTTCTCTGCACTCTTTCAATGTTGTTGATAACTTTCCTTCAGGCCAGTAACAAAAACTACACACAATACTCCAGATTAGGCCTGACCAATGCAGTAAAGCCGAAACAGTGGAGAACTTTACTGCACCACAACACAATCTCAAAGCCTGTGCTTGTATCCAACCCAAACATAATAAAGTTGAAGCTGAAGCTGATCTATAAACCACAACTATAATCAAGAACAGATCCAATTAAACAAACGAGATTGGTCAACAAATACTTTCATGTAACACCCTAGAATACCCACAGGGATAACTGAGAATATTTAATGTTTCTTTATATTTATCAATTATTTTCTTATCCGGTGCTTCCATGTCAGCTTATTATCCGTCCACATGCCTGGAAATCTTACGACTGACACCCTTTAAGGAGTTTGACAATATCAGTTCCTATCATTTCCAATCAAGTGCAGGTTCATTAATCCTGTCTGTAAAACACATAACTTGTCCCATCTATTTGCCGACTTTTCGACCTTATTAATTGCGAATGCATCCTATATACAGTAAAATTGAAATGTCTACCTCTAATCCATAAACCTCCATCATCTGCATACAGTGATTTACACACTCCAAAACCTGTCTCAGAGAGAAATATTATTAATTATAATATAAAATAATACATACCGTCTGTGGGATCCCAGTCTCTATCTCATAACAACCTGAATATAACTTTCACACCCATACCTGACACAAAACCTTCAATTAAAATAGATAATAGCCCCTCCATCCTCATTTCCACAATTTCATAAAAATTCTTTCCTTCATAAATACCATCTGCCTTTTGAATAGTAAAAGTACTGCTGTTACAACATCTATATTTAACTGGCTTTACTAATACCATCTTCCAAATATAAAAATGAATTCAATGTCATACTTGCCCATCCATACCTTTACAAGATGTACAAATAGAAACAATCAGAAAAAATTGTACAATAGCCCTCTCAATTGCATTTCCAAAAATTAATCAAAAGTCCATCCTTCAGTAAATATTATTTGCCTTTTCAATATCAAAAATATTGCTATTACAACATCTTTATTTAACTGTACTGTCCTAATATGATCTTCCAAACCCAAACTGATTCCAATGTTATTTAAGGCAGAGATTGCTAGGTATCTGAGTAGCCCGGGTATCAAAGGTTATGGTGAGAAGGCGGGGAAGTGGGACTAAATGTGAGAATGGATCAGCTCATGATAAAATGGCAGAGCAGACTCGATGGGCCGTATGACCGACTTCTGCTCCTTTGTCTTATGGTCTTATTCTACCGTTCCAAATTCCCCTCTGATAAAACGTGACATTACCTCTTTTATCGAAAATATAATTCAAACACTCGATTACCATACATTCCACAAGTTTACATAAATGAGACTTTAATGATATTGGCCTACAAGAAGGAGGATCAGACGGGGAGATCCAGGTTTTAGAATGGGAACTACTACAACCATTTTCCATGAGAAAAGTAGATGGCTAAACCAAATACAATTCAGAAAGTTAATATTTTCACAAAAGAAAATTACACACATACCTGTTGAATCAAGATTTTCTCCAAGTTCATGATACATTTTATTCCCATTCACAACACTATACTCTGCTCCTTTCCTTATAAAACTGACAACACCACCCCTCTACCAACTAACCTGTCAACCCAAATAACAATATAATCCTGCACAGGAATAAAACTTAAAATGTGCAGGTTTCCTGAACAGATATAACATCGGAAGAATCTGACAAATCAGAAATAAACTGCTAAAAATGTTGCCCATGTAAAATCAGGCTTCTTGCATTTCACTTCAATATTTCAATCCCATTACATATCTTCACAAGTAGACTGGGATGCAGAAACCCCCACAAATCAGAGCTTCATTTACAGCTTCCCAGAAAACACCAGTTACACCAAGATACCTTTCTGCAGCTTTCACAATAATTTCAATTTCCTCAGTAGGATGAGATGTCTGAGCAGTACAATTCACCACATCGGATATAAACATCACAAACTTCATTTTATCCAGCAGTGAAGTATCTTTGGTGAGAGAACTGTGATGCCGGCATTTATCCACTGTCGTCACAGTCTGTTCTCTGAGTGGGATCACATTCACATGCTATCTAATAGCCTCTATCACATCTGCCTCCACCACCACCCGATATACACACCAGACACCCACCACTATGGGAATGAAAAACAAAACTTGAAACGCAAATCTCCTTTAAACATTCTGAGTCAGGTTTTTAACATCATTGTTTTTCTAATTGTTTTTTTTTAACAGCAGCTATGCAGAGAAAAGATACAAAATGCACTAAATTACAAAATACTTCAATAGTGCAAAAAGGACCAATGAGGATGTGTTCCCCCTTTCTACTGAAGTGCATGCTCACTGGCATTGGACATTTCCTCCTTAGAGAAAAAATCCCGGCTGTCCACTCTGTCTGTGCCTCTCACATTCCTGTAAACGTCTGTCAGACCTCCCTCAGCCTCTGCCACTCAGGAGAAAATTCCCCGAGATTGTCCGGTCTCACTTTATCCAGGCAGCATCCTGTTAAGTCTCTTCCACTCACCATCCAAAATCTCCGTATTATTCCTGTATTCGAATGCAATTCTCCAAATGTGGTTAAACTAGAGATTTATACATCTGCAACATAACTGCCTCACAATGGAACCACTATCTGGGAGTTATGAACTCGGATTCCAAGATCCCCCTGTAGATCAACACAGTCCAATCTCGCCCCATGAACATAACAGCAAAGAGATAATGCTAAGGCTTTATAAGACACGAGTCAGGCCACACTTGGAGTATTGTCAACAGTGTTGGGGCCCAGATCTCAGACAGGATGTGTTGTCATTGGAGAGAATCCAGAGGAGGTACAGAAAGATTATTTCAGGAATGAAGGGGTTAAAATATGAGGAGCACTTGGCAGCTTTGACCCTGTGCTCACTGGAACTCAGAAAAATGCGGGGGCATCTCATTGAAACCTACCGAATGTTGAAAGGACTGGATAAGGTGGAGGTGGAGAAGGTATTTCCTGTGGTGGGGCACAGCCACAAAGTTGAGGAGCCACCTCTTCAAACAGAGGTAAGCAGCTTATTTTTTTTATTAGTTTTATTAGCCAAGGTGTATTTGGATCTGTGGAATGCTCTGCCACAGACTGCGGTGGAGGCCGAGTGTCTGGGTCTATTCAAGGCGGCAGTTGACCGTTTCCTGATCGGTCAGGGCATCAAAGGATATGGCGGGAGGTCAGATATCTGGAATTGAGTGCGATCTGGGATCAGCCATGATGGAAAGGTGGCTGACTCAATGGGCTGAATGGCCTAATTCTGTTCCTATGCCTTATGGACTTATGAACACAAGCCCGTTCAATCATGATGAATCTCCTCTGCACTCTTCCAGCACAAAACATCCTTTGTACAGAATGCTAAGTGGAACTGAATGCAACTTTTCAAGCACGTTGTCAAGTCAGGCAGCATCTGTTGAGGGGAATAGAGTCGATGTTTGGGACAGAACCCCTCCCTTACGGCACTAACACAGGCCCTTCGGCCCAACCTTTCCATGCTGTCCTCCTGTCCATTTAAACTAATCCCTCTGCCTGTCTTTGACACAGAACACAGAAATCTACAGCACATTACAGGCTCTTCAGCCCACAATGTTGTACTGACCATGTAACCTACTCTAGAGACTGCCTAGGATTTCCTGATCGTATATCCCTCTATGTTTCTAAGCTCCATGAACCTATCTAAGAGTCTCTTAAAATATCCTATTCTTTCCACCTCCACCATCGCTGCTGGCAGTGCATTCCATGCCCCCACCACTCTCTGTGTAAGAAACTAACCCCTGACATTCCCTCAGTACCGACTTCCAAGCAGCTTAAAACTACGTCCCCTCGTGTTAGTCACTTCAAGCCTGGGAAAATGCCTCTGGCTATCCACATGGTCAAAGCCTCTCATCATCCTATTACAACTACTTATGTACAGATTAGGAGAATTATAGCTTCAACATCACCTCACAGCTCTTGAACTCAATCCCACGGTTGATGAAGGCCATCACACCAGACGTCTTCCTAACAACACTGTCAACCTCCACAGCAGCTTTGAGTGTCGTATGGACATGGACCCCAAGATCTCTCTGACCCTCCACACTGCCAAGAGTCTTACCATTAATATTTTATTCTGTGTTCAAATTTGACCTGCAGAAATGAATCTCTTCATCTGTGTTGAACTCCATCTGTCACTTCCCAGTTCTGCATCCGAGGCGAGGAAATAGATTGCTGAGCCTCTGGCTAGGATCATTATGTCGTCATTGTCCACGGGAATGGTCCCGGAGGATTGAAGGGAGGCGAATGTTGTCCCCTTGTTCAAAAAGGGTAGTAGGGATAGTCCGGATAATTATAGACCATTGAGCCTAACATCTGTGGTGGAAAAGCTGTTGGAAAAGATTCACAAAGATAGGATTTATTGGCATTTAGAGAATCATGGTCTGATCAGTGATAGTCAGCATGGCTTTCTGAAGGACAGATCGTGTCTAACAAGCCTGATGGAGTTCTTTTAGGAGGTGACCAGGCATATAGATGAGGGTAGTGCAGTGGATGTGATCTACATGTACTTTAGTAATGCATTTGATAAGGTTCCACACGGTAGGCTTATTCAGAAAGTCAGAAGGCATGGGATCCAGGGATGTTTGACCAGGTAGATTCAGAATTGGCTTGCAGCTGAAAGCAGAGTGTGGTGGAGGGAGTACATTAGGATTGGAGGGTTGTGACTAGTGGTGTCCCACAAGGATTAATTCTGGGACACCTACTTTTCATGATTTTTATTAACGACCTGGATGTGGGGTTATAAGGATGGGTTGGCAAGTTTGCAGAAGACACAAAGGTTGGTGGATAGTGTAGAGGATTGTCAAAGATTACAGAGAGACATTGAAAGGATGCAGGAGTGGGCTGAGAAGTGGCAGATAGAGTTCAACCTGGAGAAGTGTGAGGTGGTATACTTTGGAAGGACAAACTCCAAGGCAGAGTACAAAGTAAATGGCAGGATACTTAGAAGCGTGGAGGAGCAGAGGGATCTGGAGCTACATGTCCACAGATACCTGAAAGTTACCTCACAGGTAGGCAGAGTAGTTAAGAAAGCTTATGGGGTGTTAGCTTTCATAAGTCGAGGGATAGAGTTTAAGAGTCGCGATGTAATGATGCAGCTCTATAAAACTCTGGTTGGGCCACACAAGGAGTACTCTGTCCAGTTCTGGTCACCTCACTATAGGAAGGATGTGGAAGCATTGGAAAGGGTACAGAGGAGATTTACCAGAATGCTGCCTTATTTAGAGAGTATGGATTATGATCAGAGATTAAGGGAGCTGGGGCTTTACTCTCTGGAGAGAAGGAGGATGAGAGGAGAAATTATAGCGGTATAGTTGATATTAAGGGGAATAGATAGAGTGGACAGCCAGCGCCTCTTCCCCAGGGCACCACTGCTCAAAACAAGAGGACATGGTTTTAAGGTAAGGGGAGGGAAGTTCAAGGGGGATATTAGAGGAAGATTTTATACTCAAGAGAGTGGTTGGTGCGTGGAATGCACTGCCCGAGTCAGTGGTGGAGGCAGATACACTAGTGAAGTTTAAGAGACTGTTAGACAGGTATATGATGGAATTTAACCTTAGGGAGGCAGAGTTTAAGGGTCGGCACAACATTGTGGGCCGAAGGGCCTGTACTGTGCTGTATTGTTCTATGTTCTATCTATTTCTCGCTGGAATCTCTCTTATAATTTAATTTTTTATTGAAGGCACGACACAGTACAGAAAACGTAATGCATTACATTTTCCTCCATTTTGCTTTTATACCTTACCCGTCAACACCACCACAACGTCATCAGTGGGGCCTTCTGGGAGTTGTAGTCATTGTCCTCGCTCGCTCCCTGTGAAAGCATGTTTCGTCAGCCACCACAGACGTCACCGAAACAGACCCACCGAGGCGCGAAGGGGAATCACACCCGTCCTTGTGGGCGCCGAGGCCGGCGACACCGACAGAAGCGAATCGCTGAACTCCGCCATGGCGATGGAGCGGAAGAGGAGGGGCTGATCATGGGCAGATTTCCTCCAGCCTATCGTAGCTCAGACGTAACACTGACCCCTGCTGTCATTGGTTATAGTGCCTGTCGCTCAAATGGGAACTCAGAGGGTGATTAGTTTATGTGAACGTCAGTCAGTTTTCTGTCTTTAAGAGTTTGGATTTGGATTTATAACGGGACAGGAAGCAAATTGGGAGAAAAGTGAGTTTTTATGTGATGGTGCATCAGTCTTCGAGTTACATTATTAACAATATAAGGGCAAAGGCCGTGGTGAGGATGTAGGTGATTTACTGGAGGTTATATGGAGATAATATTGGAAGGGATATCAAACTTGGAATTGCTTGGGATATGATTTAGAAAATGGGGGGATTTGTGGGGATCATAATATTCCAGTGTTGATTAATGAGGGCAAAATGATTGTTACTGAAGCACGGAAGGTTGTGTTACTGGCTGGGTCATTTGCTGAGCTTCATAATCAGGATAATTTAAGTGAAGAAGTTAAACAATATAGGGATATGTTTTTCAGTGAATACCCTGATGTGCTGGAAGTCAGCTGTAGCAATGATAGTATCACTGATGGAGAGATTTCTTTGTATGAATTTAAGAAATCTATTAATAATGCAGGTCAGGTGTCCCCAGGAAAGAGTGATATTTGAAATGGTAATTGTATATAATTCGCTTTTGTGAAAATATTAAATGTTTGAATTGTGCATCTACTTTCCTCATGGAAAATGGAAATAGTAGTGCCAATTCTAAAACCTGGCAGATCCCCATCTGATGCTTCTAGTTAAGGGCCTATATTGTGAATGTCTCATGTATGTAAACTTATGGAATGTATGGTAATCAAGCGCTTGAGTTATATTTTGGAAAGAGTGATGATAAAGTGTTTTATTAGAGTGGATTTTGGAAGGGTGAAATGACATTAGATTCAGTTTTAGATTTGGAAGACGATATTCGGAAAACACAATTAAATAAAGATGTTGTAATATCAGTATTTCTTGATACTGAAAAGGGAAATGATATGGAAGAAAGGACATTTGATTAAATTAGGAGTGAGGGGGACATTGTATAATTTTTCTGAGTTTTTTATTTGGACAGACTGTGCATGTACCGGTCTGCATGTTATGTTGGTGTTTCTATGAGATAGAGAATGGGATCCCATAAGGCAGTATTTGTAGCCGTTCATTATTTAATATTATGATTAATGATATTTTCTCTGAGATGGGAAAATGGGATACCCTGGGTAAATCACAATATACAGATGACGTCGCTTTATGGATTAGAGGTATTAATTGCAATTTACAATTAATAGGTCAAACAGTGGGCAGATTGATGAGGATTTTAAGCTTTTAGTCGTTAAAACGCATTATGTGGTTTACAAACAGCATTAATAGACTTGCATTTGATTTTAAATTATGTCATTAATATCTTGTGGAAGTGTCAGTGGTAAGATTTCTCAGTATGTGGATGGATAATAAGCTGACGTGGAAGCACCTATCAGTAAAATAATTGATGTATGTAAAGGAGCTTTAAATCTCCTCAGACATCTATGTGGGTATTCCTGGGTGCAACATGAAAATCTTTGTTGACCAATTATATTTGTTTAATTTGATCTGTTCTTGATTATGTCTGTGTGGCTTATGGATCACCTTCATCTTCAAATTAAAAATGTTTGTATGTGATACAATTACAGACTTTAAGATTGTGTTCTGGTGCAGTAATGTTGTCTCCTGTTTTGGCTTTACTGATTGCAATGGGACAATTGCCCTCAAAGTAACAGAGGTTCAAGTTGATCTCAACATACTGGATTAATTTGCGGGGCAAGGAAATGATCATCCTGTTAAAGGTGTGCTGGAGGACGGTTGGGGACATCACAAGAAGAGTGTTTTTTGTTCTGAGTGGCTGGGTTCTTATCACGCTGGGAATACAGGTGTACTTGATGATACAATATGTCCCACTGTAGCTTTCTCTGTAACCCCACCTTGTTTTTTCCAATGACTTCAGTTGATTTTATGTTACACGATCGGATTCGGTTCTGCCTGAGAGTCTGTTGGTTCGTTAGTATATTAATGAAAGTTATTATCATACAGTAACCATTTTTACAGATGAATCCAAAGATAAGTTAACTGGGGATGTTGGTGTGGCTATTTTTGTGTGCCTGAATTGCAGGTAATGATAAAGAAATGACTTATAGCCATTTATCAGCATAGGAAGCAGAATTATTTGCCAACAGTTTAGGCTTACAGTGGGTGGTGGAAATTGGCCCTTATAATTTGCTCAGAATACATTTCAGTTTTGATAAGTCTTAAACAGGTCATTCTGGCAGTAGGTCAGATTGACTGTTGGAAACTTGTCAATCGGGATTTCATATATAAAGTTTGATTTATATGTCTGCACATTATGGGCCCTGAACATCACAGTGTTGAGGGAAATGATGATATTGACTGTTTAGCACCAAAAGCTGTTAAATGTTAAGCTGTGGATATAGACCTTCCACTTAGCAAATTAGAAGCTAAAGGGCTGGTAGTGTTAAGAATTGGGGGCTTATGACAAGACGTAGGATAATGGACATAAGGACAGACACCTTTACAGAATACATAAACCTGTTGGGTTTATAGAAGAAGGGCTAAAAACAAGGGAAGGAATGATATTGACATGACATAGAAATGTCCACACTATGCTTAATTATGCCTTGTAACTAATTGGAAAACTTCATTCTGTGTCGTGTACAGTTTGTCATTATGAAACTGTCGAAACAGAAACTATTTCAATGTGAAGCGTATAAGGCTGAAGAAAAATCAAATGCAGTCTTCAGTACAATGTTTGCGAGGGTAGATAGTTTTCAAATAAAAACTATTAAATTATGGGACTGACTTTAAATCAATTCATAGTTTGAGCTGGAAAAGGCATGTAATAATTGTGTTAAACCTAAGGAAATGACATACAGGGTAGCAAAGGTGAGTGGGATGATGGATTATTGGGATGCTCTTAAAATCCAACAAAAGGCAATGAAAAAAGCCATAAGAATGGTCAAGACGAAATATGAGGGCAAACTGGCCAGTAATATAAATCAGGATACTAAAAGTTTAGTTTTCAGTTACATGAAGAGTGAAAGGGAGATGAGAGTTGATACTGGACCACTGGAAAATGATGCTGGTGAAGTAGTAATGGGGGACAAAGAAATGGCAGATGAACTTAATGAACAATCTTCACTGTCTTTTCCAGTCAGCACCGCCCCCACTTGTCCCATTTAACCTTTCTCATTACGGGTGGACTTTAGGACCCGGGGGAGCTCAGGACCCGCCGCCCGCAACTGCTGCTGAATCCCCGGTGTTTCTGTTCGGTTGACGGATGCGGTGAACGAGTTAAAATTAATCAATCGACAATTCTTATTTCGTGTTTATTTCACTCCATAGAACCATAGAACACTACAGCACAGAAAACAGGCCATTTGATGCTTCTAGTCTGTGCGGAAACTTTATTCCGCTCGTCCCATTGACCTGCACCCAGTCCGTAACCCTCCAGACCTCTCCCATCCAGGTATCTATCCAATTTATTCTTAAAACTTAAGAGTGAGCCTGCATTTACCATGTCAGATGGCAGCTCGTTCCACACTCCCACCACTCTCTGAGTGAAGATCCTCCTAATGTTCCCCCTAAACCTTTCCCCTTTCACCCTAAAACCATGTCCTCTCATATTTATCTTTCCTAATCTAAATGGAAAGAACTTACTCGCATTTACTATCTATATCCCACATAATTTTGTAAACCTCTATCAAATCTCCCCTCATTCTTCTACGCTTCAAGGAATAAAGTCCTAACCTGTTCAATCTTTCCCTGTACATCAACTCCTGAAGACCTGGCAACATCCTAGTAAATCTCTGCACTCTTTCAATCTCTCCAACCTCTCCATGGATACCTCATGTCTGAACTTTCTGAACTAACCTCCCATGTGGGACCTTGGCAAAGGCCTTACTAAAGTTCATGTGGACAACATCCACAGCCTTTCCTTCACCTACTTAGTTGGTAACCACCTCGAGAAACTCTTCGAGATTCATTAAACACGATCTACCATGCACAAAGCCGTACTGACTATCCTTAATCAGCCCTTGGCTGTCCAAATACTTGTAAATTCGATCTCTCAGAACATCCTCCAATAACTTACATACTACTGATGTCAGGCTCACTGGCCTGTAATTACCTGGTTTACTATTGGAGCCTTTTTTAAACAATGAAATAACATGAGCTACCCTCCAATCCTCAGGCACTGCACCCGTGGCTAAGGACATTTTAAATATTTCTGTCAGTGCCCCTGCAATTTCTACTCTAGTCTCTCTCAAGGTCCGAGGAAATATCAAGTCAGGCCCGGGGGATTTATCTACCTTTATGCGCTGTAAAGCAGCAAGCACCTCCTCCTCTTTAATCTACAAATGTTCCATGACACTACTGCTTGTTTCCCTTCCTTCCATATACACTATGCCAGTTTCCTGAGTAAATACTGATGCAAAAAAACTGTTTAAGATCTCCCCCATCTCGTCAGGCTCCACACATAGACGACCACTCTGATCTTCTAGGGGACCAATTTTGTCCCTTACTATCCTTTTACTCTTAATATACTTGTAGAAACCCTTCAGGTTTTCCTTCACATTATCTGCCAAAGCCACCTCATGTCTTTTTTTTTCCTTCCTGATTTCCTTCTTTAGTATTTTCTTATGTTTTCTATACTCTTTAAGTAACTCATTTGCTCTTTGTTGCCTCTACCTGCTATACACTTCTCTCTTTTTCTTAACCAGATCGCCAGTATCCCTTGAAAACCAAGGTTCCTTATGCCTGCTAACTTTGTCTTTAATCCTGGCAGGAAAATGCAAACTCTGCACCCTCAAAATTTCACATTTGGAGGCCTTCCACTTACTGAACACATCCTTGTCAGGAAAAAAAAAACTTATCCCAATCCACTCTTCCGAGGTCTTTTTTCATTTCCACACAATTAGCCCTTCTGCTATTTAGAACCTCAACGCAAGGACCAGACCCATCCTTATCCGTAATTAACTTGAAACTAATGACATTATGGTCACTGGACCCAAAATGTTTGCCCACACATACTCCTGTCACCTGACCTGTCTGGTTTCCTAATAGGAGGTCAAGTATTGCATCCTCTCTCGTAGGTACCTCTATATATTGATTTAGAAAACTTTCCTGAAAACATTTCACAAACTCCAAGCCATCGAGCCCTATTACAGTTTTTTGGAGTCCCAGTCAATATTGGAAAGTTAAAATCCCCTACTATTACAACTTCCTGTTTCTTACATCGGTCTACTATTTTTTTAAAATTAGTTTTTTATGCATTTTCTATATCGCTACAGATAGAAAAAAAACCCCAAATCAAACTGAAGAAAATAAATACAGTGCAAAAATAAACATACAATAATAATATAATACAAAAAAGATAATTGAGAAAGCAGCCAAATTGAAGACATGTAAAATTACTTCCTCCCCAAGCCCCGTAACAAAAAAAAACTGCAGTCCAACCACAACTCCAGTCCATAAATCAGGACATTCAAACCCCCAAAACTGTAAATACACTTAAAAACAGAAAATAATAATGCGGACTACCAAAAAAAAAAGAGCTGAAAGCAAGGGACCGAAAAAAAAAAAAACCTTAGTTAAGAGGAAGGGTATGAAAGTAGGTCTACTATCTTTATACAGATTTGCTCCTCCAATTCTCTCTGACTATTGGGCGGTCTATAATACACCACTATTAGTGTTGTCACACCTTTCCCGTTCCTCAGCTCCACCCATATGACCTCTGTAGACAAGCCCTCCGGTCTGTCCTGTCTACGCACAGTTGTGATATTTTCCCTGACTAGAAATGCCACTCCTCCCCCTTTCATCCCTCCCCCTCTATCACGTCTGAAACAACGAATATTTCTATCATGTATAAACCTTAGGTGGGAGGTTATCTTTTTGTAATAATGTATTAAAAATAAATTATAAATTCTACCAATGAGAATTACACATTCTCTTACTGAAGGATTCATATTCAAAATATTATCCAACAAATCAGATTCTTGCATATATGGAAACTGAGATAATTATTTTTGTAAAAATGTCTAACCTGAAGATATTGCAGTAAGTGTGTATGAGAGAGAGAATATTTACTAATTAACTCTTCAAATGTCATCAATCGACCATCACAAAATAAATGATAATAAAAATAAATAAATCTGCAAAAAATAACAGATCCCCTTAATCACTAAAGATTAAATAAGTTTGGGAGAGAGAACTTAATATGACCTTTGTTAATGAAGATGGTCAATTCTTCTTTAATATGAACCAATCAGTGTTTAATTCAATTTAAAATTGTTCACTGTTACTATTTCACAAAGGAGAGACTATCCAAAATATTTCCTAACATAGACAATTATTGCGATAGGTGTAAAACTGAAGTAGCCAATTTTTCACATATGTTCTGGTCATGTTCTTCATCAAAATGTTTTTGAAAATCTTTATTTTCTACAATTTCTAAAGCTCTGAAAATTAATTTACAACCTAATGTACAAACCTTTGATTTCTGTCTATAAATGCAGTCCTCGCATGACCTTTATCCTCCTCCACCTCACTATCTGCTCTAACACTCTGGTTCCCCTCCCTCTGCAAATCTAGTTTAACCCCCTCCCCCGCCCCCCCCCCACCCCCCACCCCCGAGCAGCACTGGCAAATCTACCCGCAAGAATGTTAGTCCCCCTCCAGTTCAGGGGCAAACCATCCCGTCGGAACAGGTCCCACCTTCCCGGGAACAAAGCCCAATTGTCCAGAAACATGAAGCCCTCCCTCCTGCACCATCTCCTTAGCCACGTATTTAGCTGCACTCTCCGCACATTTATATTTACAGGGACTTTACTCCTGACGCCGGTCCCGGGACCCGACCCGTTTACAGACCCGGAGCGGAACCGGAGCAGATTCTCAGCCAATGGTTTCCATCCCCGGTCGCGAAGAAAGGATAAAGTTTTCCCCGTGAATTTATTCCCAGTGAAGGTGTGGAGATGGGACTTGGTCTCCGCGTTGTAAAATGAAACTGTCCCGGACTCGTAACTGAGATAAACTCCCACCCTCCCGGGGATGGGACCGGCAGCGAGACGGGACTCGGGGGAGGGGAGACCGGACACGTCATAATCCCGATGTAACACGTCACCATCCCGCCCCGATGACCCAGAATCCGGTCTCCGGACTCGGACTGACGCCTCCCTTCCTCTCCACAGACTCTGCGGCGACTCCCAGCCACCAGACCCGAAATCCCCGTCACCTCCACCTCCCAGTAATGTCTCCCCGATGTGAATCCCTCCGATCCCAGCACACAAAAACCAGTGTGTGAATCTCTTCCCGGTGTCAGGGGAGATTCCTCCAGGTCCCGGTCCATCCTCACACTCTTCCGATCCTCAGACACCTCGAGACACGGACTCGCCGTTTCCACATCCAGGGTGACAGAGACTGGGGGGAGAAGCAGAGAATTAGAGAGTCCCGGGGATCGGGGGGGGAGACTCGGACCAGCGCGGCCCCGGGGATCGGGGGGGAGACTCGGGCAGCGCGGCCCCGGGGATCGGGGGGAGGACTCGGGCAGCGCGGGCCCCCGGGGATCGGGGGGAGACTCGGGCAGCGCGGCCCCGGGGATCGGGGGGAGACTCGGGCAGCGCGGCCCCGGGGATCGGGGGGAGACTCGGGCAGCGCGGCCCCGGGGATCGGGGGGGAGGACTCGGACAGCGCGGCCCCGGGGATCGGGGAGCAGACTCGGACAGCGCGGCCCCGGGGATCGGGGGGAGACTCGGGCGGCGCGGCCCCGGGGATCGGGGGGAGACTCGGGGCGGCGCGGCCCCCGGGGATCGGGGGGAGACTCGGGCGGCGCGGGCCCCGGGGATCGGGGGGAGACTCGGGCAGCGCGGCCCCGGGGATCGGGGGGAGACTCGGGCGGCGCGGCCCCCGGGGATCGGGGGAGACTCGGACAGCGCGGCTCCTGGGATCGGGGGGGAGACTCGGACAGCGCGGCCCCTGGGATCGGGGGGAGACTCGGACAGCGCCACCCCGGGGATCGGGGGGGAGACTCGGGGATCGGGGGGAGACTCGGGCAGCGCGGCCCCGGGGGATCGGGGGGAGACTCGGGCAGCGCGGGCCCCGGGGATCGGGGGGAGACTCGGGCAGCGCGGCCCCGGGGATCGGGGGGGGGGAGACTCGGGCCGCGCGGCCCCGGGGATCGGGGGGAGACTCGGGCAGCGCGGCCCCGGGGATCGGGGGGGAGACTCGGGGCCGCGCGGCCCCGGGGATCGGGGGGGAGACTCGGACAGCGGGGCCCCCGGGGATCGGGGGGGAGACTCGGGCAGCGCGGGCCCCGGGGATCGGGGGGGAGACTCGGGCAGCGCGGCCCCGGGGATCGGGGGGGGAGGACTCGGGCCGCGCGGCCCCGGGGATCGGGGGGGAGACTCGGGCAGCGCGGCCCCGGAGATCGGGGGGAGACTCGGGCAGCGCGGCCCCGGGGATCGGGGGGAGACTCGGACAGCGCGGCCCCGGGGATCGGGGGGGGAGACTCGGACAGCGCGGCCCCGGGGATCGGGGGGGAGACTCGGGCGGCGCGGCCCCGGGGATCGGGGGAGGAGACTCGGGCGGCGCCGTCCCGGGGATCGGGGGGAGACTCGGGCAGCGCGGCCCCGGGGATCGGGGAGCGGGGGGAGACTCGGGCAGCGGGGACCCGGATATCGGGGGGGAGACTCGGGCCGCGCGGCCCCGGGGATCGGGGGGGAGAGGCCGCTGGGCCACAGGTGGCCGACACGAACCTTTGATTCGACAAAAGCAGATGTCTCCACAAGGGTTTTCCGCTGGACAGGGGAAACATCCTCCCTCACTCCTGCCTGTTGACCCCTGAAAGAATTTTGTGTTTCCATGAGATCTCCTCTCATTCTTCGAAACTGGGAACAGAGAACATAGAGCAGTACAGCACAGGAACAGGCCCGTCATACAATGTTCACATTCATTTGTGAGTGTGAAGTGGGGGGAGTGTGATGGTTTGTGACAGTAAAGGAGGTGATAATGGGAACCAGTAGGGGAGAGATGAAAGGCAGATTGAACCAGGAGGGGGAGGGGTGGAAACCCCGTGGGTGAACTGTGTGTGTTGACGTAATGTGAAGCTGGAGGGGGCAAAGATGGGAGATGAGGATGGCTTTGTCCCCTTTCCCAGAACCCCATCCCTCGCAGCCCCTCATTAGTACAGGGGATGAATTTGCAGGAACCTTAAGCAACACAGGTCCTGATGAAGTGTTTCAGTCTGAACGTGGACTGTTTACTCTTTTCCATAGAAACTTCCCGGCCTGCTGTTCCCCCAACAATTTGTGTGTGTTACTCTGCTTTAAATATACTCAATTATTTGGCATCCACAGTTGCCTGTGGCAGATTCACTATCCTGTGGATAAAGGAATTCCTCGTCAGCTCTGTCCCTAAGTGGACATCCCTGTAAGTCGGAGGCTGTGCTTACCGTTCTCGACCCACCCACATCCTCCCAACATCAACTCTCTCCAGACAGGTGTCAGAGAGATCTGGCGAGACCCTTCATCAGGACCTGTGTAGCTTGGATTACCAGCATCTGCAGATTTTCTCCTGTTTGATTTTTTAAAGCAGAAGTTAATAAGTAAACTTCTTGATTAGTCAGTGTATCAAAAGTTACGGGGAGGAGGCAGGGAGAATAGGGTTGAGAGGGATAATAAATCAGCCATTCTTCTAAACTCGCGTGAGTACAGGCCGGAACCAACAAACACTCCTCATATGTTAAACTCTTTCATTCCCGGAATTATTCTTGTGAATCTTCTGGACCCCCTCCAATGCCAGCACATGTTTTCCGATAGAAGGGACCCAAAAACTGCTCACAATACTCCAAGTGTGGTCTGACCAATGCCTTATTAAAACCTCAGCATTACATCCTTGCTCTTGTACTCTAATCCTCTCGAAGTGAAAGCAAAACATTGAGTTTGCCAATCTTACCACTGACACAAACTGCAAGTTAACCTTCACGGAATCCTGCACAAGGACACCCATGTCCCTTTGCACCTCTGATTTTTGAATTTCGCCTCGTTTACAGAATTGTCTAGTCTTTATTCCTTCGACCAAAGTCGTACTGCCTAAGTTTGTACCTGCCAAACTCTACCTGTGCTACAAGATCCTGATTACGTATACTGGTGCTTTCAAATAAGACCATAAGACAAAGCAGCAGAAGCCGGCCATTCGGCCCTTCGAATCTGCTCACCATTTTATCATGAGCTGATCCATTCTCACATTTAGTCCCACTCCTCCACCTTCTCACCATGACCTTTGATGCCCTGGCTACTCAGATACCTATCAATCTCTGTCTTAAATACACCCAATGACTGGCTTCCATTGCCGCAAGAAACTCACAGATTCACCATCCTCTGGCTAAAAAAATTTCTTCGCATCTCCTTCTGAATGGGCGCCCTTCAATCCTTAAGTCATGCTCTCTCGTACTAGACCTCCCCCACCATGGGAAACAACTTTGCCAAAACCACTCTGTCCATGCCTTTTAACATTCAAAATGTTTCTGTGAGGTTACCCTCATTCTTCTAAACTCCACGGAGTACAGTCCAAGAGCGGTCAAATGTTCCTCATATGTTAACCCTCTCATTCCCGGAATCATTCTAGCGAATCTTCTCTGAACCCTCTCCAATGTCAGAACATCCTTTCTTAAATAAGGAGCCCAAAACTGCACACAGTATTCCAAGTGAGGTCTTACCAGTTCCTTATAGAGCCTCAACATCACATCCCTGCTCCTATACTCTATTCCTCTAGAAATGAATGTCAACATTGCATTCACCTTCTTCGCCACCGACTCAACCTGCACGAGCACTCCCAAGTCCCATTGCATCTCAGAACTTTGAATTCTCTCTCCATTTAAATAATAGTCTGCCCATTTATTTCTTCTACCAACATGCATGACCATACACTTTTCAACATTGTATTTCATTTGCCACTTCTTTGACCATTCTCCTATCAATCCAAGTCTCTCTACAGACTCTCTGTTTCCTCAGCACTACCCTCCCCTCCACCTATCTTTGTATCATCAGCAAACTTAGCCACAAAGCCATCTATTCCTTAATCCAAATCGTTGATATACAACGTAAAAAGAAGTGGCCCCAACACGGACCCCTGTGGAACACCACTGGTAACTGGCAGCCAACCAGAATGGGATCCTTTATTCCCACCCTCTGTTTCCTGCCAATCAGCCAACGCTCTATCCACATATGTAAATTTCCTATAATTCCATGGGCTCTTATCTTGTTTAGCAGCCTTGTCATGGGCACCTTGTCAAAGGCCTTCTGAAAATCCAAATACACAACATCCACTGCATCTCCCTTGTCTAGCCTACTTGTAATCTCCTCAAGAAATTTCAATGGGTTTGTCAGGCAGGATTTTCCTTTAAGGAAACCATTCTGAGTTTGTCCTATCTTGTCATATGCCTCCAGATACTCCGTAACCTCATCCTTGACAATTGACTCCAGAAACTTCCCAACCATTTCTCAAGCTAACAGGTCCATAAAGCACTTTTTGCTTCCTTGCCCCCTTCTTAAATACCAGAGTGGCATTTGCAATCTTCCACTCCTCCGGAACCATGCCAGAATCTATTGACTTTTGAAAGATCATTGCTAATGCCTCCGCGATCTCCACAGCTACTTCCTTCAAAACACAAGGGTGCATTCCATCTGGACCTGGAGATTTATCTACCCTTAGACTATTCAGCTTCCTGAGAACTTTCTCTGTCGTAATTGTGACTGCGCACACTTCTCTTCCCTGACACCCTTGAGTGTCCGGAATACTGCTGATATCTTCCTCCATGAGGGCTGATGAAAATACTCGTTCAGTTCCTCAGCCATCTCCTTATCTCCCATTACAATTTCTCCAGCATCATTTTCTATTGGTCCTTTCTCCACTCTCACCTGTTTTTTACTCTTTATATACTTGAAAAAGCTTTTAGTATCTTCTTTGATGTTATTTGCTAGCTTCCTTTTATAGTTCATCTTTTCCCTCTTAATGGCCTTCTTCGTTTCCTTTTGTAAGCTTTTAAAAACTTCCCAATCCTCTGTCTTCCCACTAATTTTTGCTTCCTTGAATGCCCTCTCCGTTGCTTTTACTTTGGCTTTGACTTCTCTTGTCAGCCACGGTCGCATCCTTTATCCATTTGAAAATTTCTTCTTTTTTGGAATATATCTGTCTTGCACCTTCCTCACTTCTCGCATAAACTCCAGCCACTGAGCACCTTCTCCTTTGTAACAGTAACTGCACTCACTTCTCTTTCCTCGCACTCTTCAACACCGGGCACAGTGCGAGTGTCTTCCATGGTGAAGACTGGTGCAAAATATTTGGTTTATCTGCCATCTCTTTATCCCGCGTTATTATTTATCCGGCCTCATTTTCTACTGGTCCTATATCCACTCTCATCTCTGTTTTATTTTTTTACAATATTTGAAAAACAATTTGATATTGTTTGCTAACTTGTTTTACAAAGACAGGTGTGTAAAAAGGGCCTGAAGGATCTTTGGAGACCAGAGTCACCCCAACCACAAACAGTACCAGTTGCTACCATCCGGGATACGGTACCGCAGCATAAAAGCCAGGAGCAACAGGCTCCGGGACAGCTTCTTCAACCATGCCAGCAGACTGATTAACTCATGCTGACACATCTGTATTTCTATGTTATATTGACTAGCATGTTATACATATAATTCATCATAAATTACTATAAATTGCACATTGCACATTTACATGGAGACGTAACGTAAAGATTTTTAATCCTCATGTATATGAAGGATGTAAGTAATAAAGTCAATTCAATTCAAATCAATTTCTTGTTTATTTTTTCCCACCCAATCATCCTTTTAGTTTCTCTCTGTAGATATTTAAAAGCTTCCCAATCCTTTGTCTTCCTACTAATTTTTGTTTAGTTGTATGCCCTCTCTTTTGCCTTTGCATTAACTTGTCTTCCCTTGTCAGCCACGGTTTTACTATTTTGCCATTTTAGTATTTATTTATTTTTGGAATCCTTCACCTTCCTCATTTTCCCAGAAGCTAACACCATTTCTGCTCTGCTGTCATCATTGCCAGCATCTTCTTCCAGTTTGCTTTGGCCAATTCCTCTTTCAGACCACTGTAATTTCCTTTACTCCAGTGAAATACTACAACATCAGACTTTACTTTCTCCTTATTAGATTTCAAGTTGAACTCAGTCATGTTGTGAGCACTGCCTCCTAAGGGTTCTTTTAACTGCTCACCTCTGGTTCAATACATAACACCCAATCCAGTAGAGCTGTTCCCCGAGTAGGCTCAACGACAAACTGCTCTAGAAAGCCATCACATTGCATTCGACAAACTCACTCTCTTGAGATCCTTTACCAACCTGATTTTCCCAATTGACCAACATGTTGAAATCTCCCATGATTATCATAACATTGTCCTTTTCATCAGCCTTTTCTATTTCCAGTTGTAATCTGTGGGCCTCAACCCACTGACTGTTGGGAGGCCTGTATATGACTGCTGTCAGTGTCATTTTTACTTTTGCAGTTCCTTACCTCAACCCACAAGGATTCAACATCTTCCAATCCTATGTCACATCTTGCTGCTGATTTACCAACAGAGCCACACCACCCCCTCACCCGACCTTCCTATACCACTGATACATTGTGTAACCTTGGACATTCAGCTCCCAACTACAACCATCCTTCAGCCACGATTCCGTGATGGCCACAACATCATACCTGACAATCGGTAATAGTGCAACAAGATCATCCACCTTATTTCTCATACTCCATGCATTGAGATATAACACTTTGTGTACTGTATCTGCTACCCTTTTTAATTCAGCATCCCTAATGCACTGATACTCACCCTGCTGGCTGCAATTTTCTCCTCGCTTCTGTCCGCCCTATCTGACAGTCTGACTGCACGCTATCTTTGCATTTTTACCATCAGTCCTATCCCTTCACTCCAGTTCCCGTGCACCCCACCCCCCACCAAATTAGTTCAGACCCTCCCCAACAGCTCTATCAAACCTCTCTGTGAGAATATTGTTCTCCCTCGGGTCGAGGTGCGACCCGTCCCTTTTGAGCAGGTCATTCCTCCACCAGAACAGATCCCGATGATCCAAGAACCTGAATCCCTGTCCCCAGCACCATCTTCTCAGCCATGTTTATCTGTCAAATTATCCTGTTTCTACCCTCACCAGCACGTGGCACAGGCAGCAATCCAGAAATTACAACCCTGGAGGTACTGCTTCTAAACTTTCTACCAAGCTCTCCAAATCCTATTTTCAGGACCTCTTTGCTTTTACTTCCAATGTCATTGTCACAAATTTACCAAAATATCTGGCTCTTTTCCCTCCCTCTCTAAAATGCTGCGGACACGATTCGAGGCATCCCTGACCCTGGCACCCAGGAGGCAACATACCATTCGGGTGTCCCGTTCACATCAATAGATTCTCCTGTCTGTTCCCCTGACGATTCAGTCCCAGATCACGACCACTCCCCTCTTCTGCCTCTAACAACAGTGAGAGATGCTGATCCGGAAGGGGGAAGACCTGCGTCAATCAGAGTCTGCACTCACAGGGCACATGAAGGACTTGTGTATTTTCCTGACAATCCCTGGCACCACACTGACACCTGCTTTTATTCCCTGCAATATTATCGTCAGTATTAGATTCCCAGCTCCTCTGGTAGATCCAGACTCATGTCCTGGTGTGTTAGTGCAGTGTTCCTGGGATTGGAACACAGTGGTTCATTTGCCAGTCCCGTGTATTGGTTGTATTGTGACCCTGTGCTGGTGTTTTCAGGGGTCTGACATCTCCAGCTGACAATGTGACAGTGATGCCTCCCAGTCGGTGGGGTTGATGTGGAATAAACTTCAGTTCCCCTTCAGCCCAGTAGTACAGACAATCTTTGCCTCAAATTGGAACTAAATTGAGCTTCATAAACAAGGGGAAATGAATCTTTGTAAGTTTTACCTCGATTAATAGCATCAAGCGTTTCTCTCAGCCCTGTTTTCAACAAATAGAGGTGATCAAATTTTTCAACCGGTAGGGTCTCATCTGTCACTGACAATTCCTGGACATCGTCATTAATCCTGTAAATATTAAACTGCTGGTTATAAATTGCTATTCTGAACTATTTTACAAATCCATTCAGGGTTTCAGTAAAGAGCCTGTCCTACCTTTTGTTCCCACGAGCTTCCTCCTGAAATAAATAAAACACAAATCGGATTAGACTTGGACTTACTGTCCATATCCTGAATTTCTTCCAAATCATTACAAGGTGTTGAAAATTCCCACTCCCACAGTCACTCACACACACGGACAATACAGAACCACGGGGTAACTTACAAGGAAAGTTTCTGAATATCAGACCATTACTGAGAGGATGAAACTTACAGGGAAGACAGGACAGGCTGTGCGTTATCATCTGGATATGACGTCAGGCTGATAGGATGGAGGAATTTAAGATCAGTGATGTCTGTGATTGTGTGCGGGTGGAGGAAGTACCTCTATTTATGGGGAGACTCGTGGGGAGATGTAATTCCAGATGGATTTTAACAAATTCCACTAGAAATTTAGTGAGGAGGATGTGGAACTCAGTGCCACAGGAGTGATTGAAATGGAAAAGCAGAGATTGAATGTAATGGGGAGGCTGGATAAACACATGAGGGACCTGAGATTTCGGGGCACTGTTGCTGGTTGTGGTGAGTAGGTGGGTGGAGGATTGTGAAGCAGGGAAATTGAGAGGAGAAAATGGGCCGAATGGCCTGGTTATGTTTTGAACGATTGAACATTCATTTGAATGTTATCCGTAAAAGTAAAGAGACAGTAATAGTTTCCCTAATCTGATGGAAACCGGATACAGAAGATAAGTCTGATGTGTGGGTCAAATTCTTTGTTCTCACTGATTGACAAAGAGACCCTCACACCCACCGCACCAGATACACTCACAGCCTGTGACTGGAAATCGGTGTTAATGAGGGTTTTAGAGGATATTTAATGTAGAGTTAAGGACACAGTCAGCAGCTCTGTGTTATGATCAGAGTAAATAATTTCAGAGAAATTTGCATTCTGTCTTGGGATGTACAGAAGTTGTGGAAGTCCAGTTTTGGGACAATAGACAATAGGTGCAGGGGTAGGCCATTCGGCCCTTCTAGCCAGTACCACCATTCACTGTGATCATGGCTGATCATACGCAATCGGTACCCCGTTCCTGCCCTCTCCCCATATCCCTTGACCCCGCTATCTATGAGCTCTATCTAACTCTCTCTTGAAAGTATCCAGAGACTTGGCCTCCACTGCCTTCTGGGGCAGAGCATTCCACATTTCCACCACTCTCTGGGTGAAAAAGTTTTTCTGCATCACTGTTCTAAATGGCCTACCCCTTATTCTTAAACTGTGACCTCTAGTTCTGGACTCACCCATCAGCGGGAACATGCTTCCTGCCTCCAGCGTGTCCAATCCCTTAATAATCTTATTATTATGGGACAACAACAACCCTGAATAGTTGTATCAATTGTCTGGTGAGAAACAGTTTACTGCCATTTGTAAATGCTGTGTGTAGGAGCAATGCATCTGTTTTCTGTCCGCATTGTATTCTGTGCTATGTGTTTATTATGGTAACTCGTCACGTGATTGGGGACGTGGTAAAAGCGAAGGGAAAAAGTTACGTATCTACTTTGTTCTGGGCAGTTTTGAGCTGGGGTCGGGCGGATGTCATTCTGTTCTTGACCGCTGTGTTGCAGCTTACTTTACAATGAATTACCCTGAAGTTTCATCGTTTCCAGATTGTATTTTGCTAATGAAGGACTGAAAGCGTATCATGGACATTTTGAAATGTCATTATTGGAGTGATGGGAGGGCGCATCATGCAAGTACAACAACTTGTGTGAGGTCGCCAGCAGCGACAATTGATTTGTTAGAATTGGCCGCTGTACTGTGTTTATTTCGAATATACCACTGTTCATTTAGTGCCCTTTGACAGAAACAAATTGAAATATAATCCCTCACCTTGAGAAACATCACACTGTCTTTTTGATCCATCTGTTCCTTTAACTTTGAGATTTCCTCCTGAATAATCCTTATATTCTCTTGAAAAGCTAGAAGATTTTTCTCCATTGGGTTGAGAATCCTCTTCTCTTCTTCCCTGAGATCCCTGAGTAAGCTCTGCTCTTTCTCAGTGATAATCTGGTGCAGTTCAGCAAACTGGGATGTGATGTGGGACTGAAGGCTGTGTGACTGTTCCTGTTGAATGAAAGGTGAAGATTAACATACTGCATTGCTGTGTTTTGTTTCCTTTTGTCATTAAGTTCGGTCTATTAGAGTCCATGCTACTTCTGAGTGCTTTCCCGTCAACACCATTCATTCACGTTTTCCTGAAACCTATTCTCACTTATTGACCCATAAACTCCCATCTGATTCACGCATACCCTCCGCTCCTTTGCAGGGTTAACGGTAATTAGCCATTCATCCGGCATGTCCTTGGGATGTGTCGGAATCTCTCGTGGTCACAGGGGGAGCAGGCAAACTCCACATAGACAGCACCAGGGGTCAGGATCGAACCCAGGTCACTGGAGCTGCGATACTCGGCTATTCTGCATTAAATGGAGCAAAACTCAACAGTAATATCAGAAATTCCGCTCAGGAAGCCTCACCCGAACTCCGGAAATCTTCTCTTTCTGTTGCTGCTCCTTTTCCTGGAAGTCTGATTTCTTTTTTGTGAGAGAGTCTAAGGAAGATTTTAGCTGATCCTGGAAGTCAGAGAGTGAAGGAAATAGAAACAAAGATGCATCAAAAGAAACAGGTGATCAAACCCGATTATCACACAAAATGCCGGAGGAACTCAGTGAGTCAGGCAGCATCTATTCAAGGGAAATAAACAGTCGGTGTTTCGGGATGAGACCCTTCATCAGACCGGGAAGGAATGGCACAGAAACCAGAATAATAAGCTTGGGGATGAGAACCAGCTGACAGGTGACGGGTGAGACAACGTGAGGGGGAACGTGGGGGAGGGTGATGTGGTAAACTATGTATACCTGGCTGACTGCTCCTGTGGCTCCTCCCACAGACCCCTGTATAAAGGTGATTGGAGGCACTGCTCCTCCCTCAGTCTCCAGGATGTCGTGTCGTGGTCTTTGCTGCTAATAGAAGCCTATCGTTCGCCTCCTGTCTCCGAGAGTTATTGATGGTGCATCAGGTGATGAAGTGAGAAGCTGAGAGGGGACAGGTGGAAGAGGTAAAGTGCTGGAGAAGAAGGAATCTAATTCGAAAGGACAATCGACCATGGAAGAAACGGGAGGAACTGGGCTGTTTGCGGCCCTGAAAGGTGACGAGGGAGGAGGTTAGGAGTCAGGTGTAGCACTTGTCCCGCTTGCAGGTGTCGGTTGCAGGAGGGAGATCAGTGGGGAGGAGCGAGTGGATCAGGGCGATACAGGACGTAGAGCGCGATCCGTGTAGAGAGCGGAGAGTTGCGGGGTGAGGAGGTGGGGTGTGGGACGGAGAGATGCTAGAATCCCGTTAGAGATGGCGGAAGTTGCAGAGAGTGATGTGTTAGTTATAGAGGCTCGTGTGATGGTATGTAGGACAAAGGAAATGTGTTAAGTGTTAAATTAACGTTCGTTTTTACCTTGTAGATTTTAACAGCTTCTTTAATCGGCCTGAAGCGGTGCTCTCTGTGTTCCTCCGCCACTGCACAGATCACACAGATTAGTGTCTTGTCCGTTTCACAAAACAGCTTCAGTTCTTCCTCATGTTCCTCGCAGTGACGTTTACTTTCCTTCCCTTTCGGATTCAGGTTTAGATTTCGAAGTTTTTCAGCCAAATTTGCTAAGGCCCGATTCACCCTGAGGGTGCGGTCAGCAAACTCCTCTCTACATTCCGGGCAGGAGTTTCTCTCCTCCCTTTCCCAACACTGTGTGATACAAGAGCGACAGAAGTTGTGCCCACACTACAGTGATACCGGATCGGTGAAGAAATCCAGGCAGACGGGACAAATCACCTCCTCGCTCAAACTCGCGGTTTCTCCTTTCGAAGCCATGTCAACTCCCAGCACTTCCTGATTCAGAATGCTTTCACTTTCCGGGAGCAGCTGATCCCCTGCAGTACCGCGATTGTCCACTACGCGCGCTGCAGACTCGGGGAATCAAACAACACACACACAATGCTGGTGGAACACAGCAGGCCAGGCAGCATCTGTAGGGAGAAGCACTGTCGACGTTTCGGGCCGAGCCCCTTCATCAGGACAGCTGGTGTGGTATACTGCGTCCGGTCCTCCCGGTGTGGCCTTTTATATATTGGTGAGACCCGACGCAGACTGGGAGACCGTTTCGCTGAACACCTACGCTCTGTCCGCCAGAGAAAGCAGGATCTCCCAGTGGCCACACATTTTAATTCCACGTCCCATTCCCATTCTGATATGTCTATACATGGACTCTTCTGCTGTCAAGATGAAGCCACATTCAGGTTGGAGGAACAACACCTGGGTAGCCGCGAACCTGATGGCATGAACATTGACTTCTCTCACTTCTGTTAATGCCCCTCCTCTCCTTCTTACCCCATCCCTGACATATTTAATTGTTTGTTTTTTTTATCTCTCTCTGACCATCACTCTGCCTGTTCTCCATCTCCCTCTGGTGATCCCCTCCCCCTTTCTTTCTCCCTAGACCTCCCGTCCCATCATCCTTTCCCTTCTCCAGCTCTGTATCCCATTGCCAATCACCTTTCCAGCTCTTAGCTTCATCCCACCCCCTCCGGTCTTCTCCTATCATTTCGCATTTCCCCCTCCACCTCCCCCTCCTACTTTCAAATCTCTTACTATCTCTCCTTTCAGTTAGTCCTGATGAAGGGGCTCGGCCCGAAACATCGACAGTGCTTCTCCCTATAGATGCTGCCTGGCCTGCTGTGTTCCACCAGCATTTTGTGTGTGTTGTTTGAATTTCCAGCATCAGCAGATTTCCTCGTGTTTGCTCAGGGAATCAACATGGTTTTGCTGGATGTGTTCAGTGGAAATTCTGGCCCTTTCTATGTTTAGTGTGGGATCAACAACACATTAAACGGGCAACAGATAAGAAAACGCGGCCATGGACTGTCTAAGCCCGGCTACGAGCGGAGGAGGGTTGGCCGTATGGCCAGCAACCCCATCTCTTAAAAACCTAGAGCGACAAAAACGTCAGCTGAATCTCCAAAGGCCTCATCCCTGCGGTCGGAAGGACCTTCCCCTGGAAGACGATTGAAGTCCTGCGCTGAAAGGAGAAGCTATGTGTCCCCCCTGGGGTGGTTAACTACTACAATAACTGTGAGGCATCCTCAGCCAACCCAGCCACTCCCTGTCCAGTGTAGAGGATTCCTGTAGTCCCAATGGTGACCCTGTAGTCTGGAATGTGCCAGTCGGCAGCATTCCTGTACGACTGGGCTTCGCAAACTTTTTTTTTATGCCAAAGACCAATACCAATAACCGTGGACCCCAGGTTGGGAACCCCTGCTCTCCGGACATCTCGATGTGATGGCAGGGCAACAAGTTTCGAGCGTCTTTCCCCGAGTTGATGATCTTCCAGCAGCACTCGCTGTCCGTTTTCCTGTGCGTCCTAGGAACAGCCCGAGGATCAGTGAGCCTTCTGTCACGCAGCTGCTGTGGCACAGGCCCTTGCATCTTTCTCCATAGATCTTCGCCAGCCCACAGTCCGCAAAGAGGTGAGTGACCGTCCCGTCTCCACTGCAGTAATCTCGGAGCAGCGCGCTGTGGGGGTGATCTCCGGGCATGCAGCAAGGATCAGACTGGGAGGGGCCCTCTCGTCTCCACTGCAGTAATCTCGGGGCAGCGCGCTGTGGGAGTGATCTCCGGGCATGCAGCAAGGATCAGACTGGGAGGGCCCCTCTCGCCGCCAGACAGGTGAGGTCTTGGTGCCTGTTGGTGAGATCTGGTGAGGAGGCATTCTGCCAGATGGTCTGGACTGTCTGCTCAGGGAACCACTCCACTGTGTCCATCCAGTCCTTCTCCTGCAGTAACTGCAGGACATTCCGTGCTGACCACTGTCTGGTGTTCTTGTGGTCAAAGCTGCTGGTCTGAAAGAACTGTCACCAGTTTCATTAACACAAGGTTCACATGGAGAAGCTTCCTGACTGAGACAGACACAGTCTCACAGGGTATTTAAAGGGTAGGGGCAGGACTGATGTTTCCCCTGGCTGGGCAGTGGAACGAGGGATCACTGACTCAAAATCCGAAGTCACCTCAGCAGGACTGAGATGAGGAGAAATTTCCTCAACACAGTGCGGTGAATATTTGGAGTTTTCTCCACAAGTTTTCTTGAATCCTTTCGAAGGCAGAGCTGTAGAGACTGGCGGAAATTCCGTGAGATGTTTCAGCTACACGGAGGGCGCCCGGCCTAGCCCCGCCGAGGATCGGGGCCTGTTGTCTGGAGTTGTCTCCCAGACCCGTCCCTTCCTGCTGGGAGACGGGAGCTGGCCCGCAGCGGCTGCCGGTGGATCTCCAGAGCTCTCACCGCTCCCCTGTGCAATCCGAACGGCTGAAAACCAAGGGAGAACAAGGCGCAAAGGTAAACTCGTGCTTTAGAAAATAAGTAACATGAGCAGGCCTGGCCACTCGGCCCGTTGCACCTGTTCCACCCTTTCCTCAGCATTGTCCTTTTTAAATCTTTTTATTGATTTTAAACAAACACAAAAATGAAACATGAATACAAAGAGCTTGAGAGTACATAATTAATAGGTGAAGGTATAAATACAAATAGATGATAATAACCTCCCAAACTCATAGTGGTTACAAAAAATGGAGAAAATAAGAAATCCTCCCCCCAAAAAAATGAAAAAAATCCTAACCGACATGGGCCATTGCATTATATCAATTATACACAGTAGCGTCAATAACTCCGCACCTCCATCCAAATAATTAAGGACAATAAAAGTAAGGTTTAGGGAAAGTCAGTTTAGCTGATATGAAAATGTTGAATAAATGGTCTCCAAGTTTCTTCAAATTTAACTGAAGGGACAAAGACAACACTTGTAATTTTTTCTAAACTCGAACAAGAAATAGTTTGAGAAAACCACTGAAATATAGTTGGAGGATTAATTTCTTTCCAGTTCAATAGGATAGATCTTCTAGCCATTAATGTAACAAATGCAATCATCCGCCGGGCTGAGGGGGGATAAACGACTATTATCCACCATTGGTAAACCGAAAATTGCAGTAATAGGATGCGGTAGCAATTTGATATTCAGAACTGTTGAAATAATACCAAAAACATCTTTCCATTAATTTTGCAAACAGGGGCAAGTCCAGAACATGTGGGTCAATGAAACGACTTCAGAATGACATCTGTCACTGGTTGGATTAACATAAGAAGAAAATCGAGCGAGTTTATCCTTGGACATGTGAGCCCTATGAACAACCTTAAATTGTATTAGGCATGTTTAGCACAAATAGAAGAAGAATTGACTAATTGTAAAATTTTCTCCCACTGCTCTGTGGGTATAAGACAGTGAAGTTCTTTTTCCCATTCCTTCTTTATTATTTAAAATTTTCTCCCACTGCTCTGTGGGTATAAGACAGTGAAGTTCTTTTTCCCATTCCTTCTTTATTATTTCTGATATTCCTGGCTGTATTTTCATGATCATATGATAAATTATGGCTACTTAACCCTTCTGGCAAGGATTCAGAGCTAGAATTTTTTCTGTAATGTCCATTGGACATAATTTCAGAAAATACTAACATTCAAGAAATTTCTAACTTGCAAGTATCTAAAAAAAAATTGAGTTTTCGGCTGGATAGCTGTTCAAATGGCATAAAACTGTTATCTAAAAATAGATGACGAAAACATGTTATACCTTTTGTTTTCCATAACACAAAGGCTTAGTCCATAAAAGAGGGCTGGAAAAAGAAGTTAGATATAATAGGGCTTGATTATTCAAGCCAAAGAATTTACGAAATTGAAACCATATTCTTAATGTATGTTTAACTACAGGATTAGTTATTTGTTTATTCGGTTTAGATAAAGCAAAAGGAAGCGAAGATCTTAAAATAGAAAACAATAAGAAGTCTTGTACAGATTTACACTCCAAATTTACCCATTGTGGGCAAGGTACTATGACCGATTCTTGTGTCCAAAATATTAAATATTGAATATTAACTGCCCAACTGTAAAATCTCAGGTCTGGCAAAGCAAAACCACCTTCCTTCTTAGGCTTCTGTAAATATTTTTTACTTAATCTAGGATTTTTATTCTGCCACACATACGAGGATATTTTGGAGTCAATAATATCAAAAAAAGATTTAGGAATAAAAATTGGTAATGTTTGGAATAAATATAAAAATTTGGGTAACACTATCATCTTGATAGTATTAATTTGACCAACCAATGACAGAGATAATGGGGACCACCTGGTAACAAGTTGCTTGATTTGTTCAATTAAAGGTAAAAAATTAATTTTAAATAAACCCTTATGTTCCTTGGTAATTTTAATACCCAAATAAGTGAAATGATCTGTGACAGCTTAAATGGTAAGTGTTTATAAATTGGAACTTGCATACTTATTGGAAATAATTCACTCTTATTAAAATTCAGTTGGTAGCCAGAAAAGCTACTAAACTGAGCAAGCAAGGATGAAATATCAGGAATAGATCTCTCAGGGTCAGATATGTATAGTAACAAATCATCAGCATATAATGATAACTTATAAGTCCCTTACCCACCTAATATATAAATTCTGCAACGTATTAAATAAATATAGCCATTCAACTCAATCAAACACTTTTTCAGCATCTAAGGAAATGACATTCTGGTATTTTAGATGAAGAAGTATAAATTATATTAATTAATTTTCTAATGTTAAAAGATGAATAACAGTTTTTAATAAATCCGGTCTGATCTTCAGAGATAATTTGAGGTAATACATTTTCTAATCTGTTGGCCAAAATTTTGGTAAAAATCTTAGAATCCGTATTCAGCAAGGATATTGGCCGATAGGATGCACATTCAGTGGGGTCTTTATCTTTTTTAAGAATTGGAGAAATGGAGGCATCATAAAAAGATTGTGGTTATTTACCTACAGTTAATGCATCTTTAAAAATTTTACAAATCCAAGGAGCGAGTATAGAAGAAAAGGATTTTAAACATTCAGAAGTATAACCGTCTGGACCAGGGACTTTTCCTGAATTCATTGAAATTGGGTGTGGGTTCCCCTTTCCAGACCCTGCCCAGGGACTTGGGCCACTCCTCAGGGTTATATATGGAACCTCTCGGACAGGGACAGGGAGTGGGTTCCCCTTTCCAGACCCTAACCGGGGACTTGCCTGCACTCCTCAGGGTTATATATGCAACCTCTCGGGCAAGGACAGGGTGTAGGTTCCCCTTTCCAGACCCTGACCGGTGACTTGTACCACTCCTCAGGGTTATTTATGGAACCTCACGGACAGGGACAGGGAGTGGTTTCCCCTTTCCAGACCCTGACCGGTGACTTGCCTGCACACCTCAGGGTTATATATGGAACCTCTCGGACAGGGATAGGGAGTGGGTTCCCCTTTCCAGACCCTGACCGGTGACTTGCCTGCACACCTCAGGGTTATATATGGAACCTCTCGGACAGGGACAGGGAGTGGGTTCCACTTTCCAGACCCTGCCCGGGGACTTGTGCCACTCCTCAGGGTTATATATGGAACCTCTCGGACAGGGACAGGGACAGGGAGTGGGTTCCCCTTTCCAGACCCTGCCCGGGGACTTGTGCCCCTCCTCAGGGTTATATATGGAACCTCTCGGACACGGACAGGGAGTGGGTTCCCCTTTCCAGACCCTGCCCGGGGACTTGTGCCACTCCTCAGGGTTATATATGGAACCTCTCGGACAGGGACAGGGAGTGGGTTCCCCTTTCCAGACCCTGCCCGGGGACTTGTGCCACTCCTCAGGGTTATATATGGAACCTCTCGGACAGGGATAGGGAGTGGGTTCCCCTTTCCAGACCTGGACCGGGGACTTTCCTGCACTCCTCAGGGTTATATATGGAACCTCTCAGGCAGGGACAGGGAGTGAGTTCCCCTTTCAAGACCCTGCCCGGGGACTTGTGCCACTCCTCAGGGTTATATATGGAACCTCTCGGGCACGGACATGGAGTGGGTTCCCCACTCCAGACCCTGCCCGGGGACGTGCCACTCCTCAGGGTTATATATGGAACCTCTCGGACAGGGATAGGGAGTGGGTTCCCCTTTCCAGACCCTGACCGGTGACTTGCCTGCACACTTCAGGGTTATATATGGAACCTCTCGGACAGGGACAGGGAGTGGGTTCCCCTTTCCAGACCCTGCCCGGGGACTTGTGCCACTCCTCAAGGTTATATATGAAACCTCTCGGACAGGGATAGGGAGTGGGTTCCCCTTTCCAGACCCTGACCCATGACTTGCCTGCACACCTCAGGGTTATATATGGAACCTCTCGGACAGGGATAGGGAGTGGGTTCCACATTCCAGACCCTGCCCGGGGACTTGTGCCACTCCTCAGGGTTATATATGGAACCTCTCAGACAGGGACAGGGAGTGGGTTCCCCTTTCCAGACCCTGCTCGGGGACTTGTGCCACTCCTCAGGGTTATATATGGAACCTCTCAGACAGGGACAGGGAGTGGGTTCCCCTTTCCAGACCCTGCCCGGGGACGTGCCACTCCTCAGGGTTATATATGGAACCTCTCGGACAGGGATAGGGAGTGGGTTCCCCTTTCCAGACCCTGCCCGGGGACTTGTGACACTCCTCAGGGTTATATATGGAACCTTTCGGGCAGGGACAGGGAGTGGGTTCCCGTTTCCCAGGCAGACTCCCGAAGGTGACCGGGAGCCACCAGAGGGGCTGATGTAATACAAGCCATGGCACGGTGGGTCACTGAGGTAAGGGAACCCATTTGAATGACAGCCCGACTGCACGCGGATTTTGGTGAATTTACCCGATAACAACAGAAAAAAGGAGAATCCCTTGCGTACTTTATAGCTCGTTTTAAGGATACGTGAGAGTCCAATGCCGGCAAACCCCTGGACAGATCAGTGTGTCCAACTGGCAGTGCAGACTTTTCTAAACTGTCTCAGACCCAAGCCTGCCCACCCCTTTAAGTTAACTAATCTCAATTCGCTGTGTCAGACCTGGCCCCGGGTGACATAAATTCTGATGAATAGGGAGCGCAATTGACTCTTTAAAGGGACTGGGGAAAAGCGAGAGTGTGCACAGAGAATCGGTAGTGAGGAGATGGAGTTTGGGTCCTGACGAAGAACCCAGAACGTGTGGCAGGATCGTGCGGACGGTGCAGATGAAGAGGACACTTGGCTAAGGACAGAAACGGGGATTGTAGGAAGAGGTGACATTGGGGCAGAGATTGTCGCATTGCAATCACAGACAAGAATAATAAGGGGCAGGGAGAGAGCCCGAAACACAGTAATACTCGACAGAGTACCACATTTACTCTCCACAATCCCTTTGGTCCCGGATAGGGCAGGCCAGAGGGGACAGATCACAGCGATAGTCGACAGAGTACCACATTTACTCTCCACAATCCCTTTGGTCCAGGATAGGGCAGGCCAGAGGGGACGGATCACAGTGATACTGGACAGAGTACCACATTTACTCTCCACAATCCCTTTGGTCCCGGATAGGGCAGGCCAGAGGGGACGGATCACAGTGATACTCGACAGAGTACCACATTAACTCTCCACAATCCCTTTCGTCCCGGATAGGGCAGGCCAGAGGCGACGGATAACAGTAATAATCGAAAGCGTACCACATTTACTCTCCACAATCCCTTTGGCCCCGGAAAGGGCAGGCCAGAGGGGACGGATCACAGTCATACTCGACAGAGTACCACATTTACTTTCCACAATCCCTTTGGTCCCGGATAGGGCAGGCCAGAGGCGACGGATCACAGTAATAATCGTCAGAGTACCACATTTACTCTCCACAATCCCTTTGGTCACAGATAGGGCAGGCCAGAGGGGACGGATCACTGCGATACTCGACAGAGTACCACATTTAATCTCCACAGTCCCTTTGGTCCCGTGTACGGCAGGCCAGAGGGGACGGATGAGAGTGATACTCGAAAGAGTACCACATTTACTCTGCACAATCCCTTTGGTCCCGGATAGGGCAGGGCAGAGGGGACGGATCACAGTAATACTCGAACAAGTACCACATTTCCTCTCCACAATCCCTTTGGTCCCGGATAGGGTAGGCCAGAGGGGACGGATCACAGTGATACTCGACAGATTACCACATTTACTCTCCACAATCCCTTTGGTCCCGGATAGGGCAGGCCAGAGGGGACGGATCACAGTAATAATCGTCAGAGTACCACATTTACTCTCCACAATCCCTTTGCTCACAGATAGGGCAGGCCAGAGGGGACGGATCACAGTGATACTCGACAGAGTACCACATTTACTCTCCACAATCCCTTTGGTCCCGGATAGGGTAGGCCAGAGGGGACGGATCACAGTGATACTCCACAGAGTACCACTTTTAGTCTCCACAATCCCTTTGGTCCCGAATAGGGCAGGCCAGAGGGGACGGATCACAGTAATAATCGTCAGAGTACCACATTTACTCTCCACAATCCCTTTGGTCACAGATGGGGCAGGCCAGAGGGGACGGATCACTGCGATACTCGACAGAGTACCACATTTTCTCTCCACAATCCCTTTGGTCCCGGATAGGGTAGGCCAGAGGGGACGGATCACAGTGATACTCGACAGAGTACCACATTTACTCTCCACAATCCCTTTGATCCCGGATAGGGCAGGCCAGAGGGGACGGATCACAGTAATAATCGTCAGAGTACCACATTTACTCTGCACAATCCCTTTGGTCACAGATAGGGCAGGGCAGAGGGGACGGATCACAGTAATACTCGACCAAGTACCACATTTACTCTCCACAATCCCTTTGGTCCCGGATAGGGCAGGCCAGAGGGGACGGATCACAGTGATACTCGACAGAGTACCACATTTACTCTCCACAATCACTTTGGTCCCGGATAGCGCAGGCCAGAGGGGACGGATCACAGTGATACTCGACAGAGTACCACATTTTCTCTCCACAATCCCTTTGGTCCCGGATAGGGTAGGCCAGAGGGGACGGATCACAGTGATACTCGACAGAGTACCACATTTACTCTCCACAATCCCTTTGGTCCCGGATAGGGCAGGCCAGAGGGGACGGATCACAGTAATAATCGTCAGAGTACCACATTTACTCTGCACAATCCCTTTGGTCACAGATAGGGCAGGGCAGAGGGGACGGATCACAGTAATACTCGACCAAGTACCACATTTCCTCTCCACAATCCCTTTGGTCCCGGATAGGGTAGGCCAGAGGGGACGGATCACAGTGATACTCGACAGAGTACCACATTTTCTCTCCACAATCCCTTTGGTCCCGGATAGGTCAGGCCAGAGGGCACGGTGATACAGGCGGCTGTGATCCGGCTCATCACACAGGCAGGCTCTTTTCTCACTGCTGTAATCAGGTTGAAGGTACAAGAGCCTCAGGACTCGCCCTACCAGGGTCAGGAACAGTTACTACACCTCAGCCATCAGGCTGTGGAACAATACAGGACAACTGCCCTCACTTGTCCATAGACATGCCCCCACAACAAATCATCGTACTGGGACTGTCTCAAAATGAGTGAAATAAGAGGTGGTTTGACTGAGACAGATCACATTCCTGTCTCAGAATTAGAGAAATACAATCTCACAGGATATTTACAGCGGAAGGGCTGGAATGATGTTTCCCATAAGGTGTGGAACCAGCGGTCACAGACTCAAAATCGGAGGACAACTCAGCAGGTCTGAGATGAGGAGAAATTTCCTCGCCCAGAGTGCAGTGAATCATTGCAATTATCTCCACAAGGTTTCTAAATTTAATAGACATATCCTGGGGCTCAGCGGTGATGGAAATTTGCAGGAAAGCGGTGCTGACGTCAAAAGTCTAGCATGTTCTGAGTGAAGGGCAGAAGAGGCGGAATGGGCCGAATGGCCACACCTTCTCTATTTCTTATTTTCTGAAACACGAGTCTACCTTTGCGCCTCACTGTTTCTTGTCCTGTCAGATTGAACAGGGAGCGCTGAGAGCACCGGACATCTATCGGCAGCCGCTGCTGTTATTTCATGTTCTCGTTGTTTATTTGCATTGGCAAAGTTTGTTGTCTTCTGCATTCTGGTTGATCTTTCAGTGATCCAGGTATAGTTACCGTTCTGTAGCTTTGCTCTGTATGTTTGTAGGAGTTGTACATGGCGACTTATATGTCCTCTGTTAGTTTTTGGAATAGTCGCTTGGGGAATCTGAAGTGGAGGAGTATTTGGGGCTTATTTAAAATTATACATAGATATTATCCATACAATGTTTATTTGACAAGGGTTAATTCTGATATTGAAACTAACTGTTCTTTTTGTGGTTTATATCCAGAGAATTTACTTCATCTCTTTTGGGATTTTGAATAAGTTAAAACTTTTTGGGTTGATGTTGGTCAATTTATAGATCAATATATTAATGTGGATTTTACTTTTTGTTTTCAAAATGTCTTATTTGGGTTTACTAATAACACCAAATCTCATAGGGATCATTTCTTTATCATAAATCTTTTGTTAATTTACAGCAAATTTTATATCCATAAATACAATCACAGCAATAAGAAACCTTCATTTATATTTTGATGTCAGACTTCAAACTATACTTTTATACTCTGAAAACTTCCCATAGCCAGAAGGCTGTAAAGACTGTACAAATCTGTCAACGTTTTGGGTTATCTCTGTAAATGTTCCTGTTTTGTGACTCCTCTTAGATATAGTTCCTTCTGTCCAACAGCATTTAGAGTGGATATCCTTGTTTATTTGTATATTTAAAGTTGATAGTTATATATTTGTTGCTGCTTTTGTGTGACTCCCTGGCTTTGTTAGCATATGTTTAGTGTTTCTGTTTTTGATTGTGTTTAATAAAAATTTAAAAAATTTAAAAATAATAATAAAATTTACTTTGAACTTTGAGCCTCAGGGAACTTGCTTTGATTCTGAGAACAAACAGTGACTGACATTTCCATCTTCCGGTAGCAGCCCTCCCTCGGACACACTCACAGCCAATCAGAGAACACCACTGAGAGACTCTTGCCTCCATTGGCTGAGGTGTGTCAGTGGGCGGGACGCTGGGCGGACCGAAGTTTGGAACAGGGAACGAGTGGACCCGGTGAGAGACCCGAGATTGGGAGCAGCTCCCCGGGTAAAGGCTGCAACAGCGGCCGGAGTTTTGAATCCTTCCGATGGCGGAGGTGAAGATTCGGGCAGAGATTCCGTGAGATGTTTCAGCCACACAGAGGGTGCCCGGTCTTTCCCCGCCGTGGATCGGGGCCTATTGTCCGGAGTTTCCTCCCAGTCCTGTCTCCTGCTGCTGGGATACGGGAGCTGCCCCGCAGCGGCTGCCGATGGAACTCCGGTGCTGTGAGCGCTCCCCTGTGCAACAGGACAGGCTGAAGGTCAAGGGAGAACCAGGCGCAAAGGTAAACTCGGACTTTAGAAAAAGGAAACAGGAGCAGGCCATTCGGCCCTTTGTGTCTGTTCTGCCTTTCACTCAGAACATGCCTGATCCTTGACCTCCGCGCCACTTTTGCGCATCGTTCCCAGTATCGCAGAGCCCCAAAACTTGTCCTTCAAATTTAGAAACCTTGTGGAGAAAATTCCAAAGATTCACTGCCCTCTGGGTGAGGAAATTTCTCCTAATCTCAGTCCTGCTGAGGTGAACTCGGATTCTGTGACCCCCATTCCTCACCACAGCCAAAGGAAACATCATTCCTGCCTCTACCCTGTCAATACCCTGTGAGACTGTGTCTGTCTCAGTCAGACGGCCTTTTATTTCTCTAATTGTGAGACAGGCCCGGTCAGTATAATCTCTCCGAGGACACTACCTCACCTCCTAAATCAATCTGGGAAATCTCTTCATTCCCTTCATCCCACAGGCTGACTCCGGGAGGGAGACCAGACCTGTGCACAGTGTTCCATGTACGCTCTCACCAGGGCCCCATACACCTTCAGAGGAGATCTTTATTCTTCTATTCAAACCTTCCTTCCCATTCAATGCTCTTCATTTAATATCGAACTCAAACAGTGAACAGACACAACACAGCCTCAGCCATGAATTTAAAGGGCAGGTGTTGCAACAGTTTGAGCTTCATACCGGGGGCCACGGAGCAAGCAGGGTGTCACAAAGGGAGGAATGTGGGAGTGTTGTATGTCTGAGCCCTGCTGTGTGTGTTTGTGTATCAGAATCAGGTTTAATATCACCAGCGTATGTGGTGAAATTTGTTGTTTTGTGACGGCAATGCATAGTAATAAAAAGTATAAATTACAATAAGTATTTATAAAATTAAATTTGAAATATAGTGCAAAACGAGAGGAAAAATCCTGAGGGGGTGTTCATGGGTTCTTTGTCTATTCGGAAATCTGATGGTGGGGAAGAAGCTGTTCCTGAACCGCTGAATGTGTCTCCAGGGTCCTGTACATTCTTCTTGATGGTAGCAATGAGACGAAGGCATGTCCTGGGTGATGGGGGTCCTTAATGATGGATGCCACCTTTTTGTGGCATCATCTTTTGAATGTGTCCTGGATGCTGTGGTGTCCAGTGCCCATGAAGGAGCTGGCTGAGTTTACAACTTTCTGCAGCATTTTCCGATCCTGTGCAGTGGCCTCTCCACACCAGGCAGTGATGAAACCAGTTAGAATGCTCTCCACAGTACATCTGTAGAAATTTGCAAGTGTCTTCAGTGACAGACCGATTCCCCTCAATCTCCGAATGAAATATAGCCGATGTTGTGCCTTCATTGTAACTGCATCAATATGTTGGGCCCAGGATAGTTCCTCAGAGATGTTGACAGGCAGGAAATGGAAACTGCTCACCCTTTTCACTTCTGATCCCACGATGAGGACTGGTGTGTGTTCCCTCGACTTCCCCTTCCTGAATCCACAATCAATTCCTTTGTCTTCATGATGTTGAGTGCAAGGTTGTTGCTGCGACACCACTCAACTTGCTGATCTATCTCACCCCTGTACTCCTCCTCGTCACCGTCTGAAATTCCAGCAACAATAGTTGTGTCATCGGCAAGTTTATAGATGAGCCTAGACACATAGACGTGGGTGTAGAGAGAGTAGAGCAGTGGGCTGAGCACGCATCGTTGAGGTGTGCCAGTGTTGATTGTCAGCAAGGAGGAGATGTTATTTCTGATCCACACAGACTGGGGTCTCCTGGTGAGAATCCAGTTGCAGAAGGAGGTACAGAGGCCCAGGTTTTGGAGCTTGTTTATTACAATTGAGGGTCTGATTGTGTTGAACGCTGATCTGTAATCAGCATCCTGACTTGTGTATTGCTATTGTCCAGGTGATCTAAGGCTGAGTGGAGAATCAGTGAGATTGCATCTGCTGTAGATATATTGTGGCGATCGGCAAATTGCAGTGGGTCCAGGTCCATGCACAGACAGGAGTTGAGTCTAGTCATGACCAACCCCTCAAAGCACTTCATCACAGTAGATGTGAGCACCACTGGGGGATAGTCATGGAGGGTGTGTGTGTGTGTGTGTGTGTGTGTGTGTGTGTGTGTGTGTGTGTGTGTGTGTGTGTGTGTGTGTGTGTGTGTGTGTGTGTGTGTGTGTGTGTGTGTGTGTGTGTGTGTGTGTGTGTGTGTGTGTGTGTGTGTGTGTGAGAGACAAAAAACTTAATGCAAAAGACAATAAACTGTGAATGTAAAGGAAATAATAATAATAAATAAATGAGAAATAAAGATCAAGAACATGAGATGAAGAGTCCTTGAAAGTGAGTCCAGAGGTTGTGGGAACGGTTCATTGAAGGGGTTACTGAATTTCGGTGAAGTTATGCCCTCTGGTTCGAGAGCCTAATGGTTCAGGGGTAGTCACTGTTTCTGACCTGGAGGTGTGGGCCTGAGGATCCCGCACCCTCTTCCAGATGGCAGCAGTGAGAAGAGAGCATGTCCTTGTTGGTGTGTGTCCTTCCTAATGGATGCTGCTTTCCTGTGACAGCACTCCATAGAGATGTGCTCAGTGGAGGGGAGGGTTTTACCCGTGATGTACTGGGACGTATCCACTACTTTGTGTAGGATTTTCCTTTCAAGGGCTTTGCTGTTTCCATACCAGGCCACGATGCAGCCACTCTCCACCGCACATCTGTAGTTGTTTGTCAAAGTTTTCGATGTCATGCTGCAGCTTTGCAAACTTCAAAGGAAGGAGAGGCACTGCCGTGCTTTCTTCGTAATTGCACTTGCAGCGCTTATAAAAAGTATGCGGCCACCTTGGAAGTCTTCATCTTTTATTGTTTTACAACATTGAGACAGAGTGGATTTAGGCTTGTTTTATTCACACTGATCAACAGAAATAAAAACTCACTTGTGTCAATGTGAAAATAGATGATCAAATAGTGAAAAAATTAATTACAAATATAAAATAGAAAATAATATAATTCAATACAATCTGTATCGTTGGACATGAAGCTCCCAGCTATAATCTTCCTTCAGCCACCATTCAGTGATGCCCACAATGCCAATCTGTAACTGTGACACAAGTTCATCTCCCTTACTCCATGTATTGCTCACATTCAAATATAAAACCTTCAGTTCCGTATTCATCACCTTTTTCATTTTCTCACCCTTTTGTATTGCAACTCATCCCGCCCACTGAAATGTTGCCCTGTCGTCAGCCTCTCAATGGTGGCAGTCTCACTACACACTGCCGCTGTTTGAAAACTAACAACATTCTCCTCAGCCCTATCACTCCAGTTCAGATCTGCTGCCAAATTAGTTTAAAACCTCGCGAACAGCTCTGGCAATCCTACCCGCATTGATATCAGCAGACACTGACTTCCCCTCCCCACCCCACCGAGTTCAGGTGTAAACAGTCCCTGTTGTACAGGTCCTATGTTCACTAATGATCCCGGACCCTGCCCCTCCGCACCAGTTTCACAGTCACACTGTCATCTGTCAATCATCCTGTTCTTACCTTCACTGGCACGTGGCTCAGGCAGAATCACTACGCTTAAGGTCTCTTTTCAGTGTTCTACGTTACTCCCTAATACGTTTGTATATCTATTGAGGACGGCACCTTTCCTACCTATGCTATTGGTCCAATATGCACCGATATTTCTGGTGGCTACAGTTGCCGGCTCCTTCTGCTCCCCTCCCCTGTGAGATCAATTGGAGACCCCTCGGAGGTCATTGAAGTAGCTGCAGATTTCCAACAGCGGCCTCGATAACCACCTGCCGAGGCTCCCTCTGCATCGGTTGTTGTTTCCACGCCCGGAGGGGCCGGGACGGAACGGCTCCCCGAATTAACACCTGTTAGCCGGGGACAGACACGGCAGATAACAAAATCAAAGGGAATAAGATCTGAGCCAGCAGATAGATCTATCGGGGAAATTTCAGACAGTTTCCCCGAATAATGGTGGGAGGAATCTGAATTCCTAAGCACTGGACCCCAGTGAGGTGTGGAGTATGATTAGTGATGCTTCTGACCCGCTAGAAAAACCGATGGTGTTCCATAATTGGCTCACACAGACTTGCCAAACTCTCCAGACCCTGCCCGGGGACTTGTGCCACTCCTCAGGGTTATATTTGGAACTTCTAGGACAGGGACAGGGAGTGGGTTCCCCTTTCCAGACCCTGCCCGGGGACTTGTGCCACTCCTCAGGGTTATATATGGAACCTCTCGGACAGGGGCAGGGAGTGGGTTCCCCTTTCCAGACCCTACCCGGGGACTTAAGCCACTCCTCAGGGTTATATATGGAACCTCTCGTACAGGGACAGGGAGTGGGTTCCCCTTTCCAGACCCTGCCCGGGGACTTGTCCCACTCCTCAGGGTTATATATCGAACCACTCGGACAGGGACAAGGAGTGGGTTCCCCTTTCCAGACCCTGCCCGGGGACTTGTGCCAACCCTCAGGGTTATATATGGAACCTCTCGGACAAGGACAGGGAGTGGATTCCCTTTTCCATACCCTGCCCGGGGACTTGTGCCACTCCTCAGGGTTATATATCGAACCACTCGGACAGGGACAAGGAGTGGGTTCCCCTTTCCAGACCCTGCCCGGGGACTTGTGCCAACCCTCAGGGTTATATATGGAACCTCTCGGACAAGGACAGGGAGTGGATTCCCTTTTCCAGACCCTGCCCGGGGACTTGTGCCACTCCTCAGGGTTATATATCGAACCACTCGGACAAGGACAGGGAGTGGGTTCCCCTTTCCAGACCCTGCCCGGGGACTTGTGCCACTCCTCAGGGTTATATATGGAACCTCTCGCACAGGGACAGGGAGTGGGTTCTCCTTTCCAGACACTGCCCGGGGGCTTGTGCCACTCCTCAGGGTTATATATGGAACCTCTCGGGCAGGGACAGGGAGTGGGTTCCCCTTTCCCAGGCAGATGCCCGAAGGTGACCGGGAGCCACCAGAGGGGCTGATGTAATACAAGCCATGGCACGGTGGGTCATTGAGGTAAGGGAACCCATATGAATGACAGCCCGACTGCATGCAGATTTTGTTGAATTTACCCGATAACTACAGAAAAAAGGAGAATCCCTTGCGTACTTTATAGCTCGTTTTAAGGATACATGAGAGCCCAATGATGGCAAACCCCTGGACAGATCAGTATGTCCAGCTGGCAGTGCAGACTTTTCTAAACTGTCTCAGACTCAAGCCTGCCCACTCCTTTAAGTTAACTAATCTCAATTCGCTGTGTCAGACCTGGCCCCGGGTGACATAAATTTTGATGTATAGGGAGCGCAATTGGCTCTTTAAATGGACTGGGGAAAAGCGAGAGTGTGCACAGAGAACCGGTCGTGAGCAGATCGAGTTCGGGTCCCGACGAAGAACCCAGAACGGGTGGCAGGATCGTGCGGACGGTGCAGATGAAGAGGACACTTGTCTAAGGACAGAAACGGGGTTTGTAGAAAGAGGGGACATTGGGCCAGAGATTGTCGCACTGCAATCACAGACAAGAATAATAAGAGAGCAGGCCAGAGAGGACGGATCACAGTGATACTCGACAGAGTACCATATTTACTCTCCACAATCCCTTTGGTCCCAGATAGGGCAGGCCAGAGGGGACGGATCACAGTGATACTCGACAGAGAACCACATTTACTCTCCACAGTCCCTTTGGTCCCGGATAGCGCAGGCCAGAGGGGACGGATGAGAGTGATACTCGAAAGAGTACCACATTTACTCTCCACAATCCGTTTGGTCCCGGATAGGGTAGGCCAGAGGGGACGGTGATACAGGCGGCTGTGATCAGGCTCACCACACAGGCAGGCTCTTTTCTCACTGCTGTAATCAGGTAGAAGGTACAAGAGCCTCAGGACTCGCCCCACCAGGGTCAGGAACAGTTACTACCCCTCAGCCATCAGGCTGTGGAACAATACAGGATAACTGCCCACACTTGTCCATAGACATGCTCCCACAACAAATCATCGTACTGGGACTGTCTCCAAATGAGTGAAATAAGAGGTGGTTTGACTGAGACAGATCACATTCCTGTCTCAGAATGAGAGAAATACAATCTCACAGGATATTTACAGCGGAAGGGCTGGAATGATGTTTCCCATAAGGTGCGGAACCAGCAGTCACAGTCTCAAAATCCGAGGACAACTCAGCAGGACTGAGATGAGGAGAAATTTCCTCACCCAAAGTGCAGTGAATCATTGCAATTATCTCCACAAGGTTTCTAAATTGAATGGACATATCCTGGGGCTCAGCGGTGATGGAAATTTGCAGGAAAGCGGTGCTGACGTCAAAAGTCAAGCATGTTCTGAGTGAAGGGCAGAACAGGCGTAAGGGGCCGAATGGCCACGCCTTCTCTATTTCTGATTTTCTGAAACACGAGTTTACCTTTGCGCCTCACTGTTTCTTGTCCCGTCAGATTGAACAGGGAGCGCTGAGTGCACCGGACATCTATCGGCAGCCGCTGCGGTTATTTCATGTTCTCGTTGTTTATTTGCATTGGCGAAGTTTGTTGTCTTCTGCATTCTGGTTGATCTTTCAGTGATCCAGGTGTAGTTACCGTTCTGTAGCTTTGCTCTGTATAACCATATAACCATATAACAATCACTGCAAGGAAACAGGCCATTCCGGCCCTCCTAGTCCGTGCCGAACTCTTAATCTCACCTAGTCCCACCTACCCGCACTCAGCCTATAACCCTCCACTCCTTTCCTGTCCATATACCTATCCAATTTTACCTTAAATGACACAACTGAACTGGCCTTTACTACTTCTACAGGAAGTAGTTTGTAGGAGTTTACGTGGCGACTTATATGTACTCTGTTAGTTTTTGGAATAGTCGCTTGGGGAATCTGAGGTGGAGGAGTATTTGGGGCTTATTTAAAATTATACATAGATATTATCCAAACAGTGTTTATTTGACAAGGGTTAATTCTGATATTGAAACTAACTGTTCTTTTTGTGGTTTATATCCAGAGGATTTATTTAATCTATTTTGGGATTGTGAATGTGTTAAAACATGCTTGGTTGTTGTTTGTCAATTTATGGATCAATATATTAATGTGGATTTTACTTTTTTGTTTTCAAAATGTCTTATTTGTGTTTACTAATAACACCAAATCTCATAGGGATCATTTCTTTATCATAAATCTTTTCTTAATTTGCAGCAAATTTTATATCCATAAATGCAATCACAGCAATTAGAAACCTTCATTTAGATTTTTACGTCAGACTTCAAACTATACGTTTATACTCTGAAAACTTCCCATAACCAGAAAGCCGTAAAGACTGTACACATCTGTGAACGTTTTGGGTTATCTCTGTTAATGTTTCTGTTTTGTGACTCCTCTTAGATATAGTTCCTTCTGTCCAACAGTATTCAGAGCGGATTTCCTTGTTTATTTGTATATTTAAAGTTAATAGTTATATATTCGTTGCTGCTTTTGTGTGATTCCCTGGCTTTGTGAGCATATGTTTAGTGTTTCTGTTTTTGTTTGTGTTCAATAAAAATTTAATATATTAAAAAAATAAAATAAAATTTACTTTGAACTTTGAGCCTCGGGGAACTTGCTTTGATTCTGAGAACAAACTGTGACTGACATCTCCGGCTCCCGGCAGCAGTCCGCCCTCGGATACACTCACAGCCAATCAGGGAACACCACTGAGAGACTCTTGCCTCCATTGGCTGAGGAGTGTCAGTGGGCGGGACGCTGAGCGGACCGAAGTTTGGAATCGGGAACGAGTGGACCCGGTGAGAGACCCGAGATTGGGAGCAGCTCCCCGGTTAAAGGCTGCAACAGCGGCCGGAGTTTTGAATCCTTCCGATGGCGGAGGTGAAGATTCGGGCGGAGATTCCGTGAGATGTTTCAGCCACACAGGGGGTGCCCGGTCTTTCCCCGCCGTGGATCGGGGCCTATTGTCCGGAGTTTCCTCCCAGACCTGTCTCCTGCTGCTGGGATACGGGAGCTGGCCCGCAGCGGCTGCCGATGGAACTCCGGTGCTGTGAGCGCTCCCCTGTGCAAAAGGACAGGCTGAAGGTCAAGGGAGAACCAGGCGCAAAGGTAAACTCGTGCTTTAGAAAATAAGAAACTGGTGCAGGCCATTCGGCCTCCTGCGCCTGTTCTGCCTTTCACTCAGAGCATGTCTGATATTTGACCTCAACGCCACTTTCGCGCAACGTTCCCAGTATCGCAGAGCCCCAAAATTTGTCCTTCAAATTTAGAAACCTTGTGGAGAAAATTCCAAAGACTCACTGCCCTCTGGGTGAGGAAATTTCTCCTCATCTCAGTCGTGCTGAGGTGAACTCGGATTCTGTGACCCCCATTCCTCACCACAGCCAAAGGAAACATCATTCCTGCCTCTACCCTGTCAATACCCTGTGAGACTGTGTCTGTCTCAGTCAGACGGCCTTTTATTTCTCTAATTTTGAGACAGGCCCGGTCAGTATAGTCTCTCCGAGGACACTACCACACCTCCTAAATCAATCTGGGAAATCTCTTCATTCCCTTCATCCCACAGGCTGACTCCGGGAGGGAGACCAGACCTGTGCACAGTGTTCCATGTACGCTCTCACCAGGACCCCATATACCTTCAGAGGAGATCTTTATTCTTCTATTCAAACCTTCCTTCCCATTCAATGCTCTTCATTTAATATCGAACTCAAACAGTGAACAGACACAACACAGCCTCAGCCACGAATTTAAAGGGCAGGTGTTGCAACAGTTTGAGCTTCATACCGGGGGCCACGGAGCAAGCAGGGTGTCACAAAGGGAGGAATGTGGGAGTGTTGTCTGTCTGAGCCCAGCTGTGTGTGTTTGTGTATCAGAATCAGGTTTAATATCACTGGCATATGTGGTGAAATTTGTTCCTTTGTGGCTGCAGTACATTGCAATATTTAGTAATAAAAACTACAGATTACAATTGGAATGTGTAAAATTATATTTAAAATGTAGTGCAAAATGAGAGGGAAAATACTGAGGGGGTGTTCATGGGTTCTTTGTCCATTCAGAAATCTAACTGTGGGGAAGAAGCTGTTCCTGAACCGGGGAGTGTGTCTCCAGGGTCCTGTACATCCTCCTTGATGGTAGCAATGAGAAGAAGGCATGTCCTGGGTGATGGGGGTCCTTAATGATGGATGCCACCTTTTTGTGGCATCATCTTTTGAATGTGTCCTGGATGCTGTGGAGTCCAGTGCCCATGAAGGAGCAGGCTGTGTTTACAACTTTCTGCAGCATTTTCGGATCCTGTGCAGTAGCCTCTCCACACCAGGCAGTGATGCAACCAGTTAGAATGCTCTCCACAGTACATCTGTAGAAATTTGCAAGTGTCTTTAGTGACAGACCAATTCACCTCAATCTCTGAATGAAATACAGCCGATGTTGTGCCTTCATTGTAACTGCATCAATATGTTGGGCCCAGGATAGTTCCTCAGAGATGTTGACAGGCAGGAAATGGAAACTGCTCACCCTTTTCACTTCTGATCCCACGATGAGGACTGGTGTGTGTTCCCTCGACTTCCCCTTCCTGAATCCACAATCAATTCCTTTGTCTTCATGATGTTGAGTGCAAGGTTGTTGTTGTGACACCACTCAACTTGCTGATCTATCTCACTCCTGTACTCCTCCTCGTCACCGTCTGAAATTCCAGCAACAATAGTTGTGTCATCGGCAAGTTTATAGATGAGCCCAGACACACAGACGTGATGTAGAGAGAGTAGAGCAGTGGGCTGAGCACACATCGTTGAGGTGTGCCGGTGTTGATTGTCAGCAAGGAGGAGATGTTATTTCTGATCCACACAGACTGTGGTCTCCTGGTGAGGATCCTGTTACAGAAGGAGGTACAGAGACCCAGGTATTGGAGCTTGTTGATTACAATTGAGGATCTGATTGTGTTGGACGCTGAGCTGTAATCAGCAGCCTGACTTGTGTATTGCTATTGTGCAGCTAATCTAAGGCCGAGTGGAGAGCCAGTGAGATTGCATCTGCTGTAGACATATTGTGGCAATCGGCAAATTGCAGTGGGTCCAGGTCCATGCACAGGCAGTTGATTCTATACATGACCAAACCTTCAAAGCACTTCATCAATGCTGTGTGTCTGTGTGTGAGCGTGCACGCTTGAAACAGTGATCCCAGTTTGATTCAGGAATCTTTCCTGTAGCTGGGGTACCTCAGAAGAGGGGTCATAGTGATGGGATGATCATTCCGATCAGAGCCAAATAGCTTAGCCAGTAAATGCTGAATCTTTAGAAATTACAAATCACATGTGTGTTTGAGAGAGTATTTACAGATTTAATTGTAGAATTCAAAATTTACCAAGTAAATTTATTCTCTAAGTTCACACATGTCACCATGTTCAATCCTGAGATTGGTTTTTTCGGACAAACTCAGTAAATCCAAGAATCATGATTGAATCAATTAAAGCCCGAACCCAACATCGTGGATAAAATACAATGTGCCAAAGACAACATTCTGTGCAAATATTAAAGAGAAAATAATAAGTAAGAAATAATTATCATGAACAGGAGATGAAGAATCTGTGAATGTGTCCATTGGTTATAGGAACAGCTCAGTGATGGGGCAATTGAATTTGAGTAAGATTATCCCCTCTGTTTGAAGAACTTGATGTTTGAAGGGCGATAACAGTTCCTGAACCTGGTGGTGTGGGTCCTGAGCCTCCTGCACTTTCTTCCTGATGGCATCAGTGAGAAGAGATCATGTGCCACTTGGTGGGTTCCTTGATGATAGATGTAGCTTTCCTATGACAGCGCACCAGAGGAATGTGCGCAGTGGTGGGGAGGGTTTTACCCGTGATGTACTGGGCCGTATCCACTACTTTCTGTAGGATTTTCCTTTCAAGGGCTTTGGTGTTTCCATACCAGGCCATGATGTAACCACTGAACATATTCTCCACACACATCTGTAGAAGTTTCTCAAGGTTGTAGATGTCATGCTGAATCTTTGCAAGCTTCTAAGGAAATGGAGATGTTGCTGTGCTTTCTTCGTAATTGCACTTCCATGCTGGGCTCAAGACAGATCCTGGAAAGTGATGACATTGAGGAATTTAAGGTTGCTGACCCTCTCCGCCTTTGATCTCTGATGAGGACTGGCTCACGGATCTCCTGTTTCCGCCTCCTGAAGTCAATAATCAGCTCCTGGCTCTTGCTGACGTTAAATGAGAGGTTGCTTTAAGACCATACGATATAGGAGCAGAACTAGGCCATCTGGCCCATCGAGTCTGTTCCGCCATTTCATTTTAGCTGATCCAATTTCCCTCTTGGCCCCAATCTCCTGCCTTCTCCTGGTAGCCCATCATGCCCTGATCAATCAAGAAACTATCAACCTCTGCCTTAAATGTACATGAAGATTTGGCCTCTACAGCTGCCAATGATTCACGATCCAGAGAGTCCATAGATTCATTACTCTCTGGCTAAAGGAATTCCTCCTCATCTCCATTCTAAAGACACCTCTCTATTCTGAAGCTGTGTCCTTTGGTCTTAGACTCTCCCAAAATAGGAAACATCCTCTCCATATCCACTCTATTAATCCTTTCACTATTTGATATATTTCAATTAGGTCTCCTCTCATTCTTTTGAATTCCAATCAACACAGGCCCAGAGCCATCAAATACTCTTCATATGACAACACGTTTAATTTGGGAATCATTTACGTGAATCTCCTTTGGACACTCTCCAGTTTCAGCACATCTTTTCTAAGATAAGGTGTCCAAAACTGCTCACAGTACTCCCAGTGAAGCCTCACCAGTGCTTACAAATTTTTCAGCATTACATCCCTGTGTTTATATTCCATTGAAATGAATGCTGACATTACATTTGCCTTCTTCACCACAGACTCAATCTGCAAATTCACCTTTAGGGACTATTTGGAAAATAGTCAGCCCTTTCATTTCTGCTACCAAAGTGCATGTTGATACCCTTTGCTGACACTGTATTCCATCTGACACTTCTTTGCCCATTCTCCTCATCTGTTGAAGACCTTCCATAGCCTCTCTATTTCCTTAAAATGACCTGACCCTCAACCATCTTCATATCGTCTGAAAACTTTGCAGCAAGGTCATCAGTTTCATCATGCACATCACTGACACTTAACATAAAGAGTATCAGTCCCAACACAGACCACTGTGGAACCCACTCGTCAAGAGGCTCCCTTTATACCCACTCTTTGCTTCCTCTCAATCAGCCACGGCTCTGTCCATGCTGGAATCTTTCCTGCAATACCATGGGCTCGTGGGTTGTTAAAGCAGCTTCATGTGAGGCATCATGTCAAAAGCCGTATGAAAATCCAGGTGAACAACATCAATCGATTCTACTTTGTCTATCCTGCTTGTTATTTCTTAAAATAATTTCAACAGGTTTGTCAGGCAAGATTTTCCCTTCAGGAAACCATGCTGACTATGGCCTATTTTATCTTGTGACACGGTACTCTCAGACCTCATCATTAAAAATCGACTCCAGCATTTTCCCAATCACTGAGGAGAGACTAACTGGCCTATAGTTTCCTTTCTTCGGCCTCTCTCCCTTCTTGAAGAGTGGAGTGACATTTACAATTTTCCATTCTTGCCAAACTATTCCAGAACCTTGTGATTCTTGAATGTTCATTACTAATGGGTCCACAATCTTTTTAGCCACCTCTTTCAGAACCCTGGGGTGTACACCATCTGGGTCACGTGACTTATCTAACTTGGCCTTTCAGTTTCTCAAGAACCTTCACTCTGGTTCTGGTAACTTTGCAAACTTCTGACTCCTGACACCTGGAAGTTCCACCATTATTCTGGTGTCTTCCTTAGTGAAGACAGACACAACATATTTATTCAGTTTGTCTGCCATTTCCTTGTCTCCCGTCACTGCCTCTCCAGCATCGTTTTCCAGCCACCCGAGACATTATATTAGATAAAAAGTGGGGTGCATGTGCTTTAATTGGACATTGCACCAATACACCAGACAAATCTGAAAATGTAACTCATCTGATGGATTATATTTGAGAGGCAGCAGATAGAATGAGATAAGTGGGAGAGCAGTTCCACAATGATAACCCCTCAGGAAGCCGGTGGCCATTTGGGACTCTGTGAGGATGGTGGGATACTGGTTTACATTGTACATTTCCACAATGATAACCCCTCAGGAAGCCGGTGGCCATTTGGGGCTCTGGTAGGATGGTGGGATATTGGTTTACATTGTACAGTTCCACAATGATAACCCCTCAGGAAGCCGGTGGCCATTTGGGACTCTGGGAGGATGGTGGGATACTGGTTTACATTGTACATTTCCACAATGATAACTCGTCAGGAAGCCGCTGGCCATTTGGGACTCTGGGAGGATGGTGGGATACTGGTTTACATTGTACAGTTCCACAGTGATAAACCCTCAGGAAGCCGGTGGCCATTTGGGACTCTGGGAGGATGGTGGGATACTGGTTTACATTGTACAGTTCCACAATGATAACCCCTCACGAAGCCGGTGGCCATTTGGGACTCTGGGAGGATGGTGGGATACTGTTTTACATTGTACAGTTCCACAATGATAACCCCTCAGGAAGCCGGTGGCCATTTGGGGCTTTGGGAGGATGGTCGGATACTGGTTTACATTGTACAGTTCCACAATGATAACCCCTCAGGAAGCCGGTGGCCATTTGGGACTCTGGGAGCATGGTGGGATACTGGTTTACATAGTGCAGTTCCATCACTACAAACCCTCAGGAAGGCATTTTGGGAATCTGGATGAGAGAATACCGTTTTACATTATGGAATAACCATTAGAGTAATAATAATCAGATTATGATTCTTTTACTCTTCCATGTGACCGAAACGAGGGGACATCAGGGTTCCGGGTACTCATAGGTAATGGGTGTGATATAAGTGAAAGGAAAGCCCTGAGATCTGAAGTATTTTCGCCTTAAAGACATCATTCACTTCGTAAGTTCTGATAATATTGGATGTCTGTTGCCATGGGACAACAAAGTGGAGGGAATGGGGAAATATGTACTGAACTTTGCATTTTATTGTGAGTATCTGATGAGACAAAATGGAGCTGTACAAACCCCGGAGTGCTGAGCTAGTAAATGCAATATATGTAGGTGACTAAAGTAGCCGGAGGAAACGACAAGAAATGTGCTTACTAAAGGAACTCGTGACTGCAAACACTGAACGTTGTGCAGAAATGAGGATGTAGCAGAGACGACTCAACCGGAGATGGCAGCAACAACAAATGTATCGGGAACACGGAGCTCGCTGGGAACACGGAGTAACCTCGTCTCGTTTTTGGAATATTTTGTAAACGCTGTGTTTGAAGTCCCCTCCCATCCCTGGTGAGAATGGAGGTGAACTTACCCCCTGCAGGTAATAAAGAATAAAGCTGCTTGATGAAGAAACACTCAATGTTGGGATTGTGTTCTGTGAGTCTCAGCAGAGAGATACTTGACAAGGGGTTAAGGGTGAAAGGTGGGGAGTTTATGGGGCACATGAGGGGATACCTCTTCACTCAGACTGTCACAGGAGTGTGAAATGAGCTTCACCCACCCACAAAACGTCTGCCCCCGAATGAGGTGGAGCCCAAATGGTGGGTCCCTCAAATGAGCTGCTGCCAACCGGAGACCGGGGTCTTCGGGCTGGTTTGTTGCCGCCAGAGAACATGATGTGTGCCCCTGGTGATGGATACACTGACGGTAGGTGTCGGCGCTTGGTGGGGGGGGGGGTGGTCAGTGTTGTACTTGTACGGGTGGGTAGAGATGCCAGACATGGGTTCGTCCTTTATTCTAGGAGGTCATGGTACCAGTTGTAACGGGGTTTACCCGATGGTGCAGTCTGGGAGGTCAGGGACTGGGCCGTTTCCAGTGCCAGTACAGTCACTCTCAGCTGAGCCTGGAGTGGGAGCAGGGACGGTTCCTGTTGAGATACGGACATGAAGGTCCAAACCCGGGGAGACGCCATTGTCAAATTTCACCAAGAAACAATCAGGCCAAACAGCTTCAGGCAGAACTGGTCAGGATGACAAACAGACATCAGTACACAGAAATGACAATTTTTAAAATCAGAAATAAACCAATGTAAAAGCAAATTTAAAACCAGCTCCTTTGCCTGAGGATGGGTGGAATGGAAATGGTCCTGAGGCAAAGGAGGTGGTTTCACACCGTCTGCACGACTCAGTCGCCCCATTGAAGGAATGGCAGTGGCGATTGAGTTCGCACTGAGAGGGGGATTGGACACGGAGGGACAGACCTGATGAGGGTCGGTTTGATTGCCGAGGGGATCTGCTGTCTTGTCTTGTGGACTGGCCACTCACGGCTTCCTCACCGGCTCAGACACTAAAAGCCCGTGTTTACCTGCCCCCCCCCCCCGGGTCCAGGCAGTCTCGTCCCTGGGGAGATGAAAGAGGAAGTAAATTCACCCGCTTACAACTGGACAACGATGTGTGTTAATTATTTGGTGGAGAATGTAGGTCGAACGATTTGTCAGCTTGTGGATAACACCAAAACCGGTGTCTGGAGAAAGTGAGGGTTGTCAAACGTTTCAATGGACTGGAGACCAGTTGGGAAAGTGGGCAGAGGAATTCAGACGAAGAGACAACTTTCCTTGGGCTCTCGTTTCAAACAGACAAGACTGGTGCACCATGGTTCAGCTCATCAGGTTGGCGGGTACCGGGACAGAATATAAGGTGCTGCTCCTCCATCCTGAATGTGGACTCAACTATTAGAGGCACAATTCGTCGAGCACCTTCGCACCATCCAACACCAGTGCGGCTTCCCAGTCGGCAAGCATTTTAATTCCCGTTCGCATTCCTGTTCCGCCGTGTCGATCCATGGACTCCTCTTGTGCCAAAACGAGCACATACCCCCCCCCCCCCCCAACAGGGTGGAGGAGCAACACATTATATTCCGTCTGGGTTCCCTCCAACCTGATGGCATGAACATCGATTTCCCTCCAGTGAACAAATTACCGTCACTCTCCTCTATGCCCCACTCTGACCTTGTACTTCTTCTCACCTGCCTACACTCCTCCCGGGACCCTCCTCCTGCCCTCTCTCTGGTCCACTCTCCTCTCCTATCAGATTCTTTATTCTCCAGCCCACCCTTTCTTGACCTTCCCCACCCACCCGGCATCAGCTTCCAGCTCGCCTCTTCCCCTCCCCCACCACATTTTTATTCTGGCATCTTCCCCCGTGCTTCTCTGCCCTGCAGAAGGCTTTCGGCCAAAAAACGCCGACTGTTTATAATTTTCTATAGATGCTGCCTGAGGTGCGGAGTTCCTGCAGCGTTTTGTGTGAGTCGCTTTGGATTTCCAGCATTTGCAGACTTTCTCCTGTCAGTTCCAGAAATCGCCGTCCGTGACCAGGCGATCACATGCGCATGCGTAAGGGCTGTGGGGCGTTTCGCGCGTGCGCACGGTGGACAAAAGGCTCGGAGACTCGGCGGCAGGTCGGAGCGAGAATCCGGGCGGATTATTATCGGTACCGGCGTCCGAACCGCGACTGAAGTCCAATTACTGTCAGCTCCGTCCACACCTTTCCTCCGCACCCCGGGACAGTCCAAGTCCTTTCCCTCTCTCTCTACGAGGGCTCCGGGGAACTTTCTGCTGAGCAGCGAAGGCGCTGGAGCCGTGGCGGATAGATGGGTCTCTTCTTCGTGGGGGTTTCTGGGTAAAGAGGCAGCTATGGATGACAGGGCCATCGTTTTCCCCGTTAGTCCGTAGGCCGTATTTAGAATCGCAAGGGGAGGGAAGGGGAGTAGATGGATCACTCGGGCACCACCAAGCACTGAGGAGCTGACCTTCCAGTCAATGAAAATGTCAATTTTTACTGTATGAAAAGAAGGAAACAAAATCCTTACATCAGTTTTAGTCCTTGTGGAAATCACCTTTGTTCCATCTAAATCTGGACCTTTCCACCTGTGAGAACATGTTTAATACCATTCGCTTTGGGTACAAAGGTACCAATTACCTTTGGCCTGGGTACCAAGTGACCTGTAGCGTTCTCATCACAAATATGCCACACTCCAATGAGAACGAGGACTGCCCTCCCCATCATGTTCATTGGCATTGCCTCTGATGGGCTCTCCACCGTCAATCACCTGTGCGGAGGGGCAGAGTAATTTGAAACTCTCCAGGGTTTGCCGTGTAACATCACATGCTCTTTGTAGTGCTGTCATACATGACCAGAACTTGAAATAATACCAATGTTTTCTCTAATTTATTTTTCTCACATCGTATAGACCGACCATTTGTCTGAAAGTTAAATGTTTACACAGCCTGAAAACAGCACGGCACAAACAAAATACCAGCTGTGCAGCAACAAATGCTCTCTGTGTGGGAGCATTTCAGTTACTGCGCAGCTCTGAGTAATATGGGACAGAGAATAATACTAATGGAAGGAATCAGACTGGGCCAAGTCACAGATTGAATGTCCCATTCTCACACAGACAGGAAGACTGTCGGGGAATTCGATGGACAGACCAGTTGCGGTACCGTGAACAGTTAGAAGGTGAGTTTTTCCCCCAACTTGGGTTGATCCTCGCTGTAACAGTGTGATGTCAGAGCTCAGAAAGGAAACTAAAATTATCTCATAATATATCGGCTGTGAAAATTAATCAGATACAGGAGCAGAATGAGGTTGTTTGGCCCATCGAGTCTGCTCCACCATTTCATTACAGCTGATCTATTTCCCTCTCAGACCCACTCTCCTGCCTTCTCCCCATATCCCTTCATCCCTGACTAATCAAGAATCCATCACCCTCTTCCCTAAAATATACCCCATTACTTGGCCTCCAGAGCAACTTATAGCAGCAAATCCCACAGATTCACCACCCTCCAGTTAAAGAAATTCCTCCTCATCTCCATTCTGAAAGAACAAAGCTCGATTTTGAAGCTGTGTCCTCTGGTCTTAGACTCCCCACTCTGGTAAGCATACTCTCCACATCCACTCTATCGAGACTTTCCAATGTTCGATAGATTTCATTATTCTGAACGCCAGTGAGTAGAGACCCCGAGCCATCAAATGTTCTTCATCTGACAAACCTTATAAATCCTGAAATATTTTTGTAAACTTCCTTTGAACGCTCTGCAATGTGAGCACATCTGTTCTACTTAAGGGGCCTGAATCTGCTCTCAACAGTCCAAGTGAGGCCACACTTTATAAATACTCAACAACACATCCTTGTTTTTATATTCTCGTACTCTTCAGCATTATTTCCTCTCCATTGAGAAAACAGTCTGCACTCTCATTGCTTCTAACAAAGTGGATGACCATACACCTCTCTGAATGATGACTTTCACTCATTGATGTCTTCTGTAAATTTTTTTTACAGGTTAGAAATGGCAAAAATTGTGTACGGGAATATTAAACAGAACAACATGTCAGTTTGCTGTCTCTGCCCAGATATTTAAGGAGTTACTAGATATTTAACAATGTATCACTGTTGATCCTTGGAGATGAAGAATTATTTCATCACAGCTGGAAAGGTGCTTTGTGTCTGAGATGAAGTTTTCTGTTGTAACTCACTGAAATCCACTGGAACCGGGGAGCTGAGAACACACCAGCATTTGTTCACCGGAGATCAGTTCTTCAACTCATTGATTGTGCAAGGGGTTTACTACATCTGACATTTGACTTATGAATTGACAAAGAACTGTGGGAAGGGATTCACTCTTCACTCACTCATCTGACCTCCATGCACACCAGCGAGTTCACACTGATAAGATGTCGTTCACCTGCGCTGATTGTGGGAAGGGATTCAATCGGTCATCTGAACTGAAGATACATCAGCGAACTCACACTGGGGAGAGGCCATTTACCTGTTCAGGCTGTGGGAAATGGTTTATTCGGTCATCTCAACTGAAGGTACATCAGCGAATTCACACTGGGGAGAGGCCGTTTACCTGCTCAGTCTGTGGGAAAGGATTCACTCATTCATCTGTACTGAAGGTACATCAGCGAATTCACACTGGGGAGAGACCTTTCACGTGCTCAGACTGTGGGAAGAAATTCACTGACTCATCCAGGCTACAGGCCCATCGGCGAGTTCATACTGGAGAGAGGCCGTTCACCTTTTCAGACGTGGGAAGGTATATACTCGGTCATCTCAAGTGATGGTACATCAGCGAATTCACACTGGGGAGAGGCCATTTTCCTGCTCTGAATGTGGGAAGAGATTCACTCATTTATCTGACCTACAGGTGCACCAGCGAGTCCACACTGGAGAGAGGTCATTCACCTGCTCAGACTGTGGGAAGTCCTTTATTCGATCAGTTGAACTGAAGACACATCAGCGAATTCACACTGGGGAGAGGCCATTCACCTGCTCAGACTGTGGGAAAGGGTTTATTCGGTCATATCAACTGAAGGTGCATCAGCGAGTTCACACTGGGGAGAGGTCATTCACCTGCTCAGACTGTGGGAAGTCCTTTATTCGATCAGTTGAACTGAAGACACATCAGCGAATTCACACTGGGGAGAGGCCATTCACCTGCTCAGACTGTGGGAAAGGGTTTATTCGGTCATATCAACTGAAGGTGCATCAGCGAGTTCACACTGGGGAGAGACCGTTCACCTGCTCAGACTGTGGAAGGGGATTTACTAAGTCAGCTCAACTGATGACACATCATCGTATTCACACTGGGGAGAGGCCGTACACCTGCTCTGAATGTGGAAAGAGATTCAGTCAGTCATCCGACTTACAGACACACCGACGAGTCCACACTGGGGAGAGGCCATTCTCCTGCTCCCAATGTGGGAAAAGATTCTCTCAGTCATCCCACCTTGTGACGCACTACCGAGTTCACACTGGGGAAACTGTTTAAACAGGCGACAGGCTACAGTCTGGATATTTCACCATCACAATTACTGAATCAAGTTCAAAAGTGACTGTTGGTGCTGAACTCGGCAATTACTGCTACTGTTTATCAAACCCAGTTCTGCACTCTGGTCACTGGGCGTGGGAGGTATTCCTCAGCTAATGTTCACGTTTAATGGGACTGAAGTTTAATGGTTTGGATCTGTGACACAGAAATCAGTTCTCATTTAAATTCTGACCACATTGACAGAATCTCCTTTCTCTCCCCTGACTATCATCTCCTATAACTACTGCAAAGCCTGAATTTACACTTCCCTATTGACCATCAGAGCCGACAGTGCTACCGGCCTTTCTGTTGCTGCCGTGCCCCAATGGGTCAACCACCACCCACCCAGCAGTATCCAACAAGGTGTTCTGCTAAGGAGAATGCCCACAGGACAGCCCTGCACTGTCTTCCTAATGACCCTTACCTCTGCTGGTGATCACGCATCTCCTATCCGAAGCTTGTACTCTGGGTGTGGCCACATCTTCAGATGTTTCTTTTCAAATATTATTATTATTATTATTATTATTATTATTATTATTATTATTATTATTATTATTATTATTATTATTATTATTATTATTATTATTATTAAAAAATAACACAGGTACATTGAAGTAACAACTCTCACAATCCCTCACAACAAATTATCTTAAAGATTGAACATTTTTGTGAATTAAAAAACCCTACTAAGCAAGAAAAGTGCGAGAAAAAGAAACCCATTGGGGGTACAACCCCGGAGCCAGGCGTCATACAGAAAGCTTCTAAAAATAAACATCAAACCACCTACAAGAAAGATATATTTCAAAGGTTCGACTTCGAATTTTCTCCAAGCTAAGACACAGCATCACTTGAGTGAACCATTGTGACAAAGTAAGAGCTGATATGTCCTTCCATTTCAACAAGATGACCCTCCTAGCTATCAATGTAACAAACGCAATAACATGTTGGTCAGACATAGAAATACCATGGATATTTGGAGGAATTATTCCAAAAAGCACAGTCAATTTATTAGGTTGTAAGTTGATTCTGAGTGCTTTTGAAATTGTCGAAAAGACTGACTTCCAAAACTATTTTAATATAGAACATGACCAGAACATATGTGTCAGTGTAGCTATCTCAGTTTTACACCTATCACAATACTTGTCAGCATTGGGAAATATTATAGAAAGTCTCTCCTTCGACAAATGGTAACGATGTACAATTTTAATTTGAATCAGTGAATGACGAGCACAGATCGAAGAAGCTTCAGAATCCGTGTCCAATCCTCCCATATCAACGTCAAACTGAGTTCCTTCTCCCAATCTTGTTTAATCTTAAGTAAAGGACGCTTATCCCATTGTAATAATAAATTATAAATTCTTCCAATGGAACCTTTCATCGAAGGGTTCTTATTCATAATAGTCTCTAATGTCAGCCTCCAATATGTAAGGAAAATTACTTAAATATTTTTGAAACAATATCTAACTTGAAGGTATTGTAAAAAGTATGAATATGAGAGAGAATATTTATCGACTAATTGTTCAAACGACATCATTCTGCCTTCTTTAAATAAATCTAAAAAAGTAGTAATACCTTTATTTTTTCAAAGTAAAACAAAAATTGGATCGCTCCAGGAAGGTTTAAAAAAGTGATTATGATAAATTATACTACAAAGTTTAAATTTTTTAAGATATAAAAAATTGTGGAACTGGAGCCAAATTTGCAAAGAGTGCTTAACCACAGGATATAGGTTTAAACTGAGGAAGATCTGTACCAGCAAGGCGGCTGGACCGGATGGAGTTTCCCCACGATTACTGAGGGCCTGTGCGACTGAGCTGGGAGAACCACTACAGCGTATCTTCAACATGAGCCTGGAGCAGAGAAGAGTACCCAGACAGTGGAAGACATCCTGTATTGTCCCGGTACCGAAGAAACCACAACCAAAGGAGTTGAATGACTTCAGACCTGTTGCCTTGACGTCGCACGTGATGAAGACCATGGAGCGGCTGATAATACAGAATCTGAGGCCACAAACCAGGCACGCCCAGGATCCTCTTCAGTTTGCATATAAGGAGAAGGTGGGAGTGGAGGATGCCATCACGTATTTGCTGCACAAATCACTCTCTCACCTAGAGGGGTTCAGTTGTGCTGTGAGGATTACATTCCTTGACTTCTCTAGTGCCTTTAACACCATCCAGCCCAAGATCTTAAGGCACAAACTAACGGAGATGGGAGTAGACTCTTACATGGTGGATTGGATAGTGGACTACTTGACAGATAGACCTCAGTATGTGCGGTTGGGAGACTGTAGGTCTGACACGGTGGTCAGCAGCACAGGGGCGCCGCAGGGAACCGTACTCTCTCCGGTCCTGTTCACCCTGTACACATCAGACTTCCAATATAACTCAGAGTCCTGCCATGTGCAGAAGTTCGCTGATGACACGGCCATAGTGGGGTGTGTCAGGAATGGACAGGAGGAGGAATATAGGAAACTGATACAGGACTTTGTGATATGGTGCAACTCAAACTACCTGCGTCTCAATATCACCAAGACCAAGGAGATGGTGGTGGACTTTAGGAGATCTAGGCCCCATATGGAGCCAGTGATCATTAATGGAGAACGTGTGGAGCAGGTTAAGACCTACAAGTATCTGGGAGTACAGTTAGACGAGAAGCTTGACTGGACTGCCAACACAGATGCCTTGTGCAGGAAGGCACATAGTCGAATGTACTTCCTAAGAAGGTCGGCGTCATTCAATGTCTGCAGTGAGATGCTGAAGATGTTCTATAGGTCAGTTGTGGAGAGCGCCCTCTTCTTTGTGGTGGCGTGTTGGGGAGGAAGCATTAAGAAGAGGGACGCCTCACGTCTTGATAAGATGGTAAGGAAGGCGGGCTCTGTCGTGGGCAAAGTACTGGAGAGTTTAACATCGGTAGCTGAGCGAAGGGCGCTGAGTAGGCTACGGTCAATTATGGATAACTCTGAACATCCTCTACATAGCACCATCCAGAGACAGAGAAGCAGTTTCAGTGACAGGTTACTATCGATGCAATGCTCCTCAGACAGGATGAAGAGGTCAATACTCCCCAATGCCATTAGGCTTTACAATTCTACCTCCAGGACTTAAGAACTTTTTAAAGCTATTAATGCTTTTTGAGACGGTGATTTAGATGCATATCATATTTTTTTTTACTGAGTTAAGTATTGTATGTAATTAGTTTTGCTACAGCAAGTGTATGGGACATTGGAAAAAAAGTTGAATTTCCCCATGGGGATGAATAAAGTATCTATCTATCTATCTATCTATCTATCTATCTATCTATCTATCTATCTATCTATCTATCTATCTATCTATCTATCTATCTATCTATCTATCTATCTATTAGCAACTTTAGCTAATTGTATAGGTAGAGCAACTCCTAATACCGGAGTTAAATAAAACTGTTTCACAACTCTCAGTTCCAGGTTTAACCAAATTGGCCGATCATTCCTATCACCCTAATATAAGCAAAAGGACAAATGTCGCAAATTAACAGCCCAATAGTAAATTCTCAGATTAGGCAAAGCGAAACCTCCGTCGTTTTGTAAATGACATATACTAATTCCTGGTCTTCTATTATCACAAATAAAAGATAGAATAATAGAACCAATCCCATCAAAATCCCATGATAGCTGAAAAGAGGGAGACCTACAGTTATTAGTGACAACAGTGGCAATAGGAGCTTTATATATCATTTTAATCCAATTATTAAAATTAATACCAGTACCAAATGTTTCTAAGACATTAAGTAAATATTTCCATTCAACTCGATCAAATTCTTTTTCAGTATCCAAATATACAACGCATTGTGGAGTTTTAGAAGCGGGCGAATATATAATGTTAGATAGTCTCCGAACATTTGAAAAAGACTAACGACCCTTTATAAAGCCTGTTTGATCTTTCAAAATGATTTTACCCAAAGACTCTCCAACCGATTGCCATTATCTTTGACAGAATCTTAGCATCAACATTCAATAATGAAATAGGTCTGTATGAGGCACAGTCAGTAGGATCTTTATCCTTTTTGAGGATTAAAGAAATAGAAGCCTCATAAAAAGTAGAGGGTAAATCACTTTTCACAAAAGAATCTTTAAGCATCTCCAATATATATGGAGAAAGCAATTTTCCAAGTTTTTTTATAATATTCTACAGGATAACCATAAAGTCTCGGAGCCTTACCAGATTGCATTGAAAAAATAGATTTATGAATTTCGGATTCAGTAATTTGGTCATCCTAATGACCTAATGGTCCTAATGACCCTTATCTCTGCTGGTGGTCACGCATCTCCTATCCGAAGCTTGTACTCTGGATGTGGCCATCTCTTCAGATGTCTCATTGATTGTATCTTCAGGCTCCCAAATGATCCTGAGTACATCCAACTTCCTGAACCAGTCAGTCAGGCACTGTGATTGGGTGCACTTCCTCCAAATAGTCATTGGAAAACTGTCAGATATCCAGAATTCCCACATCTGACTGAAGGAGCATCCCATCCTGACTGTTCTGCACCAAAATACACCACTGTGGGTCAGGAACGAATTAACATATGCAAGAAAATATCAAACGTGAATGGGTCAATGGCAGTGGAAGTACAGTGTTCAATTATCTGTGTTCTTGCCATGAGGTCAAAGGGATAGAGGCTGCCTTTTGTGAAGCTGCTCTGTAACCACCATTTTGTGAACTGATTGCTATGGGATAACCTAATCAGACCAACCAAACAAGAGGTTTCCGGTTTCCCATTCTAAGCCTGAAATCACTCTCAGATAAACTGTGTATGATGTCCAATGTCAGGTTTGCCGAATTAATCTCGTTATCTCTGAACCTGAAGTCACTCTGAGATAAGGTGTGTATTATGTACAGTGGCAAGGCTGCAGAAGGAATCTCGTTATCTCTGAACCTGAAGTCACTCTGAGATAAGGTGTGTATTATGTACAGTGGCAGGTTTGCAGAAGGAATCTCTTTATCTCTGAACCTGAAGTCACTCTGAGATAAGGTGTGTATGATGTACAGTGGCAGGGCTGTAGAAGGAATCTCGTTATCTCTGAACCTGAAGTCACTCTGAGATAAGGTGTGTATTATGTACAGTGGCAGGGCTGCAGAAGGAATCTCGTTATCTCTGAACCTGAAGTCACTCTGAGATAAGGTGTGTATTATGTACAGTGGCAGGGCTGCAGAAGGAATCTCGTTATCTCTGAACCTGAAGTCACTCTGAGATAAAGTGTGTATTATGTACAGTGGCAAGGTTGCTGAAGGAATCTCGTTATTTCTGCCGAGTGTCTGAACCAGAGCTGAAGAGAACAAAAGAAGTCACTTTTGGCAAGAATGGAAATCTGTTAGTCATCAGCCTGATGGACTTCAGCCAACAAGAATTACATGCATCCTCTGAACTGATGTGTTCAACAAGTTAAGAGTTCCAAATGCAAAGGTATGATAACTCCTGAGACTAACTATCACAAGGAAGAACCCCCATGGAAGGGACTGGAGAAGAAATGATCGATCATTTGGATACAGTGGGATCCCCTGTTTCAGTGTTGTGAATTTGAGAAGTGGTCAGGGTGTGTATTAGTACAGAGGGAGCAGTGGAATTCATGTTTTAAGTTGTTAGCCTGTGGTCAACATAGTTACTTTGTTGTTTCTGCAAGTAAAATAAAGCGCGAGTTTTGATTAATTAAGAGTTGCCTGGTGAGTTTCCAAACTGATCTCAGTTGATGAACGGTGAAAGTATTTTCGCGCCCTGGGGTGCACTCGAAAAGAAAGAAAAGTGGTCTGGGACCCTGGTGACGAGTTGTACCACACAGTAGGTTAGGATATTAAAATGTGAAAGGGAAAGGACAGGAAGAACCCAGGGATTCAGAGGATTTCAGAGATTACTTTCATGGTTAATTATGAAGGAAATGGTCAGATTATGAGGAGCGGTTAGGAAAGTTTGTGAGTCGAGGGTCAGCGACTCTGGAGGAAGAATTGTGGAAAACAGTGAAACTAAATTAAAGAAATTATAAGGGATTATAAATGTTATAATGCAATGTTTGTTGGATGATCTAATTGAAGTGAAGTGAGAAAAAACTGAAACTGGCGGATCAATTTTGTAAGTGTAGGGAAGAGTTAGAAATTCTGACGGAGCAGAATCAAGTGACTTTGATCCACATGAGTCAGTTTCAGGCTCAGTGTGAAGCGTTAACATGAGAAAACTGAAGAGGAATATAAACAGACGGATACAGAATTAAAGAAATGAAAAGTCAGGGTCAGGATTTACGGCTGTTGTGAATGTCATGAAGAAATCGGCAGCTGAGAGGAAAGGCTGCGCTGATCGCAAGTGTTTAAAACAGATGGAAAATCTGCAAAGTGAACTCTTAGCTCGGAGAGGAGTGATATGTGCGAGGACTGACTATGATGGTGATGCAGATTGGGGTGATTTAGCGTATGAAGAGACGCTTGTATCACACACCGGGTTGCTCTCTTCAGTCACCTGATGAAGTAATCGTAGCCTTTGGCCAGGGGCAGATATGGTCAGGTAGTGCCCAACCTTCATAGAGTGTTTCAACCCTTAACCACTACACTGTCCAGCTGGTGGATCTGAAGTGAGGGCCAAGTCACTGCCCATCTGTTCCTGACCTCCAGCTCAACCCCTCTGTCCAGCTCAACCCCTCTCTCCAGCTCCATACCCAGTCAGGGGCTCTTTCTGCTTCCTCCCCCATCCTGCCAGCTGCTTGCTTCTTGCTCTTTTCATCAAGGCCCAGCACAGACAGTAACCTCCATGCTGGCCGTGCCGGGAACCCACTACAGTCGATCTCCATGAGGAACAGCCACGTCTGCCATCCTTTGTCCCTGCACTCCGGGACTAACAGTATAAAAGCCAGGATTATTGGGGAAGTGGCCCGCCTCCCAGCAGGTTTTTCCGAGAGTGGGTGGAACCTTCAACACTCAGTGCCCCAATGGCGCCTGTAGTAATGGTGGTACTGCAGGACACACCAGAGCCGAGGGTGTGGGGCGTGTGTGACACGGTATTCTGTCCCTTTGACGTGGCCCAGTTGAGTGCTGGAGCTGCGAATGAGAGATGATTCTCGGAAACTTTCCTGATGCATTCAGCACGGTTTAGCTGAAACGGTGCCTTCTCTGTCTAACTTCAGCTTTCCCTTCAGCCCTGCCGGAGGAACAGGCACCCGCCCAGGGGTCACGGGGTGATTTACAGAAGGCACCATTAGAAGCTGCTGGACTAATACAGGTGACAGTGGAGATTTTGAATAACTGCAGACAGTGGAAAGGAAGGAACCTTCTATATCTGTGACGAGGTTGTGGCCGGTTTTATTGAGTGTTTTGGGTCCTACTTTGGATACGCAGAATTTGACTCCGTGACAGAGTAGGAACTGGCCGAGGAACTTGGTATCGCACAGAACCGAGGAGAGCAGAAGGGTGTGTGAAATGATTGATCCATTCAAATCCCACACATTCTGAAGCATGGGCTCTCTGAAGGATGATGTGAACGAAGGAAAAGGGAGTGAGGGAGAAATGTACAGAGGAGAGTAAGGGGAAACAGGGTTGTAAAACGACCCTATCACAGAACAAGGTTTGCAGTGGTAGAATGAAGGGAGACGGGGTGCTGATCAGGATGACCTGCCACCGAGCTCAACAGCGCCGCCTAATGGCTGGGTTAGCAAACACGTGGTTGGAACACTTACGTTCCCACTGTTATGAGTACTGGATCCCCAAAGAAATGATGCAATTCTGGAGACAAAGTTTATTTTGCCGTTGATTGCCCACAGCCCAGGTGGGTTGGGATTTGTCAGGATGTAACAATGGCCCATTGCCCCTGGAAGGACAACTGTGTTACGTATAATGCATAGCCTATGATGCTGATGAAAAGCCACGACTTGTATCCAGAGTTACCTATGGGGAGTCCACGTTGAATGTGTGTTCACCACGTGGTTGGATGGTGCAGCTGGACCGCTTGTAGAAACTAAAGTAGGAATCCGCCCCATAAACTTTATTTGGAATGCCAGAGACTCTTGAACCACCCTAAACATGGCCACGTTCAATGCAACACTTTGGGAAAGAGAAGATACGGGACTGAATCGAGGGGATAAATTGAACTTGAGGTCTGTGGATACGTGTATAGTCAGGCAGGGTCAGGCAGAGACAATGGGTCGATGCACAGAGACACAGAGACACGCTACACACTTTCTTATCCGCCTGTCCAGCGCTCCGCCGTGTTCTTTAACACATACGTGGTGATATGATTGAAACATACTCAACCCCCTACTAGACTTTATGGCCATGTATTAGGGTAAAGGGTGGGTCCTGGACGAGCACCGAAATGTTCTGACTGTGACTAAGTCAGTGAAGATGTTGGCGGGTTTTGTGGATGTGAAAGTGTTTATTCACCATCACAAGCAGATCCTTTCTTGGCGACCCCCTCGTTAGAGTCCCCCAAACACAAACTAATCCAAGTGTTTATACTCTCGAGGAGAATGGTAACAGTAGCTGATTCAATACAATTTTACAAGCTGCAATGACACAATTTACTTCAATATTCTGAGTCTCTCAATTGGCTCCATTGAAGTACATATTTACAGTGGGAGCACATTGAATTGATAAGAAACTACTGAAGGTTCAGTCACCTTTGTTGGGACAAACTAATTCACACAAACATTCCAAACATTGCACTAGTTAATTATTTAATCGCAATCTGTCACCACGGGGATTGTACCTGCCTGACATAATTGGTTTGTAAATAATTTTAAAACAGCTATTTTTAAATCTGTTGAAATGTGTCCCTGTGGAGTCGCTAAATGGTATTAAAAACCGCAGGCATGTGCTGCCTTAACATTTCATTCCGAGAGATCGCCTGTAGCACAGTGGGGACAGGTCACTGGACAGAGAAAATGTCTGCTATGTGGGATAGGTACATTAATGTGGAGAAAATATTGTACGTGTTCATCGCCGTCATTGGAGTTCCTGGTGAGTGAGCAGAGCAATTCATGTTTGTCATTTCTGTGTGTTAACCATGTGAATCTGTTTATGATCATTTGACAAGCTTCTAACTTGATGATCGTTGTACAAGTATCCGTCAGAGATATCGATCCTGTCAGTTCAACATTCTGATATTTCATATTTAATAACAAGTGGAACTAAACTCCTGTCTCTCATCTAACTCACGGGATCGACTCGAACGTTGTTCTTGCCTTCAATGACACCTTGTCCGGAGTTGTCCCAGTGTGGGGACAGGCAGCTCTCCCGCAAGCTGTGACTGGGATGGGTTTACACTGTAAAGTTCACTGTTTCTGAGTTATTGACCAGAGATAAACCCTGGTCCTGTGTTTCATGTCTCCCTGTGGAGTTTTTCACTGTCGGATCTCACTGCCTGTCGGTCAATAACTGGGTCTGTAAACACAAAGTACACAGCTGGGGTCAAAGCAACACGTACAGCAAGCTGGATGAACTCAGCAGGTCGGACAGCATCCGTGGAAACGAGCAGTCAACGTTTCAGGCCGAGACGCGTTTCCACGGATGCTGTCCGACCTGCTGAGCTCCTCCAGCTTGTTGTACGCGTTAATAATTGGGTCTGATCATCTGAACCAGTGTCCGCGGATCTGCTGACGAGAGTTATCGAATTGAACTGCGCTGCAGAATTAATCCATTAACGGAGCCGCTCAGCGTCAGGTTACTGAGTTGTTCCTGCTTTCCCTCTGAGACGCGTCGTAAATTGCACCGCTTCGTCCTGTAGAGAAGTCTCGGCCCAAAACCGAAGTTTGTTCAATTCCATGGATGCTGCCTGAGCTGCTGAGTCCCTCCAGTACTTTTTGTGTGTTGCTTCCCTCCGTATCATTTCTCGGCCACATCAGATGCTGAGTTTCCAGGGGCCTGGTCAGTCACGGTTAAATCAGTGAAACCGGTCACGTTAGTGACTGGAATAGGGATCAGCACCGATCTTTGTTGTTCATGCAGATCGCTTTTATCGTCGACGAGTTATCAGGCAAAATAAACGCCCATCCAGCCTTTTCTCCTGCACCGGATGGTCACATTCGTCAGCTCCCGTTATCTCCAACAATACCCCACTGTTGGCAGTGAAACTTTTGCCGGGACGTTATACTTTCCCACACCAGAAATTGTCATGTCCTCATGACTTTGAAATGATGTATCATCCCCTCATTAATAACACAGTGCTCAAAGGAATTTCGTGACGTCAGAACCTCCAATCCATTTGTAGATGGTAGTGACTTATTTCAACAGGGGAATAGGCGCAACTCTCTGTTTCCCTGGCGCGACATTGGCCAGCAAAGTCATGAGGACACGACAATTTCTGGTGTGGGAAAGTATAACTTTCTGGCAAAAGTTTCACTGCCAACTGTGTTTGGGGTATTGTTGGAGATAATGTAGAGAGTAGACGCTGCAGACAATCGGAGACAAAGTTCTGTCGTCTACCAGGCATCGGGGAATATGATTTTTGGAAGAATAGACTGTTTAATTATAACGGGCTCCTTTTAATTTTATTTTTTATTTCCTCGACTAATTGCATAGTTAAGCTGCAATTTATAAATATTATTATTTCCTGCGACGAGCTGAAACAGGGGCAGCAAATCAGACGTCATTCACACAAACCGGGGTTTGGGAGAGCGAACATCCGAATATCACGGATTTGGCGGGACCGGGGTGTGCAAACCCTGGTCTTACGAGACTGGAGAAAGGCGGGTTACTCGGCGCTGAGTTGGGAGACTGCCAGTGAGGGATAATGAGCCCTGAGACGCCCGGGAAGTTTCAGAATCAATCTTGTGATTCGTCACTAACCCAGATCCACCGACTCCCACAAAACAGTGTGCAAACCCATATTTGTGATCATCCCCATATTCGATGGCACAACAGTAAATCTGCATACATCCACAAATCTGTGTGCACCCGCAATCGCGCTGACACCCCTACATACACATTTCGTTATCCCAGAAAAAAATCATTTCAAATAATTCACAAAATTGCTGCCTCCACCTTAAGGAAATAGCAAGAGCAAAGTTCAGTTGAAGGTGCACTCATAGATTTATATTTTTCAAGGAGGGGACAGCGATTTTTATACTGATTCCTGCTCTGGGAGAGTCACCTGTGTGGGCTTATGCACAGATTCGGGGTGCGCACATATGTGCGGGTGCATACCGATTTGGGATATGTGTCTATATCGGTTTTTTTTTCGGTGATACTGGGGTGCACACGGATTTGGGGTGCCCACGGATTTGGGTTGCACACGGATTTGGGGTGCACACGGATTTGGGATGCAGTGCACACGGATTTGGGTTGCACACGGATTTGGGGTGCACACGGATTTGGGGTGCACACGGATTTGGTGGTGCACATGGATGTGAACAGATTTAGGGGTTTGTCAGATAGATAGATAGATAGATAGATAGATACTTTATTCATCCCCATGGGGAAATTCAGCATTTTTTTCCAATGTCCCGTACACTTGTTGTAGCAAAAACTCATTACATACAATACAATACTTAACTCAGTAATAATATGATATGCATCTAAATCACTAGCTCAAAAAGCATTAATAATAGCTTTAAAAAGTTCTTAAGTCCTGGCAGTTGAATTGTAAAGCCTAATGGCATTGGGGAGTATTGACCTCTTCATCCTGTCTGAGGAGCATTGCATCGACAGTAACCTGTCGCTGAAACTGCTTCTCTGTCTCTGGATGGTGCTATGTAGAGGATGTTCAGGGTTTTCCATAATTGACCGTAGCCTACTCAGCGCCCTTCGCTCAGCTACCGATGTTAAACTCTCCAGTACTTTGCCCACGACAGAGCCCGCCTTCCTTATCAGCTTATTAAGACGTGAGGCGTCCTTCTTCTTAATGCTTCCTCCCCAACACGCCACCACAAAGAAGAGGGCGCTCTCAACAACTGACCTATAGAACATCTTCAGCATCTCACTGCAGACATTGAATGACGCCAACCTTCTAAGGAAGTACAGTCGACTCTGTGCCTTCCTGCACAAGGCATCTGTGTTGGCAGTCCAGTCTAGCTTCTCGTCCAACTGTACTCCCAGATACTTGTAGGTCTTAACCTGCTCCACACACTCTCCATTAATGATCACTGGCTCCATGTGAGTCCTAGGTCTCCTAAAGTCCACCACCATCTCCTTGGTCTTGGTGACATTGAGACGCAGGTAGTTTGAGTTACAGCTACAGTGTGAATGCACATGGAATTTGGAATGTCGGTTGTTTTGCCGGTGCACACTGATTCGGCGGCGTCGGTGTGTCGACTCTCAAGGCTGTTTCATTTAAACTTTAATAATAAATGCATATTGATGTTTGAACTCTGTTCTTGGTTTTGTGTTGGTATCAACTGTTTTTGATCTACTTGAAATTAATCTTGCTCTGGGAATATCTAATGTGGACGTAGGGGCGTCGACAGTTTCGGTAATGAGCACGGTTTTGGGGTTACACAGAGATTTGAGGACGTGCGCTGATTTTGGAGTGGTTTGTGGAATATGAGGGTGCACGGGGATTTGGGGATGTGCGTAGAAATTGCAGTTCTTTCAGCAAACATTGGGGTGCACGGGGATTCCCTGGCATATGCTGACTCGGGGGTGCACACGGACTTGGGGCTGTGCGCAGATCTAGGGGGGAGTTAATTCCTGGGATGTCAGGACTGTCTTACGCAGAGAAGTTAGAGAGACTGGACTTGTACACGCTGGAATTAAGGAGATTGAGAGGGGATCTGATTGCAACATATAAGATTATTAAGGGATTGGACAAGATAGAGGCAGGAAATATGTTCCAGATTCTGGGTGAGTCCAGTACCAGAGGGCATGGTTTGAGAATAAGGGGTAGGTCATTTAGGACAGAGTTAAGGAAAATCTTCTTCTCTCAGAGAGTTGTGGGGGTTTGAAATGCACTGCCTCGGTAGGCAGTGGAGGCCAATTCTCTGGATGCTTTCAAGAAGGAGCTAGATAGGCATCTTATGGATAGGGGAATCAAGGGATATGGGTACAAGGCAGGAACCGGGTATTGATAGTAGATGATCAGCCATGATCTCAAAATGGCGGTGCAGGCTCGAATGGCCGAATGGTCTACTCCTGCACCTATTGTCTATTGTCCAGTATGGGTTTGCATGTGGATTTCGGAGTGCTCACGTATCTGGGTGTGGGTGTGGAATTGGGAATGTTGCCGGAGTTAGGTGTGCACACGGATTTTGGGGAATCGGTGGTTTTGGAGCATGATCATGGGCTTGGGGGTGCGCACGTATTTCCGAGTTCTCGGGATTTGGAGGTGTGACGACTCTCAGTTGTTGCATTTTTAGATACTGTAATAATAATGCACTTTGAACGTTCAGTTACTTTCTCAGGTGGAGGCAGCCGCTTTGTGGTCTATTTAAAAGGCTTATTGCTCTGGGATAATCCAATGTGCATGTCTGCTACTTTGTAGCTCTGACGGATCTCAAGGTCGTTTCCTTTGTACATACAATTTGAACTTTAACCTCTGTTCTTGCATTTTTATGGTTCAGGCGCCATTTTGTGAAGAGATTGAAATTATTCTCACTTGGATAATCTAATCTGTAAGTGAAGGTATCAGCGGTTCGGTGTGCGTGAAGACACGGTGAGCAGTCGGTAGAACAGAGGGATCTGGGAACACAGATTCATAATTACCTGAAAGTGGTTTCACAAGTAGATTGGGTGGTGTAGAAAGCTTTTGGTACTTTGGACCATAAATCAAGGTGCTGAGTACAGGAGATGGGGGCTATGATTAAGTTGTGTAAAGGGGATTTCTTCTTTTTCTTGGTTACTGTGTATGTAATCAAAATGACTTCTTCGTTTTGTTAGAAGTAGGAATGCTTCTTTGTTACGAGAGAGTGCTGGAAGCTTGTTTGGGTTAAAATTTACTGATAATGAGAATTATATTCATTTGTTAACCAATTGGGATTAATGTTGTTCTCTCTTCTGAGTCTGTAAGCTATTGTTGGCGGGCTTTTGGGCAGATCGGCGCGAGGGGTTGAGAGAGAGAGGACGCGATGCTGTAAGCTGGGCGAGGAACGGACCCCAAGTTGGGGTCCAAGGCCAGGAGGTACTCCGAGGAGAGGAGTTGACCACTTCGGATGGTCCTAAGCTGCGAGTCGAGGAGTTCGGAGGGGATCGAATGGTGGCCAGAAGACTTCGGTAATTGAGCTCCAACGAAGTTGTTTGGACTTTGATAAGTTTGGCGCCTTTTCTTTATTTTTTTTCCCTTCATATGTACTGTATCGCTATTAATCACTTAGTTATAACCTTTATAAACTGTACTCATTTAATCGCATATCGTGTACTGTCTGTTTTTGGGCGAGGATGGGACATCACACAGCATCCAGGTGATTACCCAGTTTGGCGGGACCGAAGGCTGCTCCCCCTAAACGAGAGTGAGCCTGAGGCGACCCAGGGGGTTACAGTTGTATAAGAGGTTGTTGTCGCTTCATTTGGAGGATTATGGGTAGTTTCTGTTACCTGCCTACAGGAAATGCATGAATAAAATTGTAAGAGTACAGAGAAAATTTATAATATGATTCCTGGGACGTGCAGACCTGAGTTGCCGGGAAAGGTTGAATAAGTTATGACTTTATTCCCTGGAACATCGGACGATGATGGGAGTCTTCATAGAGGTATACACCATTATGCAGCCAGGATTATTCCCATGAGGTTCAGCTAGCCTGGAATAAAGATCGCAGTTAAATATTTATCGGGAAGTTGATTGGTGAAAGAGGTGCAGGACTGGAAAAGGGGAATCTAATAGAGGACAGATGGGTATCGTCTCCCTCTCGTATTCCATCCTCTTTTTCCTTCTTCCATTGCTTTCTTTACTTCACCCCTACACACTCCTTCCGGTTGCACTTATCACCTTGTGTTTCTTCCTCTCATCCCCACAACCTCTAAGCCTGACTCCTCATTTTATTCCTCAGTCCTGCTGAAGGATCCCGGCCAGAAACGTCGACTATGCTCCCTTCCAAAGACGCTGCACAGCCTGCTGAGTTCCTTCAGCAATTTTGTGTGTGCTACTAGTTACCCTGTCACCCCGTCTCTTCTCGTCTACCCATCACCTTTCTCTGGTTCCACACATCCTTCCTTTCGTCAGTGTTCCACTCTACTCCTCCATTAGATTCGTTCTTCTGCCGCTCTTTAACTTTTCCAGCTCTCATCTCCCAGCCTCTTGAGTTCAGTTCCATCACCTCCCACCAACCTTGTCCCTCATCTACCAAATGCCAGTTTGTACTTCTGCCACTTTCTTCAATTTACCATTCTAGCATCTATCCCCGTCCTTTCCGGTCCGATGAAGTGACATTTTACGAAACGTTGACTGTCGTCTGTCAACTGTTGGGTGTTATCCATCGTGGAGAGATCATTGCGGCTGGACACCAGCAGGTGGGAGCGTTGTTCACAGCGGAACTGTCATTGCGGCGGGACACCACCAGGTGGGAGTGTTGTTCACAGCGTAACTGTCATTGCGGCAGGACACCACCACGTTTAAGTGTTGTCTACAGCAGACCTGTCTTTGTTGCTGGACTCACCAGGTAGAAGTGTTGTCCATCAGGGACCTGCCATTCCGGCAGATACCACCAGGAGGGAAAGTTACACACAGAAATTGCTGGAGGAACTCAGCGGGTTAGGCAGCCGTCTATGAAATAAATCAGCAGCTGACGTTTCGAGTTGAGACACTTCTTCAGGACTGGAATGGAAGGGGAAAGGCCAGAATAAAAAGGCGGGGCAGAAGGAGGAGGATAGATGTAAGGTGAATCGTGATGTCTGTTGTGTAGGAACGGTAAAGGGCTGGAAAGAAAGGGATCTGATTGGAGAGGAGAGGATAGACCGTGGGAGAAAGGGAAGGAGGAGTGATATGCAGGTGAGAAGAAGAGGTAAGAGCCAGATTGGGGGAAAGAAGATGAAGGGAGGGGGAAGGATAAAGTTGACTGGAAGGAGAAATCGCTACTCATGCCATCTGGTTGGAGGTTATATAAAGAAAATATAAGGTGTTGTTTTTCCAGCCGGAGGGGGGGGGGGGGGGCTTCATCATGACATAAGAGGAAGCCATGGACCGACATGTTGGAACGGGAATGAGGATAGGAATAAAATTGTTTGGGCACAGGGAGGTTCCACTTTTGGCAGCTGAAAAGGAAGTGCTGGACAAAACGATCCCCCCAGTTTACACCGGGTCTCACCAATATACAGAAGGCTGCATCAGGAGCAGCGGATGCAATAGAGGAAGCGTTGTCTCACCTGGAAGAACCTCTTTGGGCGATGAATGGAGTAAGGGAGGAGATGAATGGGCAGGTGTAGTATTTCTCTCACTTTCAGGGATCAGTGCCAGGAGGGACAACAGTGGAAAAGGAGAAATGAAGGGAGCGATCTCGGCAGAAACCGGAAAGTGGGGGGAGGTAAATAAGTGTTTAAACCACAAGACATAGGAACAGAATCAGGCCATTCGTTCCATCGAGTATGCCCCGCCATTTCATCATGGCTGACAAATTCCCTCCCGAATCCATTCTTCTGCCTCCTACCGGAACAATTCACGCCCTAAGTGATCGAGAACCTATCAGCCTCCGCCATATTTACACTCCCTCACCTGTCAGCACATCCACTTGTGGCAACGAATTCAACACATTCACCACCTTCTGTTCTCAGCCAGGCAATTATAGGCCGGTGAGACTGATATCAGAAGTGTTAAATCTATTGGATGGTCTAAAGTCAAGTTTTGTGAATGGCCTCGGCCCGAAACGTCGATTGCATTCTTTTCCATCGATACTGCCTGGTCTGCTGAGTTCCTCCAGCATTCTGTGCGTGTTGCTTGGATTTCCAGCATCTGCAGATTTTCTCCTGTCTGTGACAATCAGTTGCATTCATTTTTACGGACAGGAAGCTGGTTTTCCATTTTATCTGGAACTGGACACTTTAGTTTTGAACACTATGAGTGCGATGTTGTACTGTGAACACTCTGACCACTGTGCTCTAAATATTTTTGTTCTATTTGAGCTCCTTCCTGTAAAATGTTTGAATAACTTGTGTTGATGTTGTTGTGACCGCGGCTTTGCCATGTGTCTGTGACGCTGCTGCAAGTCTGTTTCTCAGCGCACCTGCCTTTGATGCCATTTTCCGTACACAACCGGAAAGGAAAAGACAATAATTGTTACTCCGGATCCGATGCGGCAATAAAAAAGGAAACACACAGTCATTGTGGAAAACCATTTATTTTACCACAAGATCATTGAGATTCCACATTTGTGGAACTGGGTGAGAGGGAAATCAGCTTGTGTTTGGATCCAGCAGCAGACAAGTGTGTGTGTCCTTAGCAGAACAGAGGTGTTAGTTCAGAATGTTCTTTCCCAACCGTCTGCACTTATCTCATCTGTACAGCTGTATTATCGCCCTACTGAGGGGTGGTGGTCAGCACAGTGATCTTAGTTCTGCAGGCTTGCAACTGAACTGGATAAATACAGGCTGTCAAGTCACAAAGCTTTAACAGCACACAACTGTTAACCCTTCCTTCCCCCTCCATCCCCTTCTCTCTCTGCCACCCTCACCTTCTCTCTACATCTCTCCCCCACACTCCCCCCACTCTCCCCCCACTCTCCACCCTCTGAGTTATAGGGAAATCAGCTCGTGTTTGAATCCAGCAGCGGACAAGTGTGTGTGACCTTGTCAGAACAGAGGAGTCAGTTCAAAACGTTCATTCCCACCCGTCTACACTTATCTCATCTGTACAGCTGTATTATCACTCTACTGAGGGGATGTGGCCGGCACAATAATCTTAGTTTTGCAGGCTTGCAACTGAATTGGATAAATACAGGCCATGGACAATGTCACAAAGCTTTAACAGCACACAACTCTTAACCCTCTCTGCCCCCTCCCCCTCTCTCCACTCCCCACCCTCTGAGTTACAGGGAAACCAGCTTGTGTTTATATCTGGGAACAATCCACAAGGCCACAAAACTTTAACAACACACAGCTCTTCAGACTTTATATTTCAAATGTTCTTCCACAGGGCCGGTGACTTTAAATGCCTTGGTGCTACCAGTTCAGAGAGCTGACACATAAGTGCTGTCACAAAGAAGGCACAGCACTTCCACTGCTTGAGAAGTTGCACAAATTCAGCTTGTTGTCCAAAACTTTGTCAAACTTCAGTAAATGCATGATAGACAATATCCTGACTGGTTGCATCACAGCCCACGACAGAAACCAGTTGCCAAGAACGGAAAGATCTACAGAAAGTGTTGGACACTCCCAGCCCAGCAAAGAGAAATTCAGCACATCTACAAGGAGCGCGGCCACAGGAAAGCAGCATCAATGATAACCATCCCCACCCACTCAGACCACGCTCTCTTCTCGGTGCTGCCCTGGGGAAGCAGGTCCCACATGTGTGGACACATTTTCTAGTCCTCCGCAACTCATCGTCTCAAAATGATCAGTTTGTCAGTCTTCGTGTGGAGTTTTTTTTATCGATTCTATTGTATTTCTCTGTTCTACTGTGGATGCCAGCAAGAAAATGAATATCATGTCTGTATGTGGTTACGTATCTGTACTGTCAGAATAAGTTTAATTTCAAATGTGAGCAAAGGCTCAAAAACTCACAGACATCCATCCAGAGGAAGAGTGAGACACGCACTCACACACACACACACACACACACACACACACACACACACACACACACACACTCACACACACACACACACACACACACATTCACAGACACACACTCATACACTCTCTCACAAAAACACACTCACACACCAAACCACACATGCTCGCGCAGTGAGGCTCACATTGACATAAATGTGCACACAGGCCCTGAGACTCACTGGAAGCACAGACACACATACCTGGAGATACACACACGTGCACGCACAAACACATATACAGCACATGCACACTGACACACAATAATAGAAACAAACTCGCACACTGACACAAATACACACACAGACACTCAAACGCATACTAGCACGCAGAGACGACACATAGAGACAGAAACACACGCACAGACACAAAAGGAGACACAACCGCATGCACCACACACACATGCACACACAAACAACTCTCACATCTCCCTCTCCAGCTCTCCACTGTGTTTTCTGTGCTTTCAATGATTGATATGTTTCATTCCTCTGAACTCTGCAAGTCCAGGCCTTGGAGCCATCATTAAGTTTGCAAAGCTTTTGGACGCTGCGTCCTCTTGGGGCAAACTAAAGGTGTTTTGTTTTTCTCTCTCTGCTTAATGTGTTTTATATTACAAGACTACAAGAACTTCGAGGACTGCTGGTCCGCTGCACAAGTGAGCTGCTCGTTTCGTCTCACGGGACAATCTTAGATCTGGCAAATCTGTTGGAATTCTTTGAAGAAATAACAATCAGCATTGACAAAGGAGAATCGGTTGATACTGTGTATCTGGATTTTCAGGAAACCTTTGACAAGGAGCCACAGAAGCTGCTACTTAGCCCATGGTATTACAGGGAATATGCTGGCATCGATAAAGCAGTGGCTGATTGGCAAGAGACAAACAGTGGGAATAAAGGGAAACTTTACTGCTTGGTTGCCGGTGACTAGTGATGATCCACAGGGATTTGTGTTATGTCAATAATTTTGATGAATTGACTGTTTTGAGCAAAGTTTGCAGCCAATACGAAAATAGGTGGAGGGACAGATAGTTTTGAGCAAATAGAGAGGCCACAGAAGTACTTAGACAGATTAAGAGAATGGGCGAAGAAGTGACAGATGAAATACAATGTTAGGAAATGTATGGTCATGACTTTGGTAGAAGACATGAACGCGTTGGAATTTTCCCCAAATGAAGACACAACCATTTGAGGATTAAAGGGATTTGAATTAATTATGCAGGATTCCCCAAAGCCAACTTGCAGTCTGTGTCTATCGTGGGGAAGGGAAATGTGATGTCAGCATTTAATTTCAGGAGAACTAGAATATAAAAGCAAGGATATAATTCTGAGGTTTTGTAACTCACTAGCGAGGCCCCACTTGGAGGAATGGGAGCATTTTGAGTCCTTTATCTTAGAGAGGATGTGTTGAAACTGAAGAAAGTTCAAATGAAGTTCACGAAAATGATTCTAGGATTTGAGAGCTTGTCATTTGAAGGGCTTCTGATGGCTCTGGGCCGGGATACACTGGGATTCAGAAGAACGAGAGTGAACTACTTGAAAATTATCGCATGTTGGAAGGCCAAGGCAAAGGATGTGGGACTGTCCTTTTGGAATGGCGATGAGGAAGAATTTCTTAAGCCAGGGATGAGTGAATCTGTGGAATTCCATGCCACAGCCAGTGGTGGAGGCCGTCATTATTAATATTTAAGGCAGAGGTTGATAGATCCTTGGATGATCAGGGCATGAAGGGATAAGGGGAGAAGGCAGGAGATTGGGGCTGAGAGGGATAATGAATCAGCCATGATGAAATTTCGGTGCGAACTCCATGAGCCAAATGGCCGAATTAAGCCCCTGTAACTTGTGGTCTTAAACAAATTCTCATTCAATGTCAGCAAGAGAAAAGAGCTAATTATTAACTCGAGAGGGAGGAAACAGGAGGTCCATGAGCCAGTCCTAGTGGCGCTCACATCTATGGTGATGAAGTGCTTTGAGGGGTTGGTCATGAATAGAATCAACTCCTGTCTGTGCATGGACCTGGACCCGTTGCAATTTGCCGATCGCCACAATATATCTACAGCCGATGCAATCTCACTGGCTCTCCACTCAGCCTTAGATCACCTGGACAATAACAATACACAAGTCAGGCTGCTGATGACAGCTCAGAGTTCAATACAATCAGACCCTCAATTGTAATCAACAAGCTCCAAAACCTGGGCCTCTGTACCTCCTTCTGCAACTGGATCCTCACCAGGAGACCACAGTCTGTGTGGATCAGAAATAACATCTCCTCCTTGCTGACAATCAACACCAGCACACCTCAACGATGCGTGCTCAGCCCACTGCTCTACTCTCTCTACACCCACGTCTGTGTGTCTAGGCTCATCTATAAACTTGCTGATGACACAACTATTGTTGGTGGAATTTCAGATGGTGACGAGGAGGAGTACAGGAGTGAGATAGATCAGCAAGTTGAGTGGTGTCGCAGCAACAACCTTGCACTCAACATCATGAAGACAAAGGATTGATTGCGGATTCAGGAAGGGGAAGTCGAGGGAACACACACCAGTCCTCATCGTGGGATCAGAACTGAAAAGGGTGAGCAGTTTCCATTCCCTGCCTGTCAACATCTCTGAGGAACTATCCTGGGCCCAACATATTGATGCAGTTACAATGAAGGCACAACATCGGCTATATTTCATTCGGAGATTGAGGGGTATCGGTCTGTCACTAAAGACACTTGCAAATCTCTACAGATGTTCTGTGGAGAGCATTCTAACTGGTTGCATCACTGCCTGGTGTGGAGAGGCCACTGCACAGGATCGGAAAATGCTGCAGAAAGTTGTAAACTCAGCCAACTCCTTCATGGGCACTGGACTCCACAGCTTCCAGGACACATTCAAAAGATGATGCCACAAAAAGGTGGCATCACTCATTAAGGATCTCCATCACCCAGGACATGACCTCTTCTCATTGCTACCATCAAGGAGGATGCACAGGACCCTGGAGACACACTCACTGGTTCAGGAACAGCTTCTTCCCCACCATCAGATATCTGCATAGACAATGAACCCATGAACACCCCCTCAGTATTTTCCTTCTCTTTTTGCACTACATTTTAAATATAATTACACATACTAATTGTAATCTGTAGTTTTTATTACTAAATATTGTAATGTAATGCAGACACAAAGGAACAAATTTCACCACATGTGCGGGTGATATTAAACCTGATTCTGACACAGAAACACACACAGCTGGGCTCAGACATACAACACTCCCACATTGCTCCCTTTGTGACACCCTGCTTGCTCCGTGGCACCGGTATGAAGCTCAAACTGTTGCAACACCTGTCCTTTAAATTCATGGTGGAGGCTGTGTTGTGTCTGTTCACTGTTTGAGTTCGATATTAAATGAAGAGCATTGAATGGGAAGGAAGGTTTGAATAGAAGAATAAAGATCTCCTCTGAAGGTATATGGGGACCTGGTGAGAGCGTACATGGAACACTGTGCACAGGTCTGGTCTCCCTCCCGGAGTCAGCCTGTGGGATGAAGGGAATGAAGAGATTTCCCAGATTGATTTAGGAGGTGAGGTAGTGTCCTCGGAGAGATTATACTGACCGGGCCTGTCTCAAAATAAGAGAAATAAAAGGCCGTCTTACTGAAACAGTCACAGTGTCAAAGGGTATTGACAGGGTAGAGGCAGGAATGATGTTTTCTTTGGCTGTGGTGAGGAACCGGGGTCACAGAATCCGAGTTCACCTCAGCACGACTGAGATGAGGAGAAATTTCCTCACCCAGAGAGCAGCGAATCTTTGGAATTTTCTCCACAAGGTTTCTAAATTCGAAAGACAAATTTTGGGGCTCTGCGATGCTGGGAACGTTGCGGGAAAGTTGCGCTGAGGTCAAAGATCAGGCATGTTCTGAGTGAAAGGCAGAACAGACACAAAGGGCCGAATGGCCTGCACCTGTTTCCTTTTTCTAAAGTCCAAGTTTACCTTTGCGCCTGGTTCTCCCTTGACCTTCAGCCTGTCCTTTTGCACAGGGGAGCGCTCACAGCACCGGAGTTCCATCGGCAGCCGCTGCGGGCCAGCTCCCGTATCCCAGCAGCAGGAGACAGGACTGGGAGGAAATTCCGGACAATAGGCCCCGATCCACGGCGGGGAAAGACCGGGCACCCTCTGTGTGGCTGAAACATCTCACGGAATCTCCGCCCGTCTCTTCACCTCCGCCATCGGAAGGATTCAAAACTCCGGCCGCTGTTGCAGCCTTTACCCGGGGAGCTGCTCCCAATCTCGGGTCTCTCACCGGGTCCACTCGTTCCCGATTTCAAACTTCAGTCCGCTCTGCGACCCGCCCACTGATTCCCCTCAGCCAATGGAGGTAAATTTCTCCCAGTAGTGTTCTCTGATTGGCTGTGAGTGTATCCGAGGGCGGACTGCTGCCGGGAGCCGAAGATGTCAGTCACACTTTGTTCTCAGAATCAAAGCAAGTTCCCGCTCAAAGTTCAAAGTAAAACTTATTATTTTTTTTATTTTTTTTATTTTTATTGAACACAAACATACGCTGACAAAGCCAGGGAATCACACAAAAGCAGCAACAGATATATAACTATTAACTTTAAATATACAAATGAACAAGGAAATCCACTGTAAATATTGTTGGACAGAAGGAACTGTATCTAAGGGGAGTCACAAAACAGGAACATTTACAAAGATAACCCAAAACCTTGACAGATTTGTACAGTCTTTTCAGCTTTCTGATTATGGGAAGTTTTCAGAGTATAAACGTATAGTTTGAAGTCTGATGTAAAAATATAAATGAAGGTTTCTTATTACTGTGATTGCATTTATGGATATAAAATTTGCTGTAAATTAACAAAATATTTACGATAAAGAAATGATCCCTATGAGATTTGGTATTATTAGTAAAACCAAATAAGACAATTTCAAAACAAGAAGTTAAATCCACGTTAATATATTGATCTATAAATTGACAAACATCAACCCAAAATGTTTTAACATATTCACAATCCCAAAACAGATAAAATAAATCCTCTGGATATAAACCACAAAAAGAACAGTTAGTTTCAATATCAGAATTAACCCTTGTCAAATAAACATTGGTTGGATAATATCTATGTATAATTTTAAATAAGCCCCAAATACTCCTCCACCTCAGATTCCTCAAGTGACTATTCCAAAAACGAACAGAGTACATATAAGACGCCACATACAACTCCTACAAACATACAGAGCAAAGCGACAGAATGGTAACTATATCTGGATCACTGAAAGATCAACCAGAGTGCAGAAGACAATTGCAAATAATCTTGTAATTATTCGCCACTGCAAATAAATAACGAGAACATGAAATAACCGCAGCGACTGTCGATAGATGTCCGGTGCACTCAGCGCTCCCTGTTCAATCTGACAGGCCCCTTGCGCCTCTTCTGCCCTTCACTCAGAACATGCTTGACTTTTGACCTCAGCACAACTTTCCTGCAACTTCCCATCACCGCTGTGCCCCAGGATATGTCTATTCAATTTAGAAACCTTGTGGAGATAATTGCAATGATTCACTGCACTCTGGGTGAGGAAATTTCTGCTCATCTCAGTCCTGCTGAATTGTCCTCGGATTTTGAGTCTGTGAGCGCTGGTTCCACACCTTATGGGAAACTTCATTCCAGACCTTCCGCTGTAAATATCCTGTGAGATTGTATTTCTCTAATTCTGAGACAAGAATGCGATCTGTCTCAGTCAAACCACCTCTTATTTCACTAATTTTGAGACAGTCCCAGTACGATGATTTGTTGTGGGAGCATCTCTATGGACAGCAAGTGAGTGCAGTTATCCTGTGTTGTTCCACAGCTTGATGGTTGAGGGATAGTCGCTGTTCCTGACCATGGTGGGACGAGTCCTGAGGCTCTTGTACCTTCTACCTGATTGCAGCAGTGAGAAAAGAGACTTCCTGCGTGGTGAGCCTGATCACAGCCGCCTGTATCACCGTCCCCTCTGGCCTGATCTATCCGGGACCAAAGGGATTGTGGAGAGCAAATGTGGTACTCTGTCGAGTATCACTGTGATCCGTCCCCTCTGGCCTGCCCTATCCGAGACCAAAGGGATTGTTGAGAGCAAATGTGGTACTCTGTCGAGTATCACTGTGATCCGTCCCCTCTTGCCTGCCCTATCCGGGACCAAAGTGATTGCGGAGAGCTAATGTGGTACTCTGTCGAGTATCACTGTGATCCGTCCCCTCTGGCCTGCCCTATCCGAGACCAAAGGGATTGTAGAGAGCCAATGTGGTACTCTGTCGGGTATCACTGTGATCCGTCCCCTCTGGCCTGCCCTATCCGTGACCAAAGGGAATGTGGAGAGTAACTGTGGTACTCTGTCGAGTATCACTGTGATCCGTCCCCTCTTGCCTGCCCTATCCGGGACCAAAGGTATTGTGTAAATGTGGTACTCTGTCGAGTATCACTGTGATCCGTCCCCTCTGGCCTGCCCTATCCGGGACCAAAGGTATTGTGTAAATGTGGGACTCTGTCGAGTATCACTGTGATCCGTCCCCTCTGGCCTGCCCTATCCGGGACCAAAGGGATTGTGGAGAGTAAATGTGGTACTCTGTCGAGTATCACTGTGATCCGTCCCCTCTGGCCTGCCCTATCCTGGACCAAAGGGATTGTGGAGAGTAAATGTGGTACTCTGTCGAGTATCACTGTGATCCGTCCCCTCTGGCCTGCCCTATCCGGGACCAAAGGGAATGTGGAGAGTAACTGTGGTACTCTGTCTAGTATCACTGTAATCCGTCCCCTCTGGCCTGCCCTATCCGGGACCAAAGGGATAGTGGACAGTAAATGTGGTACTCTGCCGAGTATCACTGTGATCCGTCCCCTCTGGCCTGCACTATCCGGGACCAATGAGATTGTGGAGAGTAAATGTGGTACTCTGTCGAGTATTACTGTGATCCTGGCTCTCTTCCTGCCCCTTATTATTCTTGTCTGTGATTGCAGTGCGACAATCTCTGGCCCAATGTCCCCTCTTTCTACAAACCCCGTTTCTGTCCTTTGCCAAGTGTCCCTCTTCATCTGCACCGTCCGCACGATCCTGTCACCCGTTCTGGGTTCTTCGTCAGGACCCGAACTCCATCTCCTCACTACCGGTTCTCTGTACACACTCTCGCTTTTCCCCAGTCCCTTTAAAGAGTCAATTGCACTCCCTATTCATCAGAATTTGTGTAACCTGGGGCCAGGTCTGACACAGAGAATTGAGATTAGTTAACTTAAAGGAGTGGGCAGGCTTGGTTCTGAGACAGTTTAGAAAAGTCTGCACTGCGAGCTGGACATACTGATCTGTCCAGGGGTTTGCCGGCATTGGGCTCTCACGTATCCTTAAAACGAGCTATAAAGTAAGCAAGGGATTCTCGTTTTTTCTGTAGTTATCGGGTAAATTCACCAAAATCCGCGTGCAGTCGGGCTGACATTCAAATGGGTTCCCTTACCTCAGTGACCCACCGTGCCATGGCTTGTATTACATCAGCCCCTCTGGTGGCTCCCGGTCACCTTCGGACGTCTGCCTAGGAAAGGGGAACCCACTCCCTGTCCCTGTCCGAGAAGTTCCATATATAACCCTGAGGAGTGGCACAAGTCACCGGGCAGGGTCTGGAAAGGGGAACCCACTCACTGTCCCTATCCGAGAGGTTCCATATATAACCCTGAGGAGTGCAGGCAAGTCCCCGGGCAGGGTCTGCAAAGGGGAACCCACTCCCTGTCCCTGTCCGAGAGGTTCCATATATAACCCTGAGGAGTGGCACAAGTCCCCGGGCATGGTCTGGAAAGGGGACCCCACTCCCTGTCCCTGTCCGAGAGGTTCCATATATAACCATGAGGAGTGCAGGCAAGTCCTCGGGCAGGGTCTGGAAAGGGAAACCCACTCCCTGTCCCTGCCCAAGAGGTTCCATATATAACCCTGAGGAGTGGCACAAGTCCTCAGGCAGGGTCTGCAAAGGGGAACCCACTCCCAGTCCCTGTCCGAGAGGTTCCATATATAACCCTGAGGAGTGGCACAAGTCCCTGGGCAGGGTCTGGAAAGGGGAACCCACACTCTGTCCCTCCCCGAGAAGTTCCATAAATAACCCTGAGGAGTGGCACAAGTCCCGGGGCAGGGTCTGGAAAGGGGAACCCACTCCCTGTCCCTGCCCGAGAGGCTCCATATATAACCCTGAGGAGTGCAGGCAAGTCCCCGGGCAGGGTCTGGAAAGGGGAACCCACTCCCTGTCCCTGTCCGAGAGGTTCCATATATAACCCTGAGGAGTGGCACAAGTCCCCGGGCAGGGTCTGGAAAGGGGAACCCACTCCCTGCCCCTGCCCGAGAGGCTCCATATATAACCCTGAGGAGTGGCACAAGTCCACGGGCAGGGTCTGGAAAGGGGAACCCACTCCCTATCCCTGTCCGAGAGGTCCCATTTATAACCGTGAGGAGTGCCACAAGTCCCCGGGCAGAGTCTGGAAAGGGGAACCCACTCCCTATCCCTCTCCGAGAGGTCCCATATATAACCGTGAGGAGTGCCACAAGTCCCCGGGCAGAGTCTGGAAAGGGGAACCCACTCCCTGTCCCTGTCCGAGAGGTCCCATATATAACCCTGAGGAGTGGCACAAGTTCCCGGGCAGGGTCTGGAAAGGGGAACCCACTCCCTGTCCCTGTCCGAGAGGTTCGATATATAACCCTGAGGAGTGGCACAAGTCCCCGGGCAGGGTCTGGCAAGGGGAACCCACTCCCTGTCCCTGTCCGAGAGGTTCCATATATAACCCTGAGGAGTGCCACAAGGCCCCGGGCATGGTCTGGAAAGGGGAACCCACTCACTGTCCCTGTCCGAGAGGTTCCATATATAACCCTGAGGAGTGCAGGCAAGTTCTCGGGCAGGGTCTGGAAAGGGGAACCCACTCCCTGTCCCTGTCCGAGAGGTTCCATATATAACCCTGAGGAGTGGCACAAGTCCCCGGGCAGGGTCTGGAAAGGGGAACCCACTCCCTGTCCCTGCCCGAGAGGTTCCATATATAACCCTGAGGAGTGGCACAAGTCCCCGGGCAGGGTCTGGAAAGGGGAACCCACTCCCTGTCCCTGTCCGAGAGGTTCCATATATAACCCTGAGGAGTGGCACAAGTCCCCGGGCAGGATCTGGAAAGGGGAACCCACTCCCTGTCCCTGCCCGAGAGGTCCCATATATAACCGAGAGGAGTGCCACAAGTCCCCGGGCAGAGGCTGCAAAGGGGAACCCACTCCCTGTCCCGTCCCGAGAGGTTCCGTATATAACCCTGAGGAGTGCAGGCAAGTCCCCGGTCAGGGTCTGGAAAGGGGAACCCACTTCCGCTCCCTGTCCGAGACGTTCCATATATAACCCTGAGGAGTGGCACAAGTCCCCGGGCAGAGTCTGGAAAGGGGAACCCACTCCCTGTCCCGGCCCGAGAGGTTCCATATATAACCCTGAGGAGTGCAGGCAAGTCCCCGGGCAGGGTCTGGAAAGGGGAACCCACTCCCTGTCCCTGTCCGAGAGGTTCCATATATAGCCCTGAGGAGTGGCACAAGTCCCCGGGCAGGGTCTGGAAAGGGGAACCCACTCCCTGTCCCTGCCCGAGAGGTTCCATATATAACCCTGAGGAGTGGCACAAGTCCCCGGGCAGGGTCTGGCAAGGGGAACCCACTCCCTGTCCCTGTCCGAGAGGTTCCATATATAACCCTGAGGAGTGCCACAAGGCCCCGGGCATGGTCTGGAAAGGGGAACCCACTCACTGTCCCTGTCCGAGAGGTTCCATATATAACCCTGAGGAGTGCAGGCAAGTTCTCGGGCAGGGTCTGGAAAGGGGAACCCACTCCCTGTCCCTGTCCGAGAGGTTCCATATATAACCTTGAGGAGTGGCACAAGTCCCCGGGCAGGGTCTGGAAAGGGGAACCCACTCCCTGTCCCTGCCCGAGAGGTTCCATATATAACCCTGAGGAGTGGCACAAGTCCCCGGGCAGGGTCTGGAAAGGGGAACCCACTCCCTGTCCCTGTCCGAGAGGTTCCATATATAACCCTGAGGAGTGGCACAAGTCCCCGGGCAGGATCTGGAAAGGGGAACCCACTCCCTGTCCCTGCCCGAGAGGTCCCATATATAACCCTGAGGAGTGGCACAAGTCCCCGGGCAGAGTCTGGAAAGGGGAACCCACTCCCTGTCCCTGTCTGAGAGGTTCCATATATAACCCTGAGGAGTGGCACAAGTCCCCGGGCAGGGTCTGGAAAGGAGAACCCTCTCCCTTTTTCAAAGAATTCAGGTTAAGCCCCTGGTCCGGACGGTTATACTGCTGATTTTTTTAAACCCTTTTCTTCTATTCTCGCCCCTTGGCTTTGTAAAATTTTTAAAAATGCGTTAACTGTAGGTAAATAACCACATACTTTTTATGATGCCTCAATTTCTCCAATTCTTAAAAAAGATAAAGACCCCACTGAATGTGCATCCTATCGGCCAATATCCTTGCTGAATACGGATTCTAAGATTTTTACCAACATTTTGGCCACTAGATTAGAAAATGTATTACCTCAAATTATCTCTGAACGATGTATTTAAAACTGTTATTCATCTTTTAACATTAGAAAATTAATTAATGTAATTTATACTTCATCTGAAATACCAGAATGTCATTTCCTTAGATGCTGAAAAATTGTTCAATAGAGTTGAATGGCTATATTTATTTAATACGTTTCAGAATTTTAATTTCAGCTTGAAATTTATATCATGGATTAAATTAATGTATTATAAACCTTTGGCTTCGGTTCTTACCAATGATCAAAGATCTCCTTTTTTTCTGTTCTATCGTGGTACGAGGCAAGGCTGCCCTTTAAGTCCTCTATTATTTGACATTGCTTGGAACCTTTAGCCGTTGCCATTCGTGAATCACCTAATATTTTTGGTATTACCCGTGGGTAAGGGACTTATAAGTTATCATTATATGCTGATGATTTGTTACTATACATATCTGACCCTGAGAGATCTATTCCAGCTATTTCATCCTTGCTTGCTCAGTTTAGTAGCTTTTCGGGCTACAAACTGAATTTTAATAACAGTGAATTATTTCCATTAAATGTGCAAGTTCCAATTTATAAACACTTACCATTTAAAGCTGTCACAGATCATTTTACTTATTTGGGTATAAAAATTACCAAGAAACATAAGAGTTTATTTAAAGTTAATTTTTTACTTCTAATTGAACAAATCAAGCAACTTGTTACCAGGAGGTCCCCATTATCTCTGTCAATGGCGGGTTGAAATAATACTATCAATATGATAGTATTACCCAATTTTTTATATTTATTCCAAGCATTACCAATTTTTATTATCAGAGTACAGATAAGTCACCACATACAACCCCGAGAAGCATTTTCCTGCGGACATACATAGAAAAAGTATAGAATAGTAACCATAACAGAAGCAGGCAGTGAAAGATCAGCCAGAGTGCTGAAGGTAACAAACTGTGCAAATGCAAATATGGAGAAACAGAGATAAATAACAAGAGCATGAAATAACCGCAGCGGCTGCTGATGGATCTCCGGTGCTCTCAGCGCTCCCCTGTGCAATCAGACAGACTGAAGGCCAAGGGAGAACAAGGCGCAAATAAGGAACAGGAGCAGGCGTTGCCATTCGGCCCGTTGCGCTGTTCTGCTCCTCACTCAGAACATGGCTGATCTTTGACCTCAGCGCCACCTTCCTGCAACGTTCCCAACATCGCCGAGCCCCTAAATATGTCCGTTTAATTTAGAAATCTTGTGGAGAAAATTCCAGATATTCACGCACCTTGTTGGGGAAATTTCTCCTCATCTCAGTCCTGCTGAGGTGATCTCGGATTTTGAGTCAGTGACCCCTGGTTCCACTGCCCAGCCAGGGGAAACATCATTCCTGCCCCTACCCTGTAAATACCCTGTGAGACTCTGTCTGTCTCAGTCAGGAAGCTTCTCCATGTGAACCTTGTGTTAATGAAATTGGTGACAGTTCTTTCAGACCAGCAGCTTTGACCACAGGAACACCAGACAGTGGTCAGCACGGAATGTCCTGCAGTCACTGCAGGAGAAGGACTGGATGGACACAGTGGAGTGGTTCCCTGAGCAGAGAGTCCAGACCATCTGGCAGAATGCCTCATCACCAGATCTCACCAACAGGCAGCAAGACCTCACCTGTCTGGCGGCGAGAGGGTCCCTCCCAGTCTGATAGTTGCTGCATGCCCGGAGATCACTCCCACAGCGCACTGCCCCGAGATTACTGCAGTGGAGACGAGAGGGGCCCGCCCAGTCTGATCCTTGCTGCATGCCCGGAGATCACTCCCACAGCGCGCTGTCCCGGGATTACTGCAGTGGAGGCGAGAGGGCCCCTCCCAGTCTGATCCTTGCTGCATGCCCGGAGATCACTCCCACAGCGCGCTGCCCCGAGATTACAGCAGTGGAGACGAGAGGGGCCCTCCCAGTCTGATCCTTGCTGCATGCCCGGAGATCACTCCCACAGCGCGCTGCCCCGAGATTACAGCAGTGGAGACGAGAGGGGCCCTCCCAGTCTGATCCTTGCTGCATGCCCGGAGATCACTCCCACAGCGCGCTGCCCCGAGATTACTGCTGTGGCGACGAGACGGTCACTCACCTCTTTGCGGACTGTGGGCTGGCGAAGATCTGTGGAGAAAGATGCAAGGGCCTGTGCCACAGCAGCTGCGTGACAGAAGTTTCACTGATCCTCGGGCTGTTCCCAGGACGCGCAGGAAAACGGACAGCGAGTGCTGCCGGGGAACTCGGGGAAAGACGCTCGAAACTCGTTGGCCTGCCATCAAATCCGGATGTCCGGAGAGCAGCGGTTCCCAACCTTGGGTCCACGGTTACTGGTATTGGTCCTTGGCATAAAAAAAAAGCTTGCGAAGCCCAGTCGTACAGGAATACTGACACATCCTCTACACTGGACAGGGAGTGGCCGGGTTGGCTGAGGAAGCCTCACAGTTATTGTAGTAGTGAACCACCCCGGGGGGGGGGGGGGGGGGTGGTGGGAACACATGGCGCAGGAGAAGGTCCTTGGATAGACATATCAGAATGGGAATGGGACGTGGAATTAAAATGTGTGGCCACTGGGAGATCCTGCTTTCTCTGGCGTACAGAGCGTAGGTGTTCAGCGAAACGGTCTCTCAGTCTGCGTCGGGTCTCACCAATATATAAAAGGCCACAACGGGAGCACCGGACGCAGTATAACACACCAACTGACCTGACGAATGGGCTCGGCCCGAAACGTTAACAGTGCTTCTCCTTACAGATGCTGTCTGGCCTGCTGTGTTCCACCAGCATTGTGTGTGTGTTGTTTGATTCCCCGAGTCTGCAGCGCGCGTAGTGGACAATCGCGGTACTGCAGCGGATCAGCAGCTCCCCGAAAGTGAAAGCATTCTGAATCAGGAAGTGCTGGGAGTTAAAATGGCTTCGAAAGGACAGGTCGAGAGTTTGAGCGAGGAGGCAATTTGTCCCGTCTGCCTGGATTTCTTCACCGATCCGGTTATACTGGAGTGCGGACACAACTTCTGTCGCTCTTGTATCACACGGTGTTGGGAAAGGGAGGAGAGAAACTCCTGCCCGGAATGTAGAGAGGAGTTTGCTGACCGCACGCTCAGGGCCAGTCGGGCCTTAGCAAATCTGGCTGAAAAATTTCGAAATCTACACCTGAATCCGAAAGGGAAGGAAAGTAAACGTCACTGCGAGGAACATGAGGAAGAACTGAAGCTGTTTTGTGAAACGGACAAGACACTGATCTGTGTGATCTGTGCAGTGGCGGAGGAACACAGACAGCACCGCCTCAGGCCGATTAAAGAAGCTGTTAAAAACTATAAGGTAAAAACTAACGTTAATTAAACACTTAACACATTTCCTTTGTACTACATAGCATCACACGAGCCTCCGTAACCAACACATGATTCTCTGCAACTTTCGCCATCTCCAACGGGATTCTAGCATCTCTCCGTCCCACACCCCACCTCCGCACCCCGAACTCTCCGCTCTCTATACGGATCGCGCTCCACGTACTGTATCGCCCTGATCCACTCGCTCCTCCCCACTGATCTCCCTCCTGGCGCCGACACCTGCAAGCGGGACAAGTGCTACACCTGACACCTAACCTCCTCCCTCGTCACCATTCAGGGCCGCAAACAGCCCAGTTCCTCCCGTTTCATCCATGGTCGATTGCCCTCTCGAATTAGATTCCTTCTTCTCCAGCCCTTTACCTCTTCCACCTGTCCCCTCTCAGCTTCTCACTTCATCACCCTCCCCCACATTCCTTCTCACGTTGTCTCACCTGTCAGCTGGTTCTCATCCCCAACCTTTTTATTCTGGCTTCTGTCCAATTCCTTCCCAGTCCTAATAAAGGGTCTCATCCCGAAACACCGACTGTTTATTTCCCCTGAATAGATGCTGCCTGACTCACTGAGTTCCTCCGGCATTTTGTGTGATAATCGGGTTTGATCACCTGTTTCTTTTGATGCATCTTTGTTTCTATTTCCTTCGCTGTCTGACTTCCAGGATCAGCTAAAATCTTCCTTAGACTCTCTCACAAAAAAGAAATCAGACTTCCAGGAAAAGGAGCAGCAACAGAAAGAGAAGATTTCCGGAGTTCGGGTGAGGCTTCCTGAGCGGAATTTCTGATATTACTGTCGAGCTTTGCTCCATTTAATGCAGAATAGCCGAGTATCACAGCTCCAGTGACCTGGGTTCGATCCTGACCTCTGCCGCTGTCAGTGTGGAGTTTGCATGTTCTCCCTGTGACCACGAGAGACTCTGACACATCCCAAGGACTTGCCAGATGAATGGCTAATTACCGTTAACCCTGTAAAGGTCGGGAGGGTGTGCGTGAATTAGATGGGAGTTTATGGGTCAATAAGTGAGAATAGGTTTCAGGAAAACGTGAGGGAATGGTGTTGACAGGAATGCGCTCAGAAGTAGCATGGACTCTAATAGACCGAACTTAATGACAAAAGGAAACATAACACAGCAGTGCAGTGTATTAATCTTCACCTTTCCTTCGACAGGAACAGTCACACAGTCTTCAGACCCACATCACATCCCAGTTTGCTGAACTGCGCCAGATTATCACTGAGAAAGAGCAGAGCTTACTCAGGGATCTCAGGGAAGAAGAGAAGAGGATTCTCAACCCAATGGAGAAAAATCTTCTAGCTTTTCAAGAGAATATAAGGTTTATTCAGGAGGAAATCACTAAGTTAAAGGAACAGATGGATCAAAAAGACAGTGTGATATTTCTCAAGGTGAGGGATTATATTTCAATTTGTTCCTGTCAAAAGGCACTAAATGAACAGTGGTATATTTGAAATAAACACAGCACAGCGGCCAATTCTAACAAATCAATTGTCGCTGCTGGTGACCTCACACAAGCTGTTATATTTGCATGATCAATCAATCCAATGATGACATTTCAAAATGTCCATGATACGCTTTCAGTCCTTCATTAGCAAAATACAATCTTGAAGCGATGAAACTTCAGGGTAATTCATTGTAAAGTAAGCTGCAACACAGCGGTCAAGAACAGAATGACATCCGCCCGTCTCCAGCTCAAAACTGCCCAGAACAAAGTACAGATACGTAACCTTTTCCCTTCGCTTTTACCACGTCCCCACTCACGTGACGAGTTAACATAATAAACACGTAACACAGAATACAATGCAGATAGAAAACAGATGCATTGCTCCTACACACAGCATTTACAAATGGCAGTAAACTGTTTCTCACCAGACAATTGATGCATCTATTCAGGGTTGTTGTTGTCCCATAATAATAAGATTATTAAGGAATTGGACACGCTGGAGGCAGGAAGCATGTTCCTACTGATGGGTGAGTCCAGAACTAGATGACATCTTTTAAGAATAAGGGGTAGGCCATTTAGAACAGTGATGCAGAAAAACCTTTTCACCCAGAGAGTGGTGGATATGTGGAATGCTCTGCCCCAGAAGGCAGTGGAGACCAAGCCTCTGGATGCTTTCAAGAAAGAGTTATATCGAACTCTTATAGATAGCGGGGTCAAGGGATATGGTGAGAGGGCAGGTACAGGGTACTGATTGTGTATGATCAGCCATGATCACAGTGAATGGCAGTGCTGGCTAGGAGGGCCGAATGGCATACTCCTGCACCTATTGTCTATTGTCCCAAAACTGGACTTCCACAACTTCTATACATCCCAGGACAGAATGCAAATCTCTCTGAAATTATTTACTCCAATCATAACACAGAGCTGCTGACTGTTTCCTTAATTACCGCCTTAAATATCCTCTTAAACTCCCATTAACACCCAGTTCCAGTCACAGGCTGTGAGTGTGTCTGGTGCGGTGGGTATGAGGGTCTCTCTGTCAGTCAGTGAGAAAAAAGAATGTGACCCACACATTAGACTTATCCTCCATATCCGCTTTCCATCAGATTACGGAAACTTTCACTGTCTCTTTAATTTTTGGATATATTTCACATGGGATTATATCCCATTCTCTATCATAAACAGGCCATTAGGTCCATCTTCTATCAATTTCCCTGCTTCACAATCCTCCTGCCACCTATTCACCACAACCAGCAACAGTGCCCGAAATCTCTGGTCCCTCACGTGTTTATCCAGCCTCCCCATTACAGTCAGTCTCTGCTGTTCCATTTCATCCACTCCTGTGGCACTGAGTTCCACATCCTCTTCACTAAATTTCCTGTGGAATTTGTTAAAATCCATCTGGAATTACATCCCCTCACAAGTCTCCCCATAAATAGAGGTACTTCCTCCACCCGCACACCATCACATACATCACTGATCTTAAATTCCTCCATCCTATCAGCCTGACGTCATATCCAGATGATAATGCACAGCCTGTCCTGTCTTCCCTATAAGTTTCATCCTCTCAGTAACGGTCTGACATTCAGAAACTTTCGTTGTATGTTACCCCGTGGTTCTGTATTGTCCGTGTGTGTGAGTGATTGCGGGAGTGGGAATTTTCAACACCTTGTAATGATTTGGATGAAATTCAGGATGTGGACAGTAAGTCCAAGTCTAATCGGATTTGTGTTTTATTTATTTCAGGAGGAAGATTGTCGGAACAGAAGGTAGTACAGGCTCTTTACTGAAACCCTGAATGGATTTGTAAAATAGTTCAGAATATCAATTTATAACCGGCAGTATAATATTTACAGGATTAATGACGATGTCCAGGAATTGGCAGTGACAGACGAGACGCTACCGGTCGAAAAATTCGATCACCTCTACTTGTTGAAAACAGTGCTGAGAGAAACGCTTGATGCTATTAATCGAGGTAAAACTTACAAAGATTAATTTCTCCTTGTTAATTTAGTTCCAATTTGAGGCAAAGATTTTCTGTAATACTGGGCTGAAGGGGAGCTGCAGTTTATTCCACATCAACCCCACCGACTGGGAGGCATCACTGTCAAATGATCAGCTGGAGATGTCAGACCCCTGAACACATCAGCACAGGGTCACAATACAACCAATACACGGGACTGTCAAATGAACCACTGTGTTCCAATCCCAGGCAAATGCACTAACACACCAGGACATGAGTTAGGATCTACCAGAGGAACTGGGAATTTAATACTGATGATAATATTGTAGGGAATAAAAGCAGGTATCAGTGTGGTGACAGGGATTGTCAGGAAAATAACTGACACAGATCTTCCCCCTTCCGGATCAGCATCTCTCACCGTTGTTAGAGGCAGAAGAGGGGAGTGGTCGTGATCGGGGACTGAATCATCAGGGGAACAGACAGGAGAATCTATTGATGTGAACGGGACACTCGAATGGTTTGTTGCGTCCTGGGTGCCAGGGTCAGGGATGCCTCTAATTGTGTCCGCAGTATTTTAGAGAGGCAGGGAAAAGAGCCAGATATCTTGGTAAATTTGTGACAATGACATAGGAAGTAAAAGCAAAGAGGTCCTGAAAATAGAATTTGGAGAGGTTGGTAGAAACCTCAGAAGCAGCACCCCCAGGGTTGTAATTTCTGGATTGCTGCCAGTGCCACGTGCTGGTGAGGGTAGAAACAGGATAATTTGGCAGATAAACATGGCTGAGAAGATGGTGCTGGGGACAGGGATTCAGGTTCTTGGATCATTGGGATCTGTTCTGGTGGAGGAATGACCTGCTCAAAAGGGATGGGTCGCACCTCGACACGAGCGAGAACAATATTCTCACAGAGAGGTTTGATAGAGCTGTTGAGGAGGGTCTGAACTAATTTGGTGGGGGGGGGGGAGGTCGGGAACTGGAGTGAAGAGAGAGGACTGATGGTAAAATGCAAAGATAGCGTACAGTCAGACTGTCAGATATGGCGGACAGATGAGAGGAGAAAATTGCAGCCAGCAGGGTGAGTATCAGTGCATTACGGATGCAGAATTAAAAAGGGTAGCAGATACGGTACATAAAGTGTTATATCTCAATGCATGAAGTATGAGAAATAAGGTGGATGATCTTGTTGCTCGATTACAGATTGTCAGGTATGATGTTGTGGCCATCACGGAAACGTGGCTGAGGGATGGTTGTAGTTGGGAGCTGAATGTTCAAGGTTACACAATGTATCGGTGGTTTAGGAAGGAAGGAAGGCTGATGGGGTGGTGTGGCTCTGCTGGTAAATCAGCAGCTGGATGTGACATAGGATTAGAAGATGTTGAATCCTTGTGGGTTGAGGTAAGGGACTGCAAAAGTAAAAATGACACTGACACCAGTCATATACAGGCCTCAGTGGGTTGTGGCCCACAGATTACAACTGGAAATAGAAAAGGCTGATGAAAAGGACAATGTTATGATAATCATGGGAGATTTCAACATGCAGTTCAATTGGGAAAATCAGGTTGGTAAAGGATCTCAAGAGAGGGAGTTTGTTGAATGCAATGTGATGGCTTTCTAGAGCAGTTTGTTGTTAAGCCTACTCGGGGAACAGCTCTACTGGATTGGGTGTTATGTATTGAACCAGAGGTCAGCAGTTAAAAGAAACCTTAGGAGGCAGTGCTCACAACATGACTGAGTTCAACTTGAAATTTGATAAGGAGACAGTAAAGCCTGACATTGTAGTATTTCAGAGGAGTAAAAGAAATTACAGTGGTCTGAGAGAGGAGTTGGCCAAAGCAAATTGGAAGGAGTTGCTGGCAGGGATGAGAGCAGAGCAGAAATGGTGTCAGTTTCTGGGAAAGTGAGAAAGGTGAAGGATAGATGTATTCCAAAAATAAATAAATACTCAAATGGCAAAATTTTAAAACCGTGGCTGACAAGGGAAGACAAGTTAATGTAAAGGCAAAAGAGAGGGTATACAACAAAACAAAAATTAGTAGGAAGACAGTGGATTGGGAAGCTTTTAAATATCTACAGAGAGGAACTGAAAGGATGATTGGGTGGGAAAAAATAAACAAGAAATTGATTTGAATTTAATTGACTTGATTACTTACATCCTTCATATACACGAGGATTAAAAATCTTTACATTACGTCTCCATCTAAATGTGCAATGCGCAAATTATAGTAATTTATGATGAATTATATGTATAACATGCTGGTCAATATAACATAGAAATACAGCACGAGTTAATCAGTCTGATGGCCTGGTTGAAGAAGCTGTCCCCAAGCCTGTTGCTCCTGGCTTTTATGCTGCGGTACCGTATCCCGGATGGTAGCAACTGGTACAGTTTGTGGTTGGGGTGACTCAGGTCTCCAATGATCCTTCAGGCCCTTTTTACACACCGGTCTTTGTAAAACAAGTTAGCAAACAATATCAAATTGTTTTTCAAGTATTGTAAAAAAAAACAGAGATGAGACTGGATATAGGACCGCTAGAAAATGAGGCTGGATATATAATAACACAGGATAAAGAGATGGCAGATGAACCAAATATTTTGCACCAATCTTCACCATGGAAGACACTAGCATTGGGCCCGGTGGTGAAGATTGCGAGGGAGAGAAGTGAGTCCAGTTACTGTTACAAGGGAGAAGTTGCTCAAAAAGCTGAAAGACCTAAAGGTACATAAGTCACCCGGACCAGATGAACTGCACCCTAGTGTTCTGAAAGAGGTTGCAGTAGACATTGTGGAGGCATTTGAAATGATCTTTCAAAAATCACTGGACCCTGGCATGGTGCCAGAGGGCTGGAAAATGGCAAATGTCACTTAGCCCTTTAAGTAAGGAGGAAGACAGCAGAAAGGAAATTATTGACCAGTTAGCCTCACCTCTGTGCTTGGGAAGAAATTGGAGTCAATTGTTAAGTATGAGGTTATGGAATACTTGGTGACACTAGACAAGACAGGGCAAGTCAGCATGGCTTCGTTAAGGGAATATCCTGCCTGACAAACCTGTTGGGATTCTTTGAGGAGATTACAAGCAGGATAGATAAAGGGGATGCAGTGGATGTAGTATATTTGGAATCTCGGAAGGCCTTTGTCCAGGTGCCACACATGAAGGTGGTAACCAGGTTAAGAGGCCATGGTATTACAGAAAAGTTACAGGCATGGTTAGAACATTGGCTGATTGGTAGGAAACAGCGAATGAGAGTAAAGGGATCCTTTTCTGATTAGCTGCCAGTGACTCGTGTTCCACAGGGGTCAGTGTTAGGACACCTTCATTTTATGCTGTATATCAAGATTTAGCTGATGGAACAGACCATAAGATGTTGGAGCAGAAGTAGGCCATTCGGCCAATCGAGTCTGCTCCACCATTCAGTCATGGGCAGATCCAATTTTTCCAGTCATCCCCACTCCCCTGCTTTCACCCCATACCCTTTGATGTCCTGGCTAATGAAGAACCTATCTATCTCTGCCTTAAATATGACTTGGCCTCCACAGCCACTTGTGGCAACAAATTCAACAGATTTTCCACACACTGACTAAAGTAATTTCTCCGCATCTCAGTTCTAAAAGGAAGTCCTTCTATCCTGAAGTTATACCCTCTTGTCCTAGAGTAGATGGCTTTGTTTCCAAGTTTGCATATGATACAAAGATTAGTGGCCAGTAGTGTTGAGGAAACAGTTAGGCTGGACAAGGACTTGAATTAGGAGAATGGGAAAGAAAGTGGCAAATGATATACAATGTTGGGCAATGCATGGCCATGCACTTTGATCGTAGAAATATTGTGCAGATTTTTTTTTTCAGATGGGGAGAAAACCCAAAAGGCTGAGAATAAAATGGACTTGGCAGTCATTCTGCAGAACACACTCAAATGTTAACTTGCAGGTAGAGTCAGTGGTGAGGAAGGCAAATCCAACGTTAGCATTCAATTCAAGGGGTTTAGATAGCATTCAATTCAAGAGCAGGGATGTGATGTTGAGGCTTGATAAGGCACTGGTGAAGCCTCACCTTGAGTATTGTGAACAGTTTTGGGCTCCTCATCTATGAAAAGATGTGCTGGCATTGCAGAAGGTTCATTTCATAAGGATGATTCCAGGAATGAAAGGGTTATCATACGAGGAACGTTTGATAGCTCTGTGTCTGTACTCGCTGGAATTTAGAAAGATGAGGGGGGATCTCTTTGAAACCTTTCGAATGTTGAAAGTCCTAGACAGAGTAGATGTGGAAAGGATGTTTCCCATGGTGGTGGAGTTTAGGACAAGAGGGCACAGCCTCAAGATGGGGGGGGGGGGGGTCTATTTAAAACAGATGCGGAGGAATTTGAGCCAGAGGCTGGTGAAATTGTGGAACTTGTGTGTATTTAAGGCAGAGCTTGATAGGTTCCAGATTGGACACAGTATCAAAGGTTACGGGGAGAAGACCAGGTAGTGGGGCTGAGGAGGGAATAAAAGGATCAGCCATGATTGAATGACGGAGCAGACTCGATGGGCAAATGGCCTAATTCTGCTCCTATGTCTTATGGTTATCAGACCACTACATTGAAGGATTGTGAGAATGAGCTCGGACACACCAACAAGCATTGACATGGGTCAAGATTTCATCTCGGGAGAAGCACACACAGCATAACCGGCCTGGCAAAGCTCCCTCACACACACACACAGGAAGGACTGGCAGATTGTAGTCAGAGCCTCAGCAATGTACGTTGTTATTTCCCTCAGTAACCTGGAAACCAATCTCTTCAGAGACAGTCATTTATTCATTTAATCAACTCAATCACGTGTGACACATTGTCAACACACATCAGACATGTGATGACACACTGTAATATACAAATTCTTCAATGTGCACACGCTCCTTCAATGTGTATACACACCACACGGATATTTCCCACAATCCACACACACACACACACACACACACACACACACACACACGGATATACTATCAGAGTGTGACACACGGCCACTGAAATAGGCACAAATTTCCATTTAGGATTGAAATCTGCCGTCCTTACCCAGTCTGTCTGTTCTGTGGCACTGAGCTGCCCTCTGACGAGACGTCACATCAACACTTCACAGACAGACTCCGGGGTGAGATTCCTCAGGAGGATGATCTGGGAGGGTTTGACGGATGTTGAACTCACGGCCCGCTTCATCAATCTGCAAGACTAAGATGTCTTCTTGAGCATGGCCCATTTGTGTGTGTTTGCCCCCCGATCCCTCTAACCATTTCCCATCTGTGTACCTGCCCAAATTTATTTTAAAATCTTTTATTTTTACCTGTTTCTACAGCGTCTGAGGGCAAATTCCATTTATCAACCTCCCTCTCTATGAGAATTTTACCCGATAGACCACTCAGAAAAATTTCCCGTCTCACTTTCAATCCGCGGCCTCTGGTTTTGTACTCCCATTTATTGGACAAAGAAACGTTATTTAATCTCCTTATGAATTATTTACCTTGATAAGGGGTCATACCTGAACATCCTACACTACAGCTGAATAGCCCAAGCTTATCCACTCTCTGCTTTTAACCCAAGCCCCCAGTCCTGGTAACATCCTCCTGAAGCCTGCTGTCCAGTGTAATGACATCCTCCCCATATTCGGGAACCGGAAATGCAGACAATACTCCAAGTGTGGTCTATCATCGACATCAAAGGCCTTGCTTCAGTACATGTGGACGTGTTGGATAGGCTGATGAATACAGGACTGAAGGTGTTATATTTGAATGCACCAGTATGCGGAATAAGGGAGATGATGTTGTAGCACATGTAGAGATTGGCAGGTACACCGTTGTTGGCATCACTGAGTTTTGGTGGAAAGGAGATCCTGGCTTGAAGCTGAACTTTAAATACAGGACAGAAGGTGTTTTTTAGATTGGGACAAGAAGGGCGGCGTGGGAGCTAAATTCTGAAGGAGGGCAGTTTAAAAAAAACTTGGCGTACAAGAACGGTGAGACTGCGCAGGAAAGCGTGGAGAGTTTAAAAAGGTGACCACCCTATACAGCGGGCAGCGGAGTGGGTGGCAGCAGAGTGTAGGGCTTTGTCTCAACGGGCTTAGGCAGTAACGGGAAGAAGGCGAGAGTGAGGCACAGACTCTTTTTCTCCCCTTGGCAAATCGGCCTGGACGGACGGAGGAACATCAGGGCACATTAGCTAACGGTTTAAAAAGTTCGTGTATTTGGCGAAGTAAGTGGGTGAGTAGACCTATCTTTCTTTGTTTCATTCCTGTAGAATTAGGTAGCATGTCTGCAGGGTTAGTGCTTTGTTCAGGGTGTCAGATGTGGGAATCCTGGGAGACCTCCAGCCTCCCTGATAGCCACATCTGCACCAGGTGAACCGAGATTCAGCTCCTCGGAGACCGTGTTAGGGATCTGGAGCTGCAGCTTGATGACCTACTACTTATTAGAGAAAATGAAGAGGTGATAGACAGGAGCTACAGGGAGGTAGTCATCCCTAGGCTACAGGGCTCAGAAAACTCGGTGACTGTCAGGAGAGGGAAGGGAAATGCCAGGATAGTGGAGACCACCCCTGTGGCTGCCCCCCTCAGCAACAAGTATATCGTTTCGGATGTTGTTGAGGGGGATGACCTGACAGGGGACGGCCACGGTGACCGGGTCTCTGGCACTGAGCCTGACGCTGTTGTGCAGGAGGGAAGGAGGGAGAAGAGGAATGCGGTAGTCATAGGGGATTCCATAGTCAGGGGAACAGACAGGTGATTCTGTGAGCCTGGTAGAGATACACGCATGGTGTGTTGCCTCCCAGGTGCCAGGGTACGGGATGTCTCGGATCGGGTCCAGAATATTCTGAAGGGAGAGGGCGAGCAGCCAGCTGTCTTGGTACATGTTGGTACCAATGACATAGAGAGGAAAAGGGAGGAGGTCCTGAAGAGAGATTTCCGGGAGTTAGGAAGGAAGCTGAGAAGCAGGACATCCAGGGTAATAATCTCAGGATTGCTACCTGTGCCACGTGCTAGCGAGGGCAAGAATAGTAGGATCAGGCAGATGAATGCGTGGCTGAGAGACTGGTGCAGGGGGCAGGGCTTCAGATTCTTGGATCATTGGTATCTCTTCAGGGGGAAGTATTACCTGTTCAAAAAGGACTGGTTACACCTGAACCATAGCGGGAATGTTTAGTAGAGCTGTTAGGGAGGGTTTAAACTAATTTGGCAGGGGGATGGGAGACCGGAATGATAGAGCGGAGGAGGGGGAAAACAGAAATAAATCTAAGATAGTGAACTGTAAAGATGTCAGGAAGGACAGGCAGGTGATGGGGCAAATTTGCAGCTACTGGGATGAGTTGCAGTGCAATCAAAACAAAAAGTACCAAATACTGGACTTAAGGTGTTATACTTAAATACACACAGCACAAGGAATAAGGTGGATGATCTTGTCGTACAGCTACAGATTGGCAGGTATAATATTGTGGCCATCACTGAGACGTAGCTAAAGGATGCATGTCTCTGAGAGCTGAACGTCCAAGGATACACGGTGTATCGGAAGGATAGGCAGATAGGCAGAGGGGGTGGCGTGGCTTTATTGGTAAGAAATGATATTAAATGATTAGAAAGCGGTGACATAGGATCGGAAGAATCTTTATGGGTTGAGCTAAGAAATCGCAGGTGTAAAAGGACCCTGATGGCAGTTATATACAGGCCTCCTAACAGCTGCAGTGATGTGGACAGCAGATTACAACAGGAAATAGAAAAGGTTTGCCACAAGGGCAGTGTTTTGATAATTGTGGGGGATTTTAACATGCGAGTAGATTGGGAAAATCAGGTTGACACTGGATCTCAAGAGAGAGAATTTGTAGAATGTCTACGAGATGGCTTTTCAGAACAGCTTGTTGTTGAGCCCACTAGGGGATCAGAGATACTGGATTGGATATTGTGTAATAACCCAGAGGTGATTAGAGAGATTGAGGTGAAGGAACCGTTAGGAGGCAGTGATCGTAACATGACTGAGTTCACTGTGAAATTTGAGAAAGAGAAGCCGAAATCCGATGTGTCGGTATTTCAGTGGAGTAAAGGAAATTACAGTGACACGAGAGAGGAACTGGGCAAATTTGACTGGAAAGGGACACTAGCGGGAGGACGGCAGAGCAGCAGTGTCTGGAGTTTATGCGAGAAGTGAGGAATGTGCAAGACAGATATATTCCAAAAAAGAAGAAATTTTCGAATGGAAAAAGGATCTGACCATGGCTGAAAAGAGAAGTCAAAGCCAAAGTAAAAGCAAAGGAGAGGGCATTCATGGAAACAAAAATTCATTTTTGTTTACGTTTCTGGAAAGACAGAGGATTGGGAAGTTTTTAAAAGCTTACAAAAGGAAACTAAGAAGGCCATTAAAAAGGAAAAGATGAACTATGAAAGGAAGCGAGCAAATAATATCAAAGAAGATACTAAAAGCTTTTTCAAGTATATAAGGAGTAAAAAGCAGGTGAGAGTGGATATAGGACCGATAGAAAATGATGCTGGAGAAATTTTAATGGGAGATAAGGAGATGGCTGAGGAACTGAATGAGTATTTGCATCAGACCTCTCTGAGGAAAATATCAGCAGTATACCGGACACTCAAGGGTGTCAGGGCAGAGAAGTGTGTACAGTCGCAATTATGACAGAGAAAGTACTCAGGAAGCTGAATAGTCTGAGGGTAGATAAATCTCCAGGACCAGCTGGAATGCACCCTTGTGTTTTGAAGGAAGTAGCTGTGGAGATCGCGGAGGCATTAGCAATTATCTTTCAAAAGTCAATAGATTCTAGCATGGTTCCAGAGGAGTGGAAGATTGTAAATGCCACTCTGGTATTTAAGAAAGGGGCAAGGAAGCAAAAAGTAAATTATAGACCTGTTAGCTTGACATCGGTGGTTGGGAAGTTGTTGGAGTCAATTGTCAAGGATGTGGTTACGGAGTACCTGGAGGCATATGACAAGATAGGCCAAACTCAGCATGGTTTCCTTAAAGGAAAATCCTGCCTGACAAGCCCATTGAAATTTTTTGAGGAGATTACAAGTAGGCTAGACAAGGGAGATGCAGTGGATGTTGTGTATTTGGATTTTCAGAAGGCCATTGACAAGGTGCCGCATATGAGGCTGCTAAACAAGATAAGAGCACATGGAATTACGGGAAATTTACGTATGTGGATAGAGCGTTGGCTGATTGGGAGGAAACAGAGTGGGAATAAAGGGATCCCATTCTGGTTGGCTGCCAGTTACCAGTGGCATTCCACAGGGGTCCGTGTTGGGGCCGCTTCTTTTTACGTTGTATATCAACGATTTGGATTATGGAATAGATGGCTTTGCGGCTAAGTTTGCTGATGATACAAAGATAGGTGGAGGGGACGGTAGTGCTGAGGAAACAGAGAGACTTGGATAGATTAGGAGAATGGTCAATGAAGTGGCAAATGAAATAAAATGTTGAAAAGTGTGTGGTCATGCACGTTGGTAGAAGAAATAAATGGGCAGACTATTATTTAAATGGAGAGAGAATTCAAAGTTCTGAGATGCAACGGGACCTGGGAGTCCTCGTGCAGGATACCCTTAAGGTTACCCTCCAGGTTGAGTCGGTGGTGATGAAGGCGAATGCAATGTTGGCATTCATTTCTAAAGGAATAGAGTATAGGAGCAGGGATGTGATGTTGAGGCTCTGTAAGGCACTGGTAAGACCTCACGGAATACTGTGTGCAGTTTTGGGCTCCTTATTTAAGAAAGGATGTTCTGACATTGGAGAGGGTTCAGAGAAGATTCACTAGAATGATTCCAGGAATGAGAGACTTAACATATGAGGAACATTTTACCGCTCTTGGATTGTACTTGGAGTTTAGAAGAATGAGGGGGAACCTCACAGAAACATTTCGAATGTTAAAAGGCATGGACAGAGTGGATGTGGCAAAGTTGTTTCCCATGGTGGGTGAGTTTAGTACGAGAGAGCATGACTTAAGGATTGAAGGACGCCCTTTCAGAACGGAGATGCGAAGAAATTTTTTTAGCCAGAAGGTGGTGAATCTGTGAATTTCTTGCGGCAGTGGAGGCCAGGTCATTGGGTGTATTTAAGACAGAGATTGATAGGTATGTGAGTGGCCAGGGCATCAAAGGTCATGACGAGAAGGTGGGAGAGTGGGACTAAATGGGAGAATGGATCAGCTCATGATAAAATGCGGAGCAGATTCGAACGACCAAACGGCCGGCTTCTGCTGCTTTGTCTTATGATCTTATTTGAATGCACCATTATACGTAATAAGGATCTTGTAGCACAGGTAGAGTTTGGCAGGTACAAACTTAGGCAGGTACGACTTTGGTCAAAGGAATAAAGGCATAGACAATTTTGTAAACAGGGCGAAATTCAAAAATCAGAGGTGCAAAGGGACATGGGTGTCCTTGTGCAGGATTCCCTGAAGGTTAACTTGCAGTTTGTGTCAGTGGTAAGATTGGCAAACTCAATGTTTGCTTTCATTTCGAGAGGATTAGAATACAAGAGCAAGGATGTAATTCTGAGGTTTTATAAGGCATTGGTCAGACCACACTTGGAGTATTGTGAGCAGTTTTGGGTCCCTTCTATCGGAAAACATGTACTGGCATTGGAGGGGGTCCAGAAGATTCACAAGAATAATTCCGGGAATGAAAGAGTTAACATATGAGGAGTGTTTGATGGTTCTGGCCCTGTACTCACCGGAGTTTAGAAGAATGGCTGATTTATTATCCCTCTCAACCCTATTCTCCCGCCTTCTGCCCATAACCTTTGAGACTCAGACTAATCAAGAAGTTTACTTAACAACTTCTGCTTTAAAAATCAAACAGGAGAAAATCTGCAGATGCTGGTAATCCAAGCTACACAGGTCCTGATGAAGGGTCTCGCCAGATCTCTCTGACACCTGTCGGTAGAGAGTTGATGTTGGGAGGATGTGGGTTGGTCGACAACGGTAAGCGCACCCTCCGACTGTAGGGATGTCCATTTAGGACAGAGATGAGGAGGAATTCCTTTATCCACAGGATAGTGAATCTGCCACAGGCAACTGTGGAGGCCAAATAATTGAGTATATTTAAAGCGGAGTATCACACACAAATTGTTTGTGGGGGGGGGGGGAGGTCACGTGATGACGTGGGATCGAGACGCGGATATCCAGCTCTCCCGTAAAAAAAAACTAATAAATTTGTGTTTAAGTGAAGAAAAGTTAGTAAATATTTCCTTAAAACGACGTCTAAACTACTCAGGAGTTTCCTTAGAGATGCCTCCTAAACAAACAAAGAAGAAAACTATTACTTTGAAGATAGTACAAGTTGAGCCGGCCACCATGAAGAAGCCTCGGACTCATGTGCATCTCAATCCGGCGATACAGAACAGAAATCGCCCGCAGCATCAATAGTCTCCAAGAAGGAACAACAGGAACTGCGCGTGCGCGCAGGAAAGGGCATGCGCAAACATGAGCAAATTGAACTACAAATCCCAGCTACAATTGGAAGCGGAAGTGACAATAAACCCACGGTGGATTCGGAATCTCTGGAACATACAGATGAAGATGAGGAGGTAACAGAAGAACAACAGGAAGAGATTGGAAGTGGAAGATATTCTGGACACATAAGACTTCCTTCTTTGGTGCAAATAATGCATGAATTAAAATAATTTTAAAAATTAAAAATAATACAAGAAGGTATTAAAAATATGAAGGCTATATTTGATAAAATGGTGAAAAAACAGGAGAAAATGGACAAGAAAGTTAAAAACCTGGAAGAAATAACGGGAGACACTATTAAGAGAGTGAAGAAAATGGAAGATAATACTCTTGCCTGGACATCAGAAAGAAAAAGTCTGTTGGAAAAAATAGACGTGCTTGAAAATTTTAGTAGACGAAATAATATTAAGATTGTTGGTCTTAAAGAAGGGATAGAGGGAGAGGATCCAATAAAATTTTTCGAAAAATGGATCCCGGAAAATTTGGAAATGGAAGAGGGAACCCAGTTGATTGAAATCAAAAGGGTCCACAGAGCTTTAAGATCAAAACCCACGACCAATCTTGATAAAATGCTTAAGATATCAAGATAAAGAAAAGATCCTGAAGGCGGCTGCCCAATATGCCAGAAAGAAAAATGAGCCATTGATGATAGAAGCGAAAGCAGTTCTTTTCTCTCCTGATATAAGTTATGACCTTTTGAAGAGGAAGAAGAAATTTCAGCCAGCGAAAAATGTTTTATGGGAAAAGTGATATAAATTTATATTGCGCCACCCAGCAACACTGATAATTGTGTTGGATGACGGAAAAAGAAGATTTTTTACTGATCATCGGGATGCAGAGGAGTTTGCACAAGAACTCCCAAATATTCGCTAGTCACAGTAACGATTTAAAAGTGAAACAGATTAAAGATGAAGACAGGGACACTGAAGTGAGTTGATGGGCATTAAGGACAGAAGAATATTTAAATATACTTTTAATTATATGGTACAGGTAAAAATCTGAGAAATATTAATCGAGAGTAGTGATATTATTTTTTCTTATATATACTTTTTTCATGTGACGGGGGAGCTGGGGGAACTTCGGATCGATCGCTACGGGATTCACGTGTGTAATCATGGCGTTTGCCATGACCCGCACAACGGAGGGGGGTAATGTTGTGTTTTTTATTCATTCACAACATTAGCAGGGGTTTTATTTGTCTTTTATCTTTCTTTCTTTGCCTGGATGATCGGAGGGGAGACACATAGCAACATGGAGAATTTTAAAATAATTCCCCAAGGTACTATGAGAGTTGAAATATTGTGTATTATTATAGACTGGATAGATAGATAGATAGATAGATAGATAGATAGATAGATAGATAGATAGATAGATAGATAGATAGATAGATAGATAGATAGATAGATAGATACTTTATTCATCCCCATGGGGAAATTCAACCTTTTTTCCAATGTCCCATACACTTGTTGTAGCAAAACCTAATTACATACAATACTTAACTCAGTAAAAATATGATATGCATCTAATCACTAACTCAAAAAGCATTAATAATAGCTTTTTAAAAAGTTCTTAAGTCCTGGCGGTTGAATTGTAAAGCCTAATGGCATTGGGGAGTATTGACCTCTTCATCCTGTCTGAGGAGCATTGCATCGATAGTAACCTGTCGCTGAAATTGCTTCTCTGTCTCTGGATGGTGCTATGTAGAGGATGTTCAGGGTTTTCCATAATTGACCGTAGCCTACTCAGCGCCCTTCGCTCAGCTACCGATGTTAAACTCTCCAGTACTTTGCCCACGACAGAGCCCGCCTTCCTTACCAGCTTATTAAGACGTGAGGCGTCCCTCTTCTTAATGCTTCCTCCCCAACACGCCACCACAAAGAAGAGGGCGCTCTCCACAACTGACCTATAGAACATCTTCAGCATCTCACTGCAGACATTGAATGACGCCAACCTTCTAAGGAAGTACAGTCGACTCTGTGCCTTCCTGCACAAGCATCTGTGTTGGCAGTCCAGTCTAGCTTCTCGTCTAACTGTACTCCCAGATACTTGTAGGTATCCACGAGTAGCCACGTTAAAAATAATGACTAATTTACTGATTTTTTAAAGTTTTAATGTTAATGGGCTTAATGGACCGGTGAAAAGAAAAAGAATTTTAACATACATTATGAAAATGAAAATAGATATAGCTTTTATACAAGAAATATATTTAACAGAGATAGAACATCAGAAATTAAAGAGAGATTGGGTCGGAAATGTTATAGCAGCTTCATTTAATTCAAAAGCGAGGGGAGTTGCAATTCTGGTCAACAAAACTTTACCAATTAAAATACAAAATGTATTAATTGATTCTGCGGGAAGATATGTAATTATACATTGTCAAATATTTTCAGAACAATGGACTCTTATGAATATTTATGCACCAAATGAAAACGATTTAAAATTTATACAGGAGGCTTTTTTGGATTTGGCTGACGCACACGATAAAATATTAATAGGTGGAGAATTTAACTGTTGTCTAGACCCAGTTTTAGATAGGTCAACAAAGGTTGTTACAAAACCAAAAGTAGCAAAGTTAACTTTATCATTGATGAAAGATTTAAATTTGATTGATAAATGGAGAAGAATTAACCCAAGAGAAAGAGATTATTCATTTTATTCAAATAGACATAAAACTTATTCAAGGATAGATTTTTTCTTACTATCAGCGAATATTCAAGACAGAGTGAAAAATATGGAATATAAAGCAAGAATTTTGTCAGATCATTCCCTCTTGATAATGACAATGATAATGATGGATAAGGAGGAATCGATTTACAGATGGAGATTTAATTCAATATTATTAACACGTCAAGATTTTTGTGATTTTATGATACGAACAGAAAAAAAGCAATTATGAGAACTAAACAGAGATATTATGAACTAGGTGAAAGATCACACAAGATTCTAGCTTGGCAGTTAAAAACAGACCAGGCTTCCAAAACGATAAATGCAATTAGAACAAGTGTAAATAAAATTATTTATAAACCTTTATAAACTTTAAAACAAAATTATTCTGAATTGTATCAATCAGAATCACAAAATGATATTGTTAAGATAGAAAGGTTTTTATCACAAATAACTCTCCCAAAATTGAATTTGGAAGAACAGAAGGGATTAGATGTGCCTTTTACATTAAAAGAGGTCGAAGAAGCTCTAGGATCACTTCAGAGTAATAAATCTCAGGGAGAAGATGGTTTTCCGCCTGACTTTTACAGAAAGTTTAAAGATTTATTAATTCCTCCTTTTATGGAGCTAATACATCAAGCGGAAAGAATGCATAAACTTCCACAATCTTTTTCGACAGCTATTTTAATAGTATTGCCAAAAAAGATAGAGATCTTTTAAAACCAACATCATATAGACCTATTTCTTTGTTGACCACGGATTATAAAATAATAGCAAAGATTTTATCTAACAGATTATCTAAATACTTACCAAAATTAATACATATGGACCAAAGAGGATTCATTAAAAATAGACAATCGGCAGATAATGTAACTCGGTTACTTAGCATAATTCATTTGGCACAAAAGAGGGAAGAAATGAGTGTAGCAGTTGCTTTGAATGCAGAAAAAGCATTTGATAGATTGGAATGGGATTTTTTATCTAAGGTATTGGAAAAATATGGATTAGGAGTATCTTTTATAAAATGGATTAAAACCTTAAATACTAACCCCAAAGTTAAAGTGGTGACAAATGGCCAAATTTCAACATAATTTCAGTTAACAAGTTCAACTAGACAAGGTTGTCCATTATCACCTGCTTTACTTGTGTTGGCGATAGAACCATTAGCTGAATTAATTAGAACTGACTCTGATATTATGGGTATCAGAGTTAATCAGGAGGAATATAAGATTAGCTTATTTGCAGATGATGCTCTGATTTATCTAACTAACCCATTACATTCGTTGCATAAATTATCTTCCAGATTGAAAGAATATGGGAAAATATCAGGGTACAAAATAAATTGGGATAAAAGCGAAATTCTACCACTTACGAAAGGAGATTATTGTCAATGTCGATTAATAACTCAATTTAGATGGCCAATATATGGTATAAAGTATTTAGGTATAAGAGTTGATAAGGATATAAAGAATTTATATAAATTAAATCATATGCCATTATTGAAACAAATTCAAGAGGATCTTGATAAATGGATGATGTTACCAATAACATTAATAGGTAGAGTCAATGCTGTAAAAATGAATATATTCCCTAGATTACAATATTTATTCCAAATATTGCCAATACAATTATCGCAGAAATTTTTTCAAGAGTTAAATAAATGTGTGAGGAAATTCCTTTGGAAAGGTAAGATGTCAAGAATATCGTTGGGAAAAATTGACATGGAAATTTGACCTAGGAGGGTTACAATTAGCAAATTTTAAGAATTATTACAAAGCAAATCAACTTAGATTTATTGCATCATTTTCTGATGAAGATAAACCAGCATGGATTAGAATAGAATTATACAACATAGGAGAAAATATACCAGAAGATTTTATATATAAATGGGAATCTAAATGGATACGGGAAAGGAAAGAATCTCCTATACTAAAACATTTAATTGATTTATGGAATAAGATAAATGTTTATGTTGAGATAAAGAAATCTTTATGAGCAAAGAGACCTTTAATTCAAAATAAACGTATCCCTATTACAATGGATAATCAACTTTTATATAACTGGTTTCACAAAGGGATTAGATATATAGGAGACTGTTTTGAAGGAGGTATATTAATGTCATTTGACCAATTAAAGAATAAATATAAAATATCAAATAACACTCTTTTCTGTTATTTCCAATTAAGGACTTATTTAAGGTCAATTTTTTGGGTCAAACAATTTTATTACTGAAACCTAATGAAATAGTAACTTTAATTCATAAAGGAAAAATTTAAAAAATTATTTCTGGTATGTATAATTTGATTCAAAAACAGGCAATTAAACAAGGAATTCATAAGTCAAGACAAAAATAGGAAACTGATTTGAGTATTAAAATTGATGAAACAAGTTGGTCAAGATTATGTCTTGATGGTATGACAAATACAAGAAATGTTCGACTAAGATTAGTACAATATAACTTTTTACATCAAATATATATTACACCACAAAAAATAAATAGATTAAACTCAAATTTATTTGATCAATGTTTTCGATGTAATCAAGAAATTGGTAATTTTTTACACTCTACTTGGTCTTGTTCTAAAATTCAACCTTTTTGGACAGATTTAAGAGTTTTACTGGAACAAATTATTGGAATACAACTTCCACACAATCCAATTTTTTTTACTAGGCGATATTGAAGGGATAAAATCAAAATCCAAATTGAATAAACATAAGAAAGAATTCATAAAAATTGCATTGGCAGTAGCCAAAAAGGCTATTGCAGTTACTTGGAAATCGGATTCATACTTAAGTATAGATCGTCGGAAGAATGGAATTTTTAGCTGCATTCCACTTGAATAAATTACTTAAATTTAAGAGATAAATATTAAATATTTCTGAAAATTTGACGCCCTTATTTACAAAAAATAGGGTTAAATGTACAGGTGCTCCGGAGATAAAATTATTAGTTATCTTGGGAAAGAAATAAATATACATTTTAAAGCTATTATGAACTCCTTGGAGCATGTGGGGATCTTCCGATATCCAGGCATTCTTTCTTTCTTTATTTATTTTCTCTTCTTTTTTTCTATCGGGATGTTGGGGGGAGGGGGAAGGGTTTTTTTTTTCTTTCTGTAACCTATTTGAAAATTCAATTAAAAAAAAAAAATTGGGGGAACAGCAAGCCTGGAAGTTTCTATGGAAAAGAGTAAACAGTCCACGGTTCAGACTGAAACTCTTCATCAAGACCTGTGTTGCTTAAGGGTTCCTGCAAATTCATCCCCTGTCCTAATGTGGGGCTGGGGGGGGGGGGTGGGGTTGTGAGAAAGGGGACAAAGTCATTCTCATCTGCCATCTTTGCCCCTCCAGCTTCTCATTACGTCTACACACACAGTTCACCCACGGGCTTTCCACCCCTCCCCCTCCTGGTCCAATCTGCCATTCATCTCTCCCCAACTGGTTCCCATTATCACCTCCTTTACTGTCTCAAACCATCACACTGCCTCATTTCACACTCACAAATAAATGTGAACATTGAATGACGGGCCTGTTCCTGTGCTGTGATGCTCTATGTTCTCTGTTCCCAGTTTCGAAGAATGAGAGGAGACCTCATGGAAACACAAAATTCTTTCAGGGGTCAACAGGCAGGAGTGAGGGAGAATGCTTCCCCTGTCTGAGGGGTCAAGGGCCAGGGGTTTCTCTGCTCTCCGTCCAGCGGAAAACCCCCGATACCCGGGACCGCGCTCCCCGAGTCTCCCCCCACCCCGATCCCCGGGGCCGCGCCGCCCGAGTCTCCCCCGATCCCCGGGGCCGCGCTGCCGACTCTCCCGCCGATCTCCGGGGCCGCGCTGCCCGAGTCTCCCCCCCGATCCCCGTGGCCACGCCGCCCGAGTCTCCCCCCGATACCATGGGCCGCGCTGCCCGAGTCTCCCCCCCGATCCCCGGGGCAACGCCGCCCGAGTCTACCCCCGATCCCCGGGGCCGCGCCGCCCGAGTCTCCCCCCGATACCCGGGGCCGCGCTGTCCGAGTCTCCCCCCGATCCCCGGGGCCGCGCTGTCCGAGTCTCCCCCCGATCCCCGGGGCCGCGCTGTCCGAGTCTCCCCCCGATCCCCTGGGACGCGCCGCCCGGGTCTCCCCCGGATCCCCTGGGACGCGCCGCCCGAGTCTCCCCCTGATCCCAGTGGCCGCGCTGCCCGAGTCTCCCCCCCCCCGATCCCCGGGGCCGCGCCGCCCGAGTCTCCCCCCGATCCCCGGTGCCGCGCTCTCCGAGTCTCCCCCCGATCCCCGGGGCCGCGCTGCCCGAGTCGCCCCCCGATCCCCTGGGACGCGCCGCCCGAGTCTCCCCCCGATCCCCTGGGACGCGCCGCCCGAGTCTCCCCCCGATCCCCGGGGCCGCGCTGTCCGAGTCTCCCCCCGATCCCCGGGGCCGCGCTGTCCGAGTCTCCCCCCGATCCCCGGGGCCGCGCTGCCCGAGTCTCCCCCCGATCCCCTGGGACGCGCCGCCCGAGTCTCCCCACTATCCCCTGGGACGCGCCGCCCGAGTTTCCCCCCCCGATCCCCGGGGCCACGCCGCCCGAGTCTCCCCCCGATCCCAGGGGCCGCGCTGCCCGAGTCTTCCCCCCCCCCCCCGATCCCCGGGGCCGCGCCGCCCGAGTCTCCCCCCGATCCCCGGGGCCGCGCTGTCCGAGTCTCCCCCCGATCCCCGGGGCCGCGCTGTCCGAGTCTCCCCCCGATCCCCAGGGCCGCGCCGCCGGATTCTCCCCCCGATCCCCGGTGCCGCGCTCTCCGAGTCTCCCCACGATCCCCGGGGCCGCGCTGCCGACTCTCCCGCCGATCTCCGGGGCCGCGCTGCCCGAGTCTCCCCCCCGATCCCCGTGGCCACGCCGCCCGAGTCTCCCCCCGATACCTTGGGCCGCGCTGCCCGAGTCTCCCCCCCGATCCCCGGGGCCACGCCGCCCGAGTCTACCCCCGATCCCAGGGGCCGCGCTGCCCGAGTCTCCCCACCCCCCGATCCCCGGGGCCGCGCCGCCCGAGTCTCCCCCCGATCCCCGGGGCCGCGCTGTCCGAGTCTCCCCCCGATCCCTGGGGCCGCGCTGTCCGAGTCTCCCCCCGATCCCCGGGGCCGCGCTGTCCGAGTCTCCCCCCGATCCCCTGGGACGCGCCGCCCGGGTCTCCCCCCGATCCCCTGGGACGCGCCGCCCGAGTCTCCCCCCCGATCCCCGGGGCCGCGCCGCCCGAGTCTCCCCCCGATCCCAGGGGCCGCGCTGCCCGAGTCTCCCCCCCCCCCGATCCCCGGGGCCGCGCCGCCCGAGTCTCCCCCCGATCCCCGGTGCCGCGCTCTCCGAGTCTCCCCCCGATCCCCGGGGCCGCGCTGCCCGAGTCGCCCCCCGATCCCCTGGGACGCGCCGCCCGAGTCTCCCCCCGATCCCCTGGGACGCGCCGCCCGAGTCTCCCCCCCCGATCCCCGGGGCCGCACTGTCCGAGTCTCCCCCCGATCCCCGGGGCCGCGCTGTCCGAGTCTCCCCCCGATCCCCGGGGCCGCGCTGCCCGAGTCTCCCCCCGATCCCCTGGGACGCGCCGCCCGAGTCTCCCCCCGATCCCCGGGGCCGCGCTGCCCGAGTCTCACCCCGATCCCCTGGGACGCGCCGCCCGAGTCTCCCCCCTATCCCCTGGGACGCGCCGCCCGAGTTTCCCCCCCGATCCCCGGGGCCACGCCGCCCGAGTCTCCCCCCGATCCCAGGGGCCGCGCTGCCCGAGACTCCCCCCCCCCCCGATCCCCGGGGCCGCGCCGCCCGAGTCTCCCCCCGATCCCCGGGGCCGCGCTGTCCGAGTCTCCCCCCGATCCCCGGGGCCGCGCTGTCCGAGTCTCCCCCCGATCCCCGGGGCCGCGCTGCCCGAGTCTCCCCCCCGATCCCCGGGGCCGCGCCGCCCGAGTCTCCCCCCGATCCCCGCTGCCGCGCTCTCCGAGTCTCCCCACGATCCCCGGGGCCGCGCTGCCCGAGTCTCCCCCCGATCCCCTGGGACGCGCCGCCCGAGTCTCCCCCCCGATCCCCTGGGACGCGCCGCCCGAGTCTCCCCCCCGATCCCCGGGGCCGCGCTGCCCGAGTCTCCCCCCGATCCCCGGGGCCGCGCTGCCCGAGTTTCCCCCGATCCCCGGGGCCGCGCTGTCCGAGTCTCCCCCCACCCCTGATCCCCGTGGTCGCGATGCCCGAGTCTCCGCACCCGATCCCCTGGGCCGCGCTGACCGAGTCTCCCCCCACCCCCTCCCCCCGATCCCAGGGGCCGGGCTGCCCGAGTCTCCCCCCGATCCCCGGGGCCGCACTGCCCGAGTCTCCCCCCGATCCCCGGGGACTCTCTAATTCTCTGCTTCTCCCCCCAGTCTCTGTCACCCTGGATGTGGAAACGGCGCATCCGCGGCTCGAGGTTTCTGAGGATCGGAAGAGCGTGAGATGGACCCGGACCCAGAGGAATGTCCTTTACACCCGGAAGATATTCACAAACTGGTCTTGTGTGCTGGGATCGGAGGGATTCACATCGGGGAGACATTATTGGGAGGTGGAGGTGACGGGGAATCGGTTCTGGTGTCTGGGAGTCGCCGCAGAGTCTGTGGAGAGGAAGGGATGGTTCAGCCTGAGACCGGAGACCGGATTCTGGGTCATCGGGCGGGTTGGTGACGTGTTACATCGGGATTGTGAACTGTTTTATGATCCCCCCTCCCCCGAGTCCCGTCTCCCTGCCGGTCCCATCCCCGGGAGGGTGGGAGTTTATCTCAGTTACGAGTCCGGGTCAGTTTCATTTTACAACGCGGAGACCAAGTCCCATCTCCACACCTTCACGGGGAATAAATTCACGGGGAAACTTTATCCTCTCTTCCGGACTCGGGATGAAAACCAGTGGCTGAGAATGTGCTCCGGTTCCGCTCCGGGTCTGTAAACGGGTCGGGTCCCGGAACCGGCGTCAGGAGTAAAGTCCCTGTAAGTATAAATGTGCGGAGAGTGCAGCTAAATACGTGGCTAAGGAGATGGTGCAGGAGGGAGGGCTTCATGTTTCTGGACAATTGGGCATTGTTCCCGGGAAGGTGGGGCCTGTTCCGACGGGACGGTTTGCCCCTGAACTGGAGGAGGACTAACATCCTTGCGGGTAGATTTGCCAGTGCTGCTCCGGGGGATTTAATCCAGATTTGCAGAGGGAGGTGAACCAGAGTGTTAGAGCAGATAGTGAGGTGGAGGAGGATAAAGGTCATGCAAGGACTACATGTATAGACAGAAATCAAAGGTTTGCACATTAGGTTGTAAATTAATTTTCAGAGCTTTAGAAATTGTAGAAAATAAAGATTTCCAAAAAGATTTTGATTAAGAACTTGACCAGAACATATGTGAAATAGTGGCTTCTTCAGTTTTACACCTATCTCAATAATTGTCTATGTTAGAAAATATTTTGGATAGTCTCTCCTTTGTTAAATAGTAACAGTGAACAATTTTAAATTGAATTAAACCCTGATTGGCACATGTTAAAGAAGAATTGACCATCTTCATTAACAAAGGTCATATTAAGTTCTCTCTCCCAAACTTGTTTAATCTTTAGTGATTAAGGGGATCTGTCTTTTTTGCAGATTTATTTACTTTTATTATCATTTATTTTGTGATGGTCGATTGATGACTTTTGAAGAGTTAATTAGCAAAAATTCTCTGTCTCATACACACTTACTGCAATATCTTCAGGTTAGACATTTTTTACAAAAATAATTATCTAAGTATCCGTATATGCAAGAATCTGATTGGTTGGATACTATTTTGAATATGAATCCTTTAGTAAGAGAATTTGTAATTCTCATTGGTAGAATTTATAATTTATTTTTAATACATTTTTACAAAAAGATAACCTCCCACCTAAGGTTTATACATGATAGAAATATTCGTTGTTTCAGACGTGATTGAGGGATAGGGATGAAAGGGGGAGGAGTGGCATTACTAGTCAGGGAAAATATCACAGCTGTGCGTAGACAGGACAGACCGGAGGGCTTGTCAACAGATGTCATATGGGTGGAGCTGAGGAACGGGAAAGGTGTGACCACACTAATAGGGGTGTATTATAGACCGCCCAATAGTCAGAGAGAATTGGAGGAGCAAATCTGAATAAAGATAGTAGACCTACCTTCATACCCTTCCTCTTAACTAAGTTTTTTTTTCCGGTCCCTTGCTTTCAGCTCTTTTTTTTTTGGGTAGTAGGCATTATTATTTTCTGTTTTTAAGTGTATTTACAGTTTTGGGGGTTTGAATGTCCTGATTTACGGACTGGACATGTGGTTGGACTGGAGTTTTTTTTGTTGTTGCGGGGCTTGGGGAGGATACTAATTTTACATGTCATCAATTTGGGTGCTTTCTCAATTATCTTTTTTTTATTGTATTATTATTGTATGTTTATTTTTGCACTGTATTAATTTCCTTCATTTTGATTTGGGTTTTTTTTCTATCTGTAGCAATGTAGAAAATGCATAAAAAACTAATTAAAAAAATAGTAGACCGATGTAAGAAACAGGAAGTTGTAATAGTAGGGGATTCTAACTTTTCACTTATTGACTGGGACTCCAAAAAACTGTAATAGGGCTAGATGGCTTGGAGTTTGTGAAATGTTTTCAGGAAAGTTTTCTAAATCAATATATAGAGGTACCTACGAGAGAGGATGCAATACTTGATCTCCTATTAGGAAACCAGACAGGTCAGGTGACAGAAGTATGTGTAGGCGAACATTTTGGGTCCAGTGACCATAATGTCATTAGTTTCAAGTTAATTATGGATAAGGTTGGGTCTGGTCCTCGAGTTGAGGTTCTAAATAGCAGAAGGGCTAATTTTGTGGAAATGTAAAAAGATCTAGGAAGAGCGGATTGGGATAAGTTTTTTTTTTCCTGACAAGGATGTGTTCAGTAAGTGGAAGGCCTCCAAATGTGAAATTTTGAGGGTGCAGAGCTTGCATGTTCCTGCCAGGATTAAAGACAAAGTTAACAGGCACAGGGACCCTTGGTTTTCAAGGGACATTGGCGATCTGGTTAAGAAAAAGAGAGAAGAGTATAGCAGGTAGAGGCAACAAAGAGCAAATGAGTTACTTAAAGTGTATAGAAAACGTAAGAAAATACTAAAGAAGGAAATCAGGAAGGAAAAAAAGACATGAGGTGGCTTTGGCAGATAATGTGAAGGAAAACCTGAAGGGTTTATACAAGTATATTAAGTGTAAAAGGATAGTAAGGGACAAAATTGGTCCCCGAGAAGATCAGAGTGGTCGTCTATGTGTGGAGCCTTATGAGATGGGGGAGATCTTAAACAGTTTTTTTGCATCAGTATTTACTCAGGAAACTGGCATAGTGTATATGGAAGGAAGGGAAACAAGCAGTAGTGTCATGGAACATTTGTAGATTAAAGAGGAGGAGGTGCTTGCTGCCTTACAGCGCATAAAGGTAGATAAATCCCCCGGGCCTGACTTGATATTTCCTCGGACCTTGAGAGAGACTAGAGTAGAAATTGCAGGGACCCTGACAGAAATATTTAAAATGTCCTCAGCCATGGGTGCAGTGCCGGAGGATTGGAGGGTAGCTCATGTTATTCCGTTGTTTAAAAAAGGCTCCAATAGTAAACCAGGTAATTACAGGCCAGTTTGCCTGACATCAGTAGTATGTAAATTATTGTAAGATGTTCAGAGAGATCGGATTTACAAGTATTTGGACAGCCAAGGGCTGATTAAGGTTAGTCAGTATGACTTTGTGCGTGGTAGATCGTGTTTAATGAATCTTGAAGAGTTTTTCGAGGAGTATACCAACAACCTAGGTGAAGTAAAAGCTATGGATGTTGTCCAAATGAACTTTAGTAAGGCCTTTGACAAGGTCCCACATGGGAGGTTAGTTCAGAAGGTTCAGACATGAGGGATCAATGGAGAGGTTGGAGAGATTGAAAGAGTGCAGAGATTTACTAGGATGTTGCCAGGTCTTCAGGAGTTGAGTTACAGGGAAAGATTGAACAGGTTAGGGCTTTATTCCTTGAAGCGTAGAAGAATGAGGGGAGATTTGATAGAGGTTTACAAAATTGTGAGTGGTATAGAAAGTAAATGCGAGTAGGTTCTTTCCATTTAGATTAGGAACGATAAATACGAGAGGACATGGTTTTAGGGTGAAAGGGAAAAGCTTTAGGGGGAAGATTAGGAGGATCTTCTTCACTCAGAGAGTGGTGGGAGTGTGGAACGAGCTGCCATCTGACGTGGTAAATGTAGGCTCACTCTTAAGTTTTAAGAATAAATTGGATAGATACCTGGATGGGAGAGGTCTGGAGGGTTACGGACTGGGTGCAGGTCAATGGGACGAGTGGAATAAAGTTTCCGCACAGACTAGAAGCTCCAAATGGCCTGTTTTCTGTGCTGTAGTGTACTATGGTTCTATCGAGTGAAATAAACACGAGATGAGAATTATCGATCGATTAATTTTAACTCGTTCACCGCATCCGTCAACCGAACAGAAAGACCAGGGATACAGCAGCAGCTGCGGGCGGCCGGTCCTGAGCTCCCCCGGGTCCTAACGTCCACCCGTAATGAGACAAGTTAAATGGGACAAGTGGGGGCAGTGCTGACCGGAAAAGACAGTGAAGATTGTTCATTAAGTGCATCTGCCATTTCTTTGTCCCCCATTACTACTTCACCAGCATCATTTTCCAGTGGTCCAGTATCAACTCTCATCTCCCTATCACTCTTCATGTAACTGAAAACTAAACTTTTAGTATCCTGATTTATATTATTGGCCAGTTTCCCCTCATATTTAATCTTTACCATTCTTACGGCTTTTTTCGTTGCCTTTTGTTGGATTTTAAGAGCATCCCAATAATCCAACATCCCACTCACCTTTGCTACCGTATATGTCATTTCCTTAGGTTTAACACAATTATTACATGCCTTTTCCAGCTCAAACTGTGAATTGATTTAAAGTCAGTCCCATAATTTAATAGTTTTTATCTGAAAACTATCTACTCTCGCAAAGATTGTACTGAAGACTGCATCTGATTTTTCTTCAGCCTTATACGCTTCACATTGAAATAGTATGTGTTTCGACAGTTTCATAATGACAAAATGTACACGACACAGAATGAAGTTTTCCAATTAGTTACAAGGCATAATTAAGCATAGTGTGGGCATTTCTATGTCATGTCAATATCATTCCTTCCCTTGTTTTAAGCCCTTCTTCTATAAACCCAACAGGTTTATGTATTCTGTAAAGGTGTCTGTCCTTATGTCCATTATCCTACGTCTTGCCATAAGCCCCTAATTCTTAACACTACCAACCCTTTAGCTTCTAATTTGCTAAGTGGAAGGTCTATATCCACAGTTTAATATTTAACAGCTTTTTGTGCTAAACAGTCAACATCATCACTTCCCTCAACAGTGTGATGTGCAGGGCCCATAATGTGCAGACATATAAATCAAACTTTATATATGAAATACCGTTTGACAAGTTTCCAACAGTTAATCTGACCTACTGCCAGAATGACCTGTTTAAGACTCATCAAAACCGAAATGTATTCTGAGCAAATTATAAGGACTAATTTCCTCCACCCACTGTAAGCCTATACTGTTGGGAAAGAATTCTGCTTCCTATGCTGATAAAGGGCTGTAAATCATTTCTTTATCATTACCTGCAATTCAGGCACACAAAAACAGCCACACCAACATCCCCAGTTAACTTATCTTTTGATTCATCTGTAAAAATGGTTACTGTATGATAATAACTTTCATTAATATACTGATGAACCAACAGACTCTCAGGCAGAACCGAATCCGATTGTGTAACCTAAAATCAACTGAAGTCATTGGAAAAAACAAGGTGGGGTTACAGAGAAAGCTACGGTGGGACATATTGCATCATCAAATACACCCATATTCCCAGCGTGGTAAGAACCCAGCCACCCAAAACAAAAAACACTCTTCTTGTGATGTCCCCAACCGTCCTGCAGCACACCTTTAACAGGATGATCATTTCCTTGCCCCCGTAAATTAATCCAGTATGTTGACATCAACTTGAACCTCTGTTACTTTGAGGGCAATTGTCCCATTGCAATCAGTAAAGCCAAAACAGGAGACAACATTACTGCACTAGAACACAATCTTAAAGTCTGTAATTGTATCACATACAAACATTTTTAATTTGAAGATGAAGCTGATCCATAAGCCACACAGACATAATCAAGAACAGATCAAATTAAACAAATATAATTGGTCAACAAAGATTTTCATGTTGCACCCAAGAATACCCACATAGATGTCTGAGGAGATTTAAAGCTCCTTTACATATATCAAGTATTTTACTGATAGGTGCTTCCACGACAGCTTATTATCCACCCACATACTGAGAAGTCTTACCACAGACACTTCCTCAAGATATTAATGACATAATTTAAAATCAAGTGCAAGTCTATTAATGCTGTTTGTAAACCACGTAATGTGTTTTAACGACTGAAAGCTTTAAATCCTCTCTCATAGAAACACAAACATAACATGCCGACCGGTACTTGGACAGTCCATCCAAAAAAATCTGAGAACATTTATACAATGTCCCCCTCACTCCTAATTTAATCAAAAGTCATTTCTTCCATATCATTTCCCTTTTCAGTATCAAGAAATACTGCTATTATTTAATTGTGCTTTCCGAATATCATCTTCCAAACCTAAAAGTGAATCTAATGTCATTTCACCCTTCCAAAATCCACTCTAATAAAACACTTTATCACCACTCTTTCCAAAATATAACTCAAGCGCTTGATTACCATACATTCCATAAGTTTACATAAATGAGACATTCACGATATCGGCGCTTAACTAGAAGGATCAAATGGGGATCTGCCAGGTTTTAGAATTGGCACTACTATTTCCATTTTCCATGAGGAAAGTAGATGCACAATTCAAACATTTAATATTTTCACAAAAGCGAATTATGTACAATTACAATTTCAAATATCACTCTTTCCTGGGAACACCTGACCTGCATTATTAATAGACTTCTTAAATTCATAGAAAGAAATCTCTCCATCAGTGATACTATCATTGCTACAGCTGACTTCCAGAACATCAGGGTATTCACTGAAAAACACATCCCTACATTGTTTAACTTCTTCACTTAAATTATCCTGATTATGAATCTCAGCAAATGACCCAGCCAGTAACACAACCTTCCCTGTTTCAGTAACAATCATTTTGCCCTCATTAATCAACACTGGAATATTATGATCCCCACACTCCCCCCATTTTCTAAATCATATCCCACACAATTCCAAGTTTGATATCCTTTGCAATGTTATCTCCATATAACCTCCTTCCTCACCACGGCCTTTGCCTTTTTATTGTTAATAATGTAACTCGGAGACTGATGCACCACCACATAAAAACTCACATTTCTCCTAATTTGATTCCTGTCCCGTTATAAATCCAAATCCAAACTCATAGACAGGAAGGCTGACTGACGTTCACATAAACTAATCACCTTCTGAGTTCCCATTTGAGCGACAGGCAGTACAGCCAATGACAGCAGGGGTTAGTGTTAAATCTGAGCTACGATAGGCTGGATGAAATCGGCCCATGATCAGCCCCTCCTCTTCCGCTCCATCGCCATGGCGGAGATCAGCGTATCGCTGCTGTCGGTGCGACGGCCTCGGCTCCCACAAGGACGGGTGTGATTCCCCTTCGCGCCTCGGAGGGTCTGCTTCGGTGACGTCAGTGGTGGCTGACGAATCATGCTTTGACAGGTAGCGAGCGAGGATAATGACTACAACTCCCAGAAGGCCCCACTGATGACATTGTGGTGTTGTTCAGGCGTAAGGTATAAAAGCAAAATGGTGGAAAATGTAATGCATTACGTTTTCTGTACTGTGTCGTGCCTTCAATAAACAATTAAATTCAAAGAGAGATTCCAGCGAGAAATAGATAGAACATAGAACAATGCAACACAGTACAGGCCCTTCGGCCCACAATGTTGTGCCGACCCTTAAAATCTGCCTCCCTAAGCTTAAATTACTCCAGATACCTGTCTAGTAGTCTCTTAAATTTCACTTGTGTATCTGCCTGCACCACTGACTCGGGCAGTGCATTCCACGCACCAAGCACTCTCAGAGTATAAAATCTTCCTCTAATATCCCCCTTGAACTTCCCTCACCTTACCTTAAAGCCATGTCCTCTTGTATTGAGCATTGGTGCCCTGGGGAAGAGGCGCTGGATGTCCACTCTATCCATTCCCCTTAATATCAACTATACCTCTATCATTTCTTCTCTCGTCCTCCTCTCCAGAGAGTAAAGCCATCGCTCCCTTAATCTCTGATCATAATCCATACTCTCTAAACCAGGCAGCATTCTGGTAAATCTCCTCTGTATCCTTTCCAATGCTTCCACATCGTTCTTATAGTGAGGTGACCAGAACTGGACAGAGTACTCCAAGTGTGGCCCAACCAGAGTTTTATAGAGCTGCATCATTACATCGCGACTCTTAAACTCTATCCCTCGACTTATGAAAGCTAACAGCCCATAAGCTTTCTTATCTACTCTGTTTACCAGTGAGGCAACTTTCAGGGATCTGTGGACATGTAGCCCCAGATCCCTCTGCTCCTCCACACTTCCAAGTATCCTGCCATTTACTTTGTTCTCTGCCTTGGAGTTTGTCCTTCCAAAATGTACCACCTCACACTTCTCCAGGTTGAACTCTATCTGCCACTTCTCAGCCCACTCCTGCATCCTATCAATGTCTCTCTGCAATCTTTGACAATCCTCTGAACTATCCACAACACCACCAACCTTTGTGTCTTCTGTAAACTTGCCAACCCATCCTTCTACCCGCACATCCAGGTCGTTAATAAAAATCACGAAAAGTAGGGGTCGCAGAACTGATCCTTGTGGGACACCACTAGTCACAACCCTGCATTCCAAATGTACTCCCTCCACCACAACTCTCTGCTTTCAGCAGGCAAGCCAAGAGTGAATCCACCTGGTCAAACATCCCTGGATCCCATGCCTACGGACTTTCTGAATAAGCCTACCGTGTGGAACCTTATCAAATGCATTATTAAAATCCATGTAGATCACATCCACTGCACAACCCTCATCTATATTCCTGGTCACCTCCTAAAAGAACCATCAGGCTTGTTATACACGAACTGCCCTTCAGAAAGCCATGCTGACTGTCACTGATCAGACCATGATTCTCTAAATGCCAATAGATCCTATCTTTGTGAATCTTTTCCAACAGCTTTCCCACCACAGATGTAAGGCTCAATGGTCTATAATTATCCGGCCTATCCCTACTACCCTTTTTGAACAAGGGTCAACATTCGCCTCCCTCCAATCCTCCGGTACCATTCCCGTGGACAATGAGGACATAATGATCCTAGCCAGTGGCTCAGCAATCTATTTCCTCGCCTCGGATGCAGAACCGGGAAGTGGCAGATGGAGTTCAACACATATGAAGAGATTCATTTCTGCAGGTCAAATCTGAACACAGAATATAATATTAATGGTGAGACTCTTGGCAGTGTGGAGGGTCAGAGAGATCTTTGGGTCCATGTCCATACGACACTCAAAGCTGTTGTGGAGGTTGGCAGTGTTGTTAGGAAGACGTCTGGTGTGATGGCCTTCATCAACCGTGGGATTGAGTTCAAGAGCTGTAAGGTGATGTTGAAGCTATATTTCTCCTAACCTGTACATAAGTAATTGTACCCCAACACGGCAGGGCTGTGGGCTTAGTTGGACCCCACTTGGGAGCCCTGTGTTCAGTTCTGGTGGCCTCACTACAGGAAGGATGTGGATACTATAGAGAGTGTAGAGTAGATTTACAAGGATGTTGCTCTTGGATTGGAGAGCATGCCTTATGAGAATAGATTGAGTGAACTTGGCCTTTCCTAATTGGAGCGACGGAGGATGAGAGGTGAACTGATAGAGGTGTATAAGATGATGAGAGGCTTTGACCATGTGGATAACCAGAGGCATTTTCCCAGGCTTGAAGTGACTAACACGAGGGGACGTAGTTGTACGCTGCTTGGATGTCAGTACCGAGGGAATGTCAGAGGTAAGTTTCTTACACAGAGAGTGGTGGGTGCAGGAATGGGTTGTTGGCAACAGTGGTGGAGGTGGATACAATAGGATATTTTAAGAGATTCTTAGATAGGTTCATGGAGCTTAGAAACATAGAGGGATATACGATCAGGAAATCCTAGGCAGTCTCTAGAGTAGGTTACATGGTCGGTACAACATTGTGGGCTGAAGAGCCTGTAATGTGCTGTAGATTTCTGTGTTCTGTGTCAAAGACAGGCAGTGGGATTAGTTTAAATGGACAGGAGGACAGCATGGAAAGGTTGGGCCGAAGGGCCTGTGTTAGTGCCGTAAGGGAGGGGTTCTGTCTCAACCATCGACTCTATTCCCCTCAACAGATGCTGCCTGACTTGACAACGTTCTTGAAAAGTTACATTCAGTTCCGCTTAGCATTCTGTACAAAGGATATTTTGTGCTGGAAGAGTGCAGAGGAGATTCATCATGATTGAGGGGGCTTGTGTTCATAAGTCCATAAGGCATAGGAGCAGAATTAGGCCATTCAGCCCATTGCGTCAGCCACCTTTCCATCATGGCTGATCCCAGATCGCACTCAATTCCAGATATCTGACCTCCCGCCATATCCTTTGATACCCTGACCGATCAGGAAACGATCAACTACCGCCTTGAATATACCCACACACTCGGCCTCCACCGCAGTCTGTGGCAGAGCATTCCACAGATCCAATACACCTTGGCTAATAAAAAAAATAAGCTGCTTACATCTATTTGAAAAGGTGGCCCCTCGACTTTGTGGTTGATCCACCTTATCCAGTCCTTTCAAAATTCGGGAGGTTTCAATGAGATGCCCCCGAATTTTCTGAGTTACAGTGAGCACAGGGTCAAAGCTGCCAAGTGCTCCTCATATTTTAACCCCTTCATTCCCAAAATCATCCTAGTGAACCTCCTCTGGACTCTCTCCAATGACAACACATCCTGTCTGAGATATCGGGCCCAGCACTGTTGACAATCCTCCAAGTGTGGCCAGACTAGTGTCTTATAAAGCGTCAGCATTATCTCTTTGCTGTTATATTGTTATATTTGCTGATACAGGACTTTGTGATATGGTGCAACTCAAACTACCTGCGTCTCAATATCACCAAGACCAAGGAGATGGTGGTGGACTTTAGGAGATCGAGGCCTCATATGGAGCCAGTGATCATTAATGGAGAATGTGTGGAGCAGGTTAAGACCTACAAGTATCTGGGAGTACAGTTAGACGAGAAGCTAGACTGCACTGCCAACACAGATGCCTTGTGCAGGAAGGCACAGAGTCGACTGTACTTCCTTAGAAGGTTGGCGTCATTCAATGTCTGTAGTGAGATGCTGAAGATGTTCTATAGGTCAATTGTGGAGAGCGCCCTCTTCTTTGTGGTGGCGTGTTGGGGAGGAAGCATTAAGAAGAGGGACGCCTCACGTCTTAATAAGCTGGTAAGGAAGGCGGGCTCTGTCGTGGGCAAAGTACTGGAGAGTTTAACATCGGTAGCTGAGCGAAGGGCGCTGAGTAGGCTACGGTCAATTATGGAAAACCCTGAACATCCTCTGCATAGCACCATCCAGAGACAGAGAAGCAGTTTCAGCGACAGGTTACTATCGATGCAATGCTCCTCAGACAGGATGAAGAGGTCAATACTCCCCAATGCCATTAGGCTTTACAATTCAACCGCCAGGACTTAAGAACTTTTTAAAAGCTATTATTAATGCTTTTTGAGATAGTGATTTAGATGCATATCATATTTTTACTGAGTTAAGTATTGTATGTAATTAGTTTTTGCTACAACAAGTGTATGGGACATTGGAAAAAAGGTTGAATTTCCCCATGGGGATGAATAAAGTATCTATCTATCTATCTATCTATCTATCTATCTATCTATCTATCTATCTATCTATCTATCTATCTATCTATCTATCTATCTATCTATCTATCTATCTATCTATCTATCTATTCATGGGGCGAGATTGGACTGTGTTGATCTACAGGGGGATCTTGGAATCCGAGTTCATAACTCCCAGATAGTGGTTCCATTGTCAGGCAGTTATGTTGCAGTTGTATAAATCTCTAGTTTAACCACATCTGGAGAATTGCATTCGAATACAGGAATAATGCGGAGGTTTTGGATGGTGAGTGGAAGAGGCTTAACAGGATGCTGCCTGGATAAAGTGAGACCGGACAATCTCGGGGAATTTTCTCCGGAGTGGCAGAGGCTGAGGGAGGTCTGACAGACGTTTACAGGAATGTGAGAGGCACAGACAGAGTGGACAGCCGGGATTTTTTTCTCTAAGGAGGAAATGTCCAATGCCAGTGGGCATGCACTTCAGGAGAAAGGGGGAACACATCCTCATTTGTCCTTTTTGCACTATTGAAGTATTTTGCAATTTAGTGTAGTTTTGTATTTTTTTCTCTGCATAGCTGCTGTTGAAAAAAAAAACAATTAGAAAAAACAATGATTTTAAAAACCTGACTCAGAATGTTTAAAGGAGATTTGCGTTTCAAGTTTTGTTTTTCATTCCCATTGTGGTGGGTTAGGGTGACCTGTCAAGCCAAACGACCTACCGACATACATCCACTGACGTCACAGTCTGTTCTCTGAATATCGGGTGGTGGTGGAGGCAGATGTGATAGAGGCTATTAGATACCACGTGAATGTGAGGAGAATGGAGGGATGTTCCTTGTGTAGGCAGAAGGGATTGGTTTGGTAAGGCATGAAATGATCAGTTCAATTGGTTCAGAACAACACAGTGGGCAGAAGGGCCTGTTCAAGGACAAGTACAGCAAGCAGAGCAGGTAAACTGGATAAAGTGATCCCACTCAGAGAACAGACTGTGACGTCAGTGGATGTATGCCGGCATCACAGTTCTCTCACCAAAGATACTTCACTGCTGGATAAAATGAAGTTTGTGATGTTCATAACCGATGTGGTGAATTGTACTGCTCAGACATCTCATCCTACTGAGGAAATTAAAATTATTGTGAAAGCTGCAGAAAGGTATCTTGGTGTAACTGGTGTTATGTGGGAAGCTTTAAATGAAGCTCTGATTTGTGGGGGTTTCTGCATCCCAGTCTACTTGTGAAGATATGTAATGGGGTTGAAATATTGAAGTGAAATGCAAGAAGCCTGATTTTCATGGTCAATACTTTAAGCAGTTTATTTCTGATTTGTCAGATTCTTCCGATATCTGCTCAGGAAACATGCACATTTTAAGTTTTATTGCTGTGCAGGATTATATTGTCGTTTGGCTTGACAGGTTAGTTGGTAGAGGGGTGGTGTTGTCAGTTTTATAAGGAAAGGGGCAGAGTATAGTGTTGTGAATGGGAATAAAATGTTTCATGAACTTGTAGAAAATCTTGATTCAACAGGTATGTGTAATTTCTTTTTGTGAAAATATTAACTTTCTGAATCGTATTTGGAGGTTTGGCCATCTACTTTTCACATGGAACATGGTTGTAGTAGTTTCCATTCTAAAACCTGGATCTCTCCGTCTGATCCTCCTTCTTGTAGGCCAATATCATTAAAGTCTCATTTATGTAAACTTGTGGAATGTATGGTAATCGAGTGTTTGAAATATACTTTCGATTAAAGAGGTAATTTCACGTTTTATCAGAGGGGAATTTGGAACGATAGAATAAGACCATAAGACAAAGGAGCAGAAGTCGGCCATTCGGCCCATCGAGTCTGCTCTGCCATTTTATCATGAGCTGATCCATTCTCCCATTTAGTCCCACTCCCCCACCTTCTCACCATAACCTTTGATACCGTGGCTACTCAGATACCTGGCAATCTCTGCCTTAAATAACATTGGAATCAGTTTTGGTTTGGAAGATCATATTAGGAACGTACAGTTAAATAAAGATGTTGTAATAGCAATATTTTTGATATTGAAAAGGCAAATAATATTTATTGAAGGATGGACTTTTGATTAATATTTGGAAATGCAATTGAGAGGGCTATTGCACAATTTTTTCTTATTGTTTCTATTTGTACGTCTTGTAAAGGTATGGATGGGCAAGTATGACATTGAATGCATTTTTATATTTGGAAGATGGTATTAATAAAGCCAGTTAAATATAGATGTTGTAACAGCAGTATTTTTACTATTCAAAAGGCAGATGGTATTTATGGAAGGAAAGATTTTTTATGAAATTGTGGAAATGAGGATGGAGGGGCTACTATCTAACTCTGAGTTGTTTTAATTGAACGTTTTGTGTCAGGTATGGGTGAGAAAGTTATATTCAGGTTGTTATGAGATAGAGACTGGGATCCCACAGGCAGTATTTATTATTTTATATTATAATCAATAATATTTTTCTCTGAGACAGGTTTTGGAGTGTGTAAATCACTGTATGCAGATGATGGAGGTTTATTGATTAGAGGTAGAAATTTCAATTTTACTGTATATAGGATGCATTCGCAATTAATAAGGTCGAAAAGTCGGCAAATAGATGGGACAAGTTATGTGTTTTACAGACACGATTAATGAACCTGCACTTGATTGGAAATGATAGGAACTGATATGGTCAAACTCCTTAAAAGGTGACAGTGATAAGATTTCCAGGCATGTGGACGGATAATAAGCTGACATGGAAGCACCAGATAAGAAAATAATTGATAAATAAAAGAAATATTAAATATTCTCAGTTATCCCTGCCGGTATTCTAGGGTGTTACGTGAAAGTATTTGTTGACCAATCTCATTTGTTTAATTGGATCTGTTCTTGATTATAGTTGTGGTTTATAGATCAGCTTCAGCTTCAACTTTATAATGTTTGGGTGTGATACAAGCACAGGCTTTGAGATTGTGTTGTGGTGCAGTAAAGTTATCCCCTGTTTCGGCTTTACTGCATTGGTCAGGCCTAATCTGGAGTATGGTGTGTAGTTTTTGTTACTGGCCTGAAGGAAAGTTATCAACAACATTGAAAGAGTGCAGAGAAAATTTACAATACGTTTGCTGGGACTTGAGGACTCGAGCTTTAGGAAAAGCTGAGGACTTTATTCCCTTTAGTGTTGGAAAATGAAGGGGGATTTTGCAGATTTATACAAAATTATGAGTGTTGTTGACAAGGTAAATGCACGCAGGATTTTTCCTCTGAGTTTGGGTGAGATGGGAACTGGAGGTCGCAGTTTAAGGGTGAAAGGTGAAATATTTAAGAAGAACCTGAGTGGGAATTCCTTCTCTCAGAGGGTGGTGAGGGTGTGGGAAGAGCTGTCAGTGGAAGTTATGGATTTCATTGTAGAAAAGTTTGGATCAGTACATGGACGGGAGGGGTATTGAGGGCCATGGTCCAGCTGCGGTTATGGGACTCGGCAGAATAACAATTCGGTCCGGACTAAATGGGAAAAAGGGTTTGTTTGTTTGTTATAGTGCTCTCTGACTCCAAATAATGTGTCGATGAAGGGGAATTGGTTGGGGCTGTTGTCGGGAAGCAAACAATGTGCTTTCAGGATTTCCTGCTGGGGATAGAAGTGAATTGATACTGGACATCCATGGTCAAAGTGTGGCGATCAGAGCCAGGGATTGTAAAGTTGTTGAAAACAAACAGACACACACACACACACACACACACACACACACACACACACACACACACACACACACACACACACACACACACACACACACACACACACACTCCCTTCAACTTCACATTGGCGTTCACCCCACTTCCCAAAAATAACTCGTTCCTCCTCTTTGGCTCAAACTCTCCCCACTCTCCTGCCCCCATCTTCACCCCTTCCCACTTTTGCCACCTCTGCTTCCCCTTTCCCTCACTGTCTCTTTCTCTCCATCTATTGTCTCCCACTCCCTCATTCTTTCCCTTCCTCCTCTCCCCTCACCTATTTCCCTCTCTTCCACACACTCTCTGTCTCTCTCCTCTCCTCATCCGTTCCCTTCCCCACTGACACACCCTTTTCGTCACACATTCCTCCCTACACTACCCACTCACTCCCTCCTCCTTTACCTTGTTGTCTCTTTCTCCCTTTCTACCCAACGCTTCCCCTGCCTCTCACTCTCTCCCCAATTCCTCCTTTACTGCAGCTCGTTTTCCCGGCCACCCTCCCATCCCCACATCCCCCACCCGCACTGTGATGACTGTTGACTCGCACAGTGAATTATAGATGTTGTGCAATTCTTCGTTTTTTGGACAGTGACAGTGTTTTCTCGGAAGATGAAGGCTTGTGGTTTCCGGGAGAGGCCAGTTTGTTCCCTTTTTATGTGCTACAGAATAGGCGGGGGAAGGGAGTGTGGAGGAGAGAGGACGGAAAGAGAGAGAGAGAGTAAATATACGTAGCCTCAATTTCTTTCTCCCTGTCCTCCTCTCTTCATCCGTTCTCATCCACACTGCCCGACTCTTTCCTCCACACATTCCTCCCTAACCTTCCCCCTTTTCTCTCGCCCGCTTTCCCGGCCACCCACCCGTCCCCACATCCCCCACCCCGCACTGTGATGACGGTTGACATTCACAGTGAATTATAGATGTTGTGTAATACTTCATAGTTTGGAAAGCAGCAATGTTCTCTCAGAGATGAAGGCTTGTGGTTTCCGGGAGAGGCCAGTTTGTTCCCTTTCTGTGCGCTACAGAATAGGCGGGGGAGGGGATGTGGAGTAGACGGGATAGCCGTGTGTTCTCAGTAGCTACGCCGTCACGACAAAGACCGAGCACCGTCTGCGAGCTGGTCTCTGACACAAACATACACTGACACACAAAGAGCCGGACAGACACATACGAGGAAGCATAGGAACACACAGAGATTCAGACATACAGAAATACTTTAAAAATGACTGCAGTTTGCATTTTCATCGTTTTAAGATGGAGACAGCTATTTTGTGAACTGTTGGAAATGATTGTTGCTCTGGGATAATCTAGTGTGCTTGTGGGGATGTCAGCGGGTTTGGGGGTTCACATGGAAATGGGTCTGCACATTGATTTGCGGATGTGCGAAGGTTTCAGGGTATGTTGGTGAATATGGATTTTGGAGTGTCGATGAATTTGGGGGTCACACTGCTTTGGGCATTTGAGGGTGCACGGGGATTTGGGAGTATTTAGGGCTGCGCACAGATTTGGGTGTCTCAGCGGATTTGGGGTGACACACGGATTTGGGGAATCCTTCGATTTCGGGGTGTAATGAATCGTAAGGCTGTTTCATTAATAGATGCTTCAAGAACAAATGCACTTTGAAATTTGAACTTTGACCTTGCCATTAGGTTTGAGGTGGAGGCAGCTGTTTTGTGAAGTGTTTGAAATCATTCTTGCTCCGTGATAATCTAATGTGCATGTGGGATGTCAGCGGGTTTGGGGTGCGCACAGATCTGGGTATGAGGGTGGATTTGGGAATGTCGGTAGGTTTGGGGTGCGCACAGATCTGGGTATGAGGGTGGATTTGGGAATGTCGGCAGGTTTGGGGTGCGCACAGATCTGGGTATGTTGGTGGATTTGGGAATGTCGGTAGGTTTGGGGTGCGCACAGATATGGGTATGTGGGTGGATTTGGGAATGTCGGTAGGTTTGGGGTGCGCACAGATCTCGGTATGTGGGTGGATTTTGGGGTGTCGGTAGGATTGGGGTGAGCATGGATTTGTCGATGCACACTAATTTGGGGGTGAACACTGAGTTGGGGTTTGCGGACGTGCACAGATTTGGGAGTGCATAATAAATTCAACCTCTTCGACCTCTGTTCTTGCTTTTTTTTAAGTTGTAGGCAGATATTTTGAGAACCGGTTGAAATGAATGATTCTTGCTCTGGGATCATCTAATGTGCATGTGGGAAAGTCTGTTGATTTGGAGCTGTGACGAGTCTCAAGGCAGATTTACAGTGGCAGCATATTCAATTGATCAGTCACCTTTGTTGGGACAGACTAACTCCCACATATGGTCTAAATATTAATTCATTAATGTAATCACAATCTGTCACCGTGGGGATTGCGCCGGTCAGACGTTATCAGGTGATGAGCCGGTGAAATATCCGGTCACCTCGGGGCTTCAGTTCATTAATAAAGCCGCGTCCTGATCATACGGCAGAGGCGGCCGCAGTGTCTCCGGCCCGGGCTCCAGCTCCTCACATTCACCGCCTCATCTCCCAGGTGTTTCTAAGGTGAGGACATGTTCGGCACAGCAACCTCCTGTTTTGTGCCAGAGGTTTCTATGTTTATTCCCGGGCGGATTGTCCCATCGACCGGCAGCTCCGGTTACCAGAGTGTGTGTGTGGGACGGGGCAAAGCACCGTCCTGGAAACTCGGTTTCTCTTTGGATCGGTCAGATGGCAGTCAAAGAATTACTCCTGAATGCCTCTCGCACATTGGTCTGCAAATATGCCCATCAGTTTCAATTCCCGCCCACCGAACTCGTAGCCCGACGTTGCCAGAAAGTGGCGGAGATCTAGTCGACACGTACAAACAAGCTGGAGGAACTCAGCAAGTCGGGAAGCAACATTTCAGTCCGAGACCCTTGGTCAGGACCACTTTGATGGCGACGGTCTAGCCGGATGCTGGTTGGCTAATCCATTGTCAATCACCAGTCTCCGACTTCTCTTTGAATAATTGGCTGACGTGAGAACGAGGGCGGGTTTTGTATAAACAGCGGCGGACACTCCAATTTAAAGCCGCATTCCGGACTCGAACTGGACTGGAGTGTGATGTAGAGAATTGGGACATAAAACCCTCACTGCTTCCTTTTTCAAATGAAACCTAAATTACTCCCCAAAAGTCCTATAGTTTGTACGTAACAAAACACAATAGCGTGAGTTAAATTAAAATTATTGTCATTTTTTAAATGAAAACTACATACCCAGAATGATGCTTCCCAACACGAACAAAGGAATACAGTAATTAGGCATAGTGTGTCAAATTCCAAGTCGTGTCAATGTAATTCCTTACCTTCTTTTGTCATCCACAATCTTCCATAAACCCAACAAGTATGTATTCTGTACAGGTGTCTCCTTTGAAGCCCTTTATCCCACCAGTCTGGATATAATTATTAACCCACCAACCCCTTAGCTTCTGATGTGCTAGTTGAAATTTTAACAGCTTTTGTAACTGAACCGCTGTGTGCAGGGACCCAAAAGAAGTGGAAATATAACCCAATACACTGCGTATGAAATAATGTTTGATGAGTTTCCAACAGTAAATCTGTCCTACTGCGAGAATTACCTGTTTTAAGACTCATCAAAACCGAACAGGCATCTGAACAAATTACAACTTTACATGAACAAATTTCCACCACCCACTGTAAGCCTCAAATGATGGAAACAAATTCTACTATATATACTGATAAATTGTTTCTTTATCGTTACTTGTAATTCATGAACAAAAAACAGCCACACCGTCATCCCGGTTAAGTTATCTTTTGATTCTTCTGCAGCAATGTTTTACATATCATAATAATTTTCCACAATATACCACAAATCAAGATTGTCCAGCAGAACAGAATCCTGAGACCTCATTAAATCGTGTATCCTAAAATAAACTAAAGGCATTGAGAAAAACAATGTGGGGTTTCCAAGAACGCGACAGTGGGACATATTGCAGAATCCAACAAACCCATATTCCCAGCGTGATTAGAACCCAGTCTCTGGACAACAAGCTGTGTGAACTGACAGCCAGAATCTCTCACCAGCGGGAAACAAAAGAATATAACGTTTTGTGCTTTGTGGAGACCTGCTTGACGGAGGAGACACCGGACCACGCCATCGAACCCTTTGGGTTCTCCCTGTTCCCTGTGGACAGGTAGAAACCCCTCACTGGGACGAGTAAAGGAGGTGGGGTATGCTTCATTGTCAACAATGCTTGGTGCAACCCCCAGAATATACATGTGCTCCAATCCTTTGTTGCCCAGATCTGGAGCAGCTGTTTAGACCCCACTGGCTGCCCAGGGAGTTCACGGTGTTATCAGCACAGCCGTGTACATTCCGCCCCAGACTGATACTGACCTGGCTCTCAAGGAACTGTACGAAACACTCAACACGCTGAAGACAGCCCACGGCTGCCTTCATTGTCGCCGTGACTTTAATCTAGCATCGCTGACTGAAGTCCCTCCGAAGTGTTGTCAGCACATCCAGGTGAGCGCTCAGGGAACTGGCACACTCGACCTTTCCATAACGCTTACAAAGTGCTCCTCCGACCACACTTCAACAATCAGATCACTCTCTGATCTGGCTTCTGCCGATGTACAGGCAAAGCTGAAACAAGAGGCGGCCATAGGTGATCCGTCCACTGTTGGTCCGACCAATCGGTCTTCATGCTACAGGACCGCTTGGATGACATCAATTGGATTGTCTTCCATGATGAGGATGTGACCAAGTTCACGATGGGGTCACGTGCATCATCTGAAAGTGCATCGAGAATGTTGTTCTCTAGAAATCGGTCAATGTCGTTTCTTTATCGTTACATATAATCTGGGCACAAAAACAGCCACACCAACAATTCCAGTTAAATTATATTTTCATCCTTCTGTACAATGGTTAATATTTCACAATAAATTTCCTTAATATACCAATGAACTAACAGATTCTCAGGCATAACAAAATCCTGAGACTTTATTAAATCGTGTACCCCAAAATCAATAAAGGCATTTACAAAAACAAGTTGGGGTTACCGAGAATGCCACAGTGGAACATATTGCATAATTCACCGAATCCACATTTCCCAGCGTAATAAGAACCCAAGCCCCCAAAACTATAACACTCTTCTTGTGATGTTCCCAACAGTTCTCCGACACACCTCTAACAGGATGATCATTTCTTTGCTCCTTCAAATTAATCCAGTACGTTAACATTAAATTCAATCTCCGTAAAATCAATCAGAAAACCTGAAACAGGAGACGACCTGACTGCACCACAACACAATCTTAAAGCCTGTGCTGGTATCACACTCAAACATTCTATATTTGAAGATGAAGCCTCAAAACCATAATGAAGAACAGATCTAATGAAACAAATAAACTGGTCAACAAAGATTCTCGTGTTGTACCCGAAGAATACCCACATAGATGTCTGAGGAGATTTAAATCTCCTTTATAATTATCGATTATTTTGCTGATAGGTGCTTCCATGTCAGCTTATTATCCACCCACGTGCCTGGAAATATTACCATTGACCCTTTCTGAAGAGATTAATCATATAATTTCAAATCAAGTGCAGTTCTATTCATCTTGTTTGTAAATACATAATGAGATTTAGAGACGGAAAACTTAAAATCTTCATCTATTTGCCCACTGTTTAACGCATTAATTGTAAATTGCATCCTACTTACAGTAGAATTGAAATTACTACCTCTAATCCATAAAGCTACATCATCTGCATATAGTGATTTACCCACCAGGGTAATCTCAGAGAAAATATCATTAGTCATAATATTAAATAATGAAGGGCTACAAATACTGTCTTGTGGGGTCCCATTCTCTATCTCATAGAAACAAAAACATAACATACCGACCAGTACTTGCACAGTCCATCCACACAAAAAAAATTAGAAAAATTATACAATCTCCCCTCACTCCTAATTGCTATTATTCAATCAAAAGTCCTTCCTTCCATAACACATCACATTCCTTTTCCATATCAAAAATACAACTATTACAATACCTTTATTTAACTGTGTTTTCCTAATATCATCTTCCGAACCTAAAACTGAATCTAATGTTATTTTCCCGTTCCGAAATCGACTCTGATAAAACACTATGTCACCACTCTTTCCGAAATATAACTCAAGCACATGATTATCATACATTCCATCAGTTTACATAAATGAGACTTTCACGATATAGGCTCATAACTGGAAGGATCAGACAGGGATCTCCCAGGTTTTGGAATAGGCACGACTCCTGCCATTTTCCACGAGGAAAGTAGATGGCCAATCCTCCAAGCAGGATTCAAAAAGTTAATATTTTCACAAAATAGAATTAATACAATTACAATTACATATCTCACCCTTTTCCGGGGACACCTGACCTGCATTATTAATAGACTTCTTAAATTCCTACAAAGAAATCTCTCCATCAGTGATACTATCATTGTCTCAGCTGACTTATAACACATCAGATTATTCACTTAGAAACATATCCATACATTGTTCAACTTCTTCACTTAAATTATCCTGATTATAAGTCTCATCTATTCATCCAGCCAGGAACAGAGCACTCCCTGTATCAGTAACAATCATCTTGCCCTCATTAATCAATACTGTAATATTATGATCCCTACAAATCCCCCATTTTCTGAATCATACCCCAAACATCACCGTAATATCCCTTCAAATATTATCTCAATAAGATTCCATTCTCACCACGGCCTGTGTCCTTTTATTCTTAATAATGTCAACCGGGGACTGATGCACCATCACATAAAAACTGACATTTCTCCCAATTTGCTTCCTGACCCCGATATAAATCCAAACTCAAACTCATAAAGACAGGAAGGCTGACTGACGTTCACATTAACTAATCACCGTGTGATTACCCATTTGACCGACAGGCACTACAGCCAATGATAGCAGGGGTTAGTTTTGGGTCTGAGCTACGATAGGCTGGTGAAAAAATGCACCATACTCAGACCCCCTTGTTCCGCTCCATCGTCATGGCGGAGTTTAGTGAGACGCTGCTGTCGGTGGTCGCCGGCCTCGGCGCTCACAAGGACCACCGTGGTTTTCCTTCGCGCCTCGGTGAGTCTGTTTCGGCGATGTTTGTGGTGTCTGAGGAAAAAATATTTTTGCAGGGAACGAGCGAGGAGGCGAGATTCATGACTACATCTCCCAGAAGGTCCAGCGGATGACACATGTTGGGGTCAACACGTACAAACAAGCTGGATCAACTCAGCAGGACTCGCGGGGAGCTTCGCGCGTGCGCACGGTGGACCAAAGGCTCTTGGAGACTCGGCGCAGGAAGGAGCGGGGATCCGGGCGGATTATTATCAAGTCAAGTCAAGTCAAGTCAACTTTTATTGTCATTTCGACCATAACTGCTGGTACAGTGCATAGTAAAAATGAGACAACGTTTTTCAGGACCATGGTTTACATGACACAGTACAAAAAACTATACTGAACTACGTAATTTAAAAAAAACACACACAAAAAAAGCTACACTAGATTACAGACCTACACAGGACTGCATAAAGTGCATAAAAACAGTGCAGGCATTACAATAAATAATAAACAGGACAGTAGGGCAAGGTGTCGGTCCAGGCTTCGGGTATTGAGGAGTCTGATAGCTTGGGGGAAGAAACTGTTATATAGTCTCGTCGTGAGAGCCCGAATGCTTCGGAGCCTTTTCCCAGACGGCAAGAGGGAGAAGAGATTGAATGAGGGGTGCATGGGGTCCTTCATAATGCTGTTTCCTTTGCGGATGCAGCGTGTAGTGTAAATGCCCGTGATTGCGGGAAGAGAGACCCCGAAGATCTTCTCAGCTGACCTCACTGTCCGCTGCAGGGTCTTGCAATCCAAGATGGTGCAATTTCCGAACCAGGCAGTGATGCAGCTGCTCAGGATGCTCTCAATACAACCCCTGTAGAATGTGATGAGGATGGGGGGGTTGGAGATGGACTTTCCCCAGCCTTCGCAAAAAGTAGAGACGCTGCTGGGCTTTCTTTGCTGTAAAGCTGGTGTTGAGGGACCAGGTGAGATTCTCCGTCAGGTGAACACCAAGAAATTTGGTGCTCTTAACGATCTCTACCGAGGATCCGTCGATGTTCAACGGGGAGTGGTCGCTCTGTGCCCTCCTGAAGTCAACAACCATCTCTTTTGTTTTGCTCACATTCAGAGACTGATTGTTGGCGTCCGAACCGCGACTGGTCCAATTACTGTGAGCTCCGGCTACACCCTGCCTCCGCACCCCGGGACAGTCCAAGTCCTATCCCTCTCTCTCTACGCGGGCTCCGGGGAACTTTCTGCTGAGGAGTGAACGAGCTGGAGCCGCGTTGTATAGATGGGTCTCTTGTTTGTGGGGGATTCTGGGTAAAAAAGCAGCCATAGATGATAGGCTAGCGTTGTCCCTGTCAGTCCGTAGGCCGTATTTGGAAGCGCAGGGGGAGGAAGGGGGGCAGATGGATCACTCAGGCACTACCAAACATCTTCCGGTCAATGAAAATATCGATTTGTAAAGCATGAAAATAACAAAATAAAATTCTTACATCAGCTTTAGTCCTTGAGGAAATCACCTTTGTTCCATCTAAATCTGGACCTTTCCACCTGTGAGAACATGTTTAGTACCATTCGCTTTGGGTACATAATGATATCAATTACCTTTGGCCTGGGTAACAAGTGACCTGTAGCGTTCTCATCACAAATATGCCACACTCCAATGTGAACGAGGACTGCCCTCCCCATCATGTTCATTGGCATTGCCTCTGATGGGCTCTCCACCGTCAATCACCTGTGCGGAGGGGCAGAGTAATTTGAAACTCTCCTGGGTTTGCCGTGTAACATCACATGCTCTTTGTAGTGCTGTAGCACATGACCAGAACTTGAAATAATACCAATGTTTTCTCTAATTTATTTTTCTCACAACGTATGGACCGACCATTTGTTTGAAGGTTAAATGTTTAAACAGCCTGAAAACAGCACGTCACAAACAAAATACCAGCTGTGCAGCTACAAAGGCTCTCTGTGTGGGAGCATTTCAGATACTGCGCAGCGCAGAATAATATGGGACAGGGAATAAAACTAATGGAAGGAATCAGACTGGGCCAAGTCACAGATTGAATGTCCCATTCTCACACAGACAGGAAGACTGTTGGGGAATTACATGGACAGACCATTTGCCGGCACCATGAACAGTTAGAAGGTGAGTTCTTCCCCCAACTTGGGTTGATCCTCGCTGTAACAGTGTGATGTCAGAGCTCAGAAAGGAGATTAAAATTATCTCTTAATATATCGGCTGTGAAAATTAATCAGATACAGGAGCAGAATGAGGTCGCTTGGCCCATCGAGTCTGCTCCACCATTTCATTACAGCTGATCCATTTTCCCTCTCAGCCCCACTCTCCTGCCTTCTCCCCATATCCCTTCATCCCTGACTAATCAAGAATCCATCACCCTCTTCCCTAAAATATACCCAATTACTTGGCCTCCAGAGCAACTCAGAACAACAAATCCCACAGATTCACCACAATCCGGTTAAAGAAATTCCTCCTCATCTCCATTCTGAAAGAACAAAGCTCGATTTTGAGGCTGTGTCCTCTGGTCTTTGACTCCCCCACTCTGGTAAACATACTCTCCACATCCACTCTATCGAGACTTTTCAATGTTCGATAGATTTCAATGAGGGCCCCTTCATTATTCTGAACTCCAGTGAGTAGAGGCCCCGAGCCATCAAATGTTCTTCATCTGACAAACCTTATAATTACAGAAATATTTTTGTAAACTTCCTTTGAACGCTCTGCAATGTAAGCACATGAGTTCTACTTAAGGGGCCTGAATCTGCTCTCAACAGTCCAAGTGAGGCCACACTTTATAAATACTCAACAACACATCCTTGCTTTTATATTCTCGTACTCTTCAACATTATTTCCTCTCCATTGAGAAAACAGTCTGCACTCTCATTGCTTCTAACAAAGTGGATGACCATACACTTCTCTGAATGATGACTTTCACTCATTGGTGTCTTTTGTAAATCTTTTTTACAGGTTATAAATGGCAAAAATTGTGTACGGGAATTTTAAACAGAACAACCTGTCAGTTTGCTGTCTCTGCCCAGATATTAAAGGAGTTACTAGATATTTAACAATGTGTCACTGTTGATCCTTGGAGATGAAGAATTATGTCATTACAGCTGGAAAAGTGCTTTGTGTCTAAAATGAAGTTTTCTGTTGTAACTCACTGAAATCCACTGGAACTGGGGAGCTGAGAACACACCAGCATTTGTTCACCTGAGATCAGTTCTTCAACTACATTGATTGTGCAAGGAGTTTACTACATCTGACATTTGACTTCTGAATTGACAAAGAACTGTGGGAAGGGATTCACTCTTCACTCACTCATCTGACCTGCATGCACACCAGCAAGTTCACACTGATAAGATGTCGTTCACCTGCGCTGATTGTGGGAAGGGATTCACTTGGTCATCCAGCCTACTGACACACCAGCGAGTTCACACTGGTGAGAAGCCGTTCACCTGCTCAGACTGTGGGAAGGGATTCACTCAGTCATCGCAACTGCAGAGACACCAGTCAGTTCACACCGGGGAAAAGCCATTCACCTGTTCAGACTGTGGGAAGGGATTCACTTGGTCATCTGAACTGAAGATACATCAGCAAACTCACACTGGGGAGAGGCCGTTCACCTGTTCAGACTGTGGAAAAGGGTTTATTCGGTCATCTCAGCTGAAGGTACATCAGCGAACTCACACTGGGGAGAGGCCGTTCACCTGCTCAGTCTGTGGGAAAGGATTCACTCAGTCATCTGTACTGAAGGAGCATCAGCAAATTCACACAGGGGAGAGACCGTTCACCTGCTCAGACTGTGGAAAAGGATTCACTCATTCATCTGTACTGAAGGTACATCAGCGAATTCACACTGGGGAGAGACTATTCACGTGCTCAGACTGTGGGAAGAAATTCACTGACTCATCCAGGCTACAGGCCCACCGGCGAGTTCATACTGGAGAGAGGCCGTTCACCTGTTCAGACTGTGGGAAGGCATTTACCCGGTCTTTTATTCGATCAGTTGAACTGAAGACACATCAGCGAATTCACACTGGAGAGAGGCCATTCACCTGCTCAGACTGTGGGAAGTCTTTTATTCGATCAGTTCAACTGAAGGTGCATCAGCGAGTTCACACTGGGTACAGAGCGTTCACCTGCTCAGACTGTGGAAGGGGATTTACTCAGTCATCTCAACTGATGATACATCAGCGTATTCACACTGGGGAGAGGCCGTACACCTGCTCTGAATGTGGAAAGAGATTCAGTCAGTCATCCGACTTACAGACACACCGACGAGTCCACACTGGGGAGAGGCCATTCTCCTGCTCCCAATGTGGGAAGAGATTCTCTCAGTCATCCCACCTTATGACACACTACCGAGTTCACACTGGGGAAACTATTTAAATAGGCGACAGGCTACAGGCTGGATATTTCACCATCACAGTTGCTGAATCAAGTTCAAAAGTGACTGTTGGTGCCGAACTCGGTAATTATTGCTGCTGTTTATCAAACCCAGTTCTGCACTCTGGTCAGTGGACGTGGGAGGTATTCCTCGGCTAATGTTCCCGTTTAATGGGACTGGAGTTTAATGGTTTGGATCTGTGACACAGAAGTCAGTTCTCATTTAAATTCTGACCACATTGACAGAATCTCCTTTCTCTCCCGTGACTGTCATCTCCTATAACTACCGCAAGGCCTGAATTTACACTTCCCTATTGAGCATCAGAGCCGACAGTGCTACCGGCCTTTCTGTTGCGGCTGTGCCCCAATGGGTCAACCACCACCCACCCAGCAGTATCCAACAAGGTGTTCTGCTGAGGAGAATGCCCACAGGACAGCCCTGCACTGTCTTCCTAATGACCCTTACCTCTGCTGTTGGTCACGCTTCTCCTATCCGAAGCTTGTACTCTGGGTGTGGCCACCTCTTCAGATGTTTCTTTTCAAATATTATTATTATTATTATTATTATTATTATTATTATTATTATTATTATTATTATTATTATTATTATTATTATTATTATTATTATTATTAAAAATAACACAGGTACATTGAAGTAACAACACTCACAATCCCTCAAAACAAATTATCTTAAAGATTGAACATTTTTGTGAATTAAAAAATCCCTACTAAGCAAGAAAAGAAAGAGAAAAAAGAAACCCATTGGGGGTACAACCCCGGAGCCAGGCGTCATACAGAAAGCTTCTAAAAATAAACATCAAACCGCCAACAAGAAAGACAGATATATCAAAAAACAATTACACTTAGATAGTGGAGGAAATCTATCAGTTAACTGAAATGATAATAACGAGCAAATGAGCCCCATCTCTTCTCAAAATCAAATAAAGTTTCAAAGGTTCGACTTCTAATTTTCTCCAAACTAAGACACAGCATCACTTGAGAGAACCATTGTGGCAAAGTAACAGCTGATATGTCCTTCCATTTCAACAAGATGGCCCTCCTAGCTATCAATGTAACAGACGCAATAACATGTTGGTCAGACACAGCAATACCATGGATATTTTGAGGAATTATTCCAAAAACCACAGTCAATTTATTAGGTTGTAAGTTGATTCTGAGTGCTTTAGAAATTGTCGAAAAGACTAACTTCCAAAACTGTTTTAATATAGAACATGACCAGAACATATGTGTCAGTGTATCTATTTCAGTTTTACATCTATTACGATACTTGTCAACATTGGGAAATATTTTAGAAAGTCTCTCCTTCGACAAATGGTAACGATGTACAATTTTAATTTGAATCAGTGAATGACTAGCACAGATCGAAGAAGAGTTAACCAGCTTCAGAATCCGTGTCCAATCCTCCCATATCAACGTCAAACTGAGTTCCTTCTCCCAATCTTGTTTAATCTTAAGAAAAGGACGCTCATTGTAATAATAAATTATAAATCCTTCCAATAGAACCTTTCATCGAAGGGTTCTTATTCATAATAGTCTCTAATAAGACAGCCTCCAATATGTAAGGAAAATTACTTAAATATTTTTGAATTTTTGAAACAATATCTATCTTGAAGGTATTGTAAAAATATGAATATGAGAGAGAATATTTATCGAGTAATTGTTCAAAAGACATCATTCTGCCTTCTTTAAATAAATCTAAAAAAGAAGTAATACCTTTATTTTTCCAAAGGTAAAAAAAAAATGGATCGCTCCAGAGGGTTTAAAAAAGTGATTATGATAAATTATACTACAAAGTTTAAAATTTTAAGATTTAAAAATTTGTGGAACTGGAGCCAAATTTGCAAAGTGTGCTTAACCACAGGATATAGGTTTAAATTATCAACATTAGTTAATTGTATAGGTAGAGCAACTCCTAATAACGGAGTTAAATAAAACTGTTTCACAGCTCTCAGTTCCAGGTTTACCCAAATTGGCCGATCATTCCTATCACCCTAATATAAGCAAAAGGACATATATCGCTAATTAACAGCCCAATAATAAATTCTTAGATTAGGCAAAGCGAGGCTTCTGTCCTTTATCAACTTTTGTAAATGACATTGACTAATTCTTGGTCTTTTATTATCCCAAATAAAAGATAGAATAATAGAACCAATCCCATCAAAATCCCCTGATAGCTGAAAAAAGGAGACCTACAGTTATTAGTGACAACAGTGGCAATAGAAGCTTTCTATATAATTTAAATCCAATTATTAAAGTTAATAACAAAACCAAATGTTTCTAAGACATTAAGTAAATATTTCCATTCAACATGATCAATTTTTTTTTCAGCATCCAAAGATACAACGCATTGTGGAGTTTTAGAAGCGGGCGAATATATAATGTTAAATAGTCTCCAAACATTTGAAAAAGAATAACGTCCCTTTATAAAGCCTGTTTGATCTTTAAAAATTATTTTACCCATAGACTCTCCAACTGACTGGCCATCATCTTTGACAGATCTTACCATCAACATTCAATAATGAAATAGGTCTGTATGAGGCACAGTCAGTAGGATCTTTATCCTTTTTAAGGATTAAAGAAATAAAAACCTCATAAAAAGTAGAGGGTAAATCACTTTTCACAAAAGAATCTTTAAGTATCTCCAACATATATGGAGAAAGCAATTTTCCAATTTTTTAAATAATATTCTACAGGATAACCATAAAGTTCCGGAGCCTTACCAGATTGCATTGAAAAAAAATAGCTTTATGAATTTCGTATTCTGTAATTTGGGCATCCTAATGACCTAATGGTCTTCCTAATGACCCTTACCTCTGCTGGTGGTCACGCATCTCCTATCCGAAGCTTGTACTCTGGGTGTGGCCACCTCTTCAGATGTTTCATTGATAGTATCTTCAGGCTTCCGAATGATCCTGAGTACATCCAACTCCCTGAACCTGTCGTCAGGCGCTGTGATTGGGTCCACCATGCAAATAATCATGAGGGAAACTGTTAGATATCCAGAATTCCCACATCTGACCGGAGGAGCATCCCATCTGCTCTGCACTAAAATACACCACTGTGGGTCAGGAAGGAATTAACATATGCAAAAAAAAAACATCAAACATGAATGGGTCAACGACAGTGGAAGTAGAGTGAACAATTGTCTGTGTTTTTGCCATGAGGTCGAAGGAATATAGGCTGCCATTTTGTGAAGCCGCTCTGTAACCCCCATTTTGTGAACTGATTGATGAACTGATTGCTATGGGATAATCTAATCAGATCAACTGAACACAAGAAGTTTCTGGTATTCCCATTCTAAGCCTGAAACCACTCTCACATAAACCATGTATTATGTACACTGTCAGGTCTGCAGAAGGAATCTCGTTATCTCTGAACCTGAAGTCACTCTGAGATAAGGTGTGTATTATGTACAGTGGCAGGTCTGCAGAAGTAATCTCGTTATCTCTGAACCTGAAGTCACTCTGAGATAAGGTGTGTATTATGTACAGTGGCAGGTCTGCAGAAGGAATCTCGTTATCTCTGAACCTGAAGTCACTCTGAGATAAGGTGTGTGTTATGTACAGTGGCAGGTCTGCAGAAGGAATCTCGTTATCTCTGAACCTGAAGTCACTCTGAGATAAGGTGTGTATTATGTACACTGTCAGGTCTGCAGAAGGAATATCGTTATCTCTGAACCTGAAGTCACTCTGAGATAAGGTGTGTATTATGTACAGTGGCAGTTCTGCAGAAGGAATCTCGTTATCTCTGAACCTGAAGTCACTCTGAGATAAGGTGTGTATTATGTACAGTGGCAGGTCTGCAGAAGGAATCTCGTTATCTCTGAACCTGAAGTCACTCTGAGATAAGGTGTGTATTATGTACAGTGGCAGGTTTGCAGAAGGAATCTCGTTATCTCTGAACCTGAAGTCACTCTGAGATAAGGTGTGTATTATGTACAGTGGCAGGTCTGCAGAAGGAATCTCGTTATCTCTGAACCTGAAGTCACTCTGAGATAAGGTGTGTATTATGTACAGTGTCAGGTCTGCAGAAGGAATCTCGTTATGTCTGAACCTGAAGTCACTCTGAGAGAAGGTGCGTATTACGCACAGTGGCAGGTCTGCAGAAGGAATCTCGTTATCTCTGAACCTGAAGTCACTCTGAGAGAAGGTGTGTATTACGTACAGTGGCAGGTCTGCAGAAGGAATCTCGTTATCTCTGAACCTGAAGTCACTCTGAGAGAAGGTGTGTATTATGTACAGTGGCAGGTCTGCAGAAGGAATCTCGTTATCTCTGAACCTGAAGTCACTCTGAGATAAGGTGTGTATTATGTACAGTGGCAGGTCTGCAGAAGGAATCTCGATATCTCTGAACCTGAAGTCACTCTGAGAGAAGGTGTGTATTACGTACAGTGGCAGGTCTGCAGAAGGAATCTCGTTATCTCTGAACCTGAAGTCACTCTGAGAGAAGGTGTGTATTATGTACAGTGGCAGGTCTGCAGAAGGAATCTCGATATCTCTGAACCTGAAGTCACTCTGAGAGAAGGTGTGTATTACGTACAGTGGCAGGTCTGCAGAAGGAATCTCGTTATCTCTGAACCTGAAGTCACTCTGAGAGAAGGTGTGTATTACGTACAGTGGCAGGTCTGCAGAAGGAATCTCGATATTTCTGCTGAGAGTCTGAGCGACACAGTTTGTCTGTTTGGAACCATTGTTGAGGAGAACAAAAGAAATTACCTTTGGCATGAAATTGTGTAGCCCTTGGACTACATCCAATGGAAATCTGTTAGTCATCAGCCTGATGGACTTCAGCCAGCAAGAATGAGATGCGTCCTCTGAACTGATAAGAGTTGTTTCAAGTGTTTCAAATAAGACTTGTTTCAAAACAAGTAAAGAGTTTCAAATGCAAAGGTGTGATAACTCCTGAGACTAACTATCACAAGGAAGAACCTCCATGGAAGGGACCGGAGAAGAAATGATCGATCATTTGGACAAAATGGGATCCCCTGTTTCAGTGTTGTGAATTTGAGAAGTGGTCAGGGTGTGTATTAGTACAGAGGGAGCAGTGGAATTCATGATTTAAGTTGTTAGCCTGGGGTCAACATAGTTACTTTGTTGTTTATGCAGGAAAAATAAAGTGCAAACTTTGATTAATTACGATTTGCCTGGTGAGTTTCCAAACTGATCTCAGTTGATGAACGGTGAACATACTTTGGCGCCCTGGGGTGCACTCGAAAAGACAGAAAAGTGGTCTGGGACCCTGGTGTCGAGTTGAACCACACAGTAGGTTAGGATATTAAACTGTGAAAGGGAAAGGACAGGAAGAACCCAGGGATTCAGAGGATTTCAGAGATTACTTTCATGGTTTATTATGAGGGAACTGGTCAGATTATGAAGAGTGGTTAGGAAAGTTTGAGAGCCAAGGGTCAGGGATTCCGGAGGAATAATTGTGAAAAATAGTTAGTGAAAATAAATTAAACAAATTATAAGGGAATAAAAATGTTATAATGTGATGTTTGTTGGATGATCTAATTGAAGTGAAGAGAGAAAAAAAACTGAAACTGACAGAGGAATTGTGTTAGTGTAGGGAAGATTTAGAAATTCTAACAGAGCAGGATCAGGTGAATTTGATCCACATGAGTCAGTTTCAGGCTCAGTGTGAAGCGTTAACAAGAGAACATGAGAAAACTGAAGAGGAGTATAAACAGGTGGATACAGAATTAGAGAAAGGAAAAGTCAGGGTCGGGATTTACGGCTGTTGTGAATGTCATGAAGAAATCGGCAGCTGAGAGGAAAGGCTGCGCAGATCGCAAGTGTTTAAAACTAATGGAAAATCTGCAAAGTGAACTCTCAGCTCGGAGAGGAGTGATATGTGCGAGGACGGACGATGATGGTGATGCAGATTGGGGTGATTTAGCGTATGAAGAGACGCTTATATCACACACCGGGTTACTCTCTTCAGTCGACTGATGAGGAAATCTTAGCCTTTGTGCAGGGGCAGATATGGTCAGGTTACGCCCAACCTTCACAGAGTGTTTCAACCCGTAACCACTACACTGTCCAGCTGGTGGATCAGAAGTGAGGGCCAAGTCACTGCCCATCTGTTCCTGACCTCCAGCTCAACCCCACTCTCCAACTCCATACCCAGTCAGGGGCTCTTTCTGCTTCCTCCCCCATCCTGCCAGCTGCTTGCTTCTTGCTCTTTTCATCAAGGCCCAGCACAGACAGCAACCTCCATGCTGGCCGTGCCGGGAACCCACTACAGTCGATCTCCATGAGGAACAGCCACGTCTGCCATCCTTTGTCCCTGCACTCCGGGACTAACAGTGTAAAAGCCAGGATTATGGGGGAAGTGGCCCGCCTCCCAGCAGGTTTTTCCGAGAGTGGGTGGAACCTTCAACACTCAGTGCCCCAATGGCGCCTGTAGTAATGGAGGGACTGCAGGAGACACCAGAACCGGGGGTGTGGGGCGTGTGTGACACGGTATTCTGTCCCTTTGACGTGGCCCAATTGAGTGCTGGAGCTGTGATTGAGTGATGATTCTCGGAAACTTTCCCAGTGCATTCAGCAGACAGGGTAACACACGGTTTATATGAAACGGAGGAGGGGAAGCTAACCCTTCTCTGTCTAACTTCAGCTTTCCCTTCAGCCCTGCCGGAGGAACAGGCACCCGCCCAGGGGACACGGGGTGATGTGCAGAAGGCACCATGAGAAGCTGCTGGACTAATAGAGGTGACAGTGGAAGTTTTGCATGACTGCAGACAGTGGAAAGGGAGGAACCTTCTATATCTGTGACGAGGTTGTGGCCGGTTTTCTCCAGTGTTTTGGGTCCTACTTTGCATCCGCAGAATTTGACTCCGTGACAGAGTAGGAACTGGCCGAGGAACTTGGTATCGCACAGTACCGAGGAGAGCAGAAGGGTGTGTGAAATGATTGATCAATTCAAATCCCACACATGCTGAAGCATGGGCTCTCAGAGGGATGATGTGAATGAGGGAAAAGGGATTGAGGGAGAAAGGTACAGAGGAGGGTAAGGGGAAACAGGGTTCTAAAACGACCCTATCACAGAACAAGGTTTGAAGTGGCAGAATGAAGGGAGACGGGGTGCTGATCAGGATGAGCTGCCACCGAGCTCAACAGCGCCGCCTAATGACTAGGTAGTCGAACACGCGGTTGGAATACCGTACTTCCAACTGTTCCAACTGTACCGTTCCCACTGTTATGAATCCCCAAAGAAATGACGCAATTCCGGACGGGAAGTTTATTTTGCCATTGATTGCCCACAACCCAAGTGGGTTGGGACTTGTCAGGATGTAACAATGGCCCATTGCCCCCTGGAAGGTCAACAGCGTTATCTAAAATGCAATGCCCATGATGCTGATGAAAAGCCACGACTTGCATCCAGAGTTATCCCTAGGGGGAGTCCAAATTGTATGTGTGTTCACCACATGGTTGGAGCTGGACCCCTTGTAGAAACTAAAGTAGGAATACAACGCGTAAAATTTCTTCGGAATGCAGGAAAGTCTCGAACCACCCTAAAAATGGCTATGTTCGATGCAACACATTGGGAAATACAAGAAACGGTTATTGTAAATGGATTGAATTGACATTCATAAGTGTGGAAGTTGAGTACCGTTGAAATATATTCGAAACTTTGAGATTTTTTATGTATTAAATCTTGTAATGTCACAAATGGACTCTGAATTATACCAGTGTGCTTTGCTATATGCTAAGTGAGGATGTGGCAGGAGGCATGTTCATTGTGTAACTGGTAAGGTCTCCACATTGCGAGGCCTTGAATAAAAGCGTTGCAGTCGCTAAGTAGAGGAGCTGACACCCAGAATAGCCTGAACACTTGTATGAAAGCGAACTTTGTAAGCTGTAAAAGATCCATCTATTCTGAGGTGTGGAGATGATCATAAGCGCACTGCTGAACAGTTGAACTGTGTGTGTGTGTGTGTGTGTGTGTGTGTGTGTGTGTGTGTGTGTGTGTGTGTGTGTGTGTTTCTGTGTGTGAGCGGTGTGAGCGTGGGAGAGGAAAAGTTGTTCTGTGTTTGCTCAATCGATAATAAGAGAGAGTTCGAATGAATGAATCTCGGGCTTCGAAAGACCAAAAATAAGGTGATCAAGGGAAATATTTTATTCTGACTTGAATTCGCTTTTGTGTTAAAAATGTATTATTGTGTCAGGGCCTCACGCAGCAGTAACCACACCCCCCCCCCCCAACCGTCCCTGTTTCTTTATAACGTGTGAAAATGAACTGGTTATTTTAAGTTTTGCAATTATTTTTGTGGCGCAAAACTGCTGCAGGGGACAACGTTTCTGTTCCGTTTTTATTTGTTTTTGTGCATTTGGTGCGGAAGAGGAGTTGTTGATCATGTTGCTGTTCTTCCTTATCTTGGTTTCGAGACTATCTGAAGAAGAATCACAGGATTGTGTACTGCATACATTTTCTGATAATACATGAAATGACATGAATGAAGAAATGAAAGAATGATACAAACATGGATTTTTGTGCTGTCTTGTCTCTCTCTCTCTCTCTCTCTGCGCACGCGCGCGCGTGTGTGTGTTTCTTTGTGTTTCTCTATTTGTTTTCCATGTAATTGATATTAAAGACACACGAATTCCACACTGGCAATGTGCAATCCTGGTTTAGCAGATGGAAATCCGTGCATCTGTATTCGGTTATGAGATGCCTACATTCCAGGAGAAAATTACTCATTGGTGTACCGTTACGTTTGGGAATTTGGAATTAACAATTTTGTTTAAATTGGAATAATTTGAGAGCAATCCTAAAAGTTGTTCAACTAACAAGATACCGTTCTTTTATAGAACAGAAAAGATGTCAAAACTTTTGACATATTCTGAATTTGTGATTTCTTGGAAAATAGTTTTGATGAAATCAATGTTTTGTCATGTAAATTGCAAACGGAAAAAAAAGGTAAAGAGTTTTCTGGTTGGCACCACATTAATACAGTACGTAGATGATCCCCTGTTGAAACCCCCGAAAGGAAACTTGTGATCAGGCTCCATAAGCTAGATACATAAGCCAGTTATGAAAGTTCAAAAAGTATCAAAGCAGAAATTAGTTTCTACAACCAGAAGTTATTTACCTAGGATGTACCCAGGACAGAAGGTCATCGATTAAGACTTCTGTTAAAGACGGATGCGAACGACTCACAGAGAACTGAAACACTTTCTAAGAATGATATCTGATATTGTAGACAATGGATTTTAGATTGTGCAGGTATTGTTTGGCCCACCCTTGTGGTGTCAGAGGCGAGCGACCTACTCAGATGATGCTGATGACATCTCCCACTTTGGGTGAAAGAATGTATTAGACATTATTTATGTGTTCTCAGCTGAAGCATTTGTTTGTGGGGAAAAATGATGCAGCTGCAGTTTGTTAAAGGAAGTAACCCGCGATCTGGAATCCCCTGGAAACTATCCAGTGACAACGGTACTCATTTCACTGGTAAAGTCATTGAAGATGGATGCAAAGCCTAACAAGCGGGTCAAATTTTCCATTGTCGCTCCCATCCACAGTCAGCGGTACGAGTCGAAAATATGAACGGAATCATTAAGGATATACTTAGGAAGATTTGTGAGGAAATGACACTAAAGTGGAAATAGGAGCTACATTTGGCTCTGATGACTACAGAAGCCACTGCCAATGGAACCATTGGGCTGTCCCCACATGAAATCACAACGGGACTGCCGTCTGATGCTCCATCAGGAATTAAACAAGTGCATGTACACCACTTGGATGAGAGCATGTTCAATTATGGTATTGTCTTTAAAAATCACTAAATATCATCAGCAGGTAAGAGAGGCCCAGCAAACTGTAGAGACCGTCAAATGCTACTACAGTGAACCGGTGACTACGTGGTGGTGAGGACATTTAAAAGGGAGATGTGTTTGGAGCCTCGGTTTGAAGTACCATTTCCGGTATTGCTGGTCACTAATCATGGTGAGAGAAAGGCCGTCGTGGATTCACGCCTCTCACTGCAAGAAGCTGCCTGACGACGGGAAAAGGATAAAACCACTGAGAGACCGAATGGTGTCGGTTGGATTAGCTCTTGTCCTTTCCCGGACGGACGTGGTCGCCACAAACATTCAAGCTGCTGAGTCTGTATGGGTGTGCTGGCACATGTAGAAATGGATGTGTCCCGTTTAACTGTGATCTTCAATGAAATACAGATGAACTGTTACTTTAACTGGTCCAGGTCCTCAGGCCAGGATATGTTTGGGTTCTAGCACAGGGCTGATGGGACTTGGAAACATAGACCCCTTTCATTCCCTTATCAGTACAGTCAGAATGTCACTTTGTCTGGATAAAGATATAAATTTGAAAACGAGTGTTGTAGAGAATGATTTGCCCCAACTCAACAATGTTAACCAAGGTTAAAAAGACTTGGTGATGTCCTCATAGAAACGTAGAAATATAGAAAACCTACAGCACATTATCGGCCCTTCGGCCCATAATGCAATGCCGAACATGCAACTACTTTAGAAATTAAGTCCGATTACCCATAGCCCTCTATTTTTATAGCTCCGTAGACCTAACCATGACTCTCGTAAAGTACCCTATTGTATCCGTCTCCATCTCCATCGCCGGCAGCTAATTCCACGCACTCACCACAAACAAAACTTACCCCTGACATCTCCTCTGTACCTTCTTCCTTAAAACTATGGCCTCTCCTGTTAGCCATTTCAGCCCTGGGAAAAAGCCTCTGACTATCCACACGATCAATGTCTCTCATCACATTATGCACATCTATCAGGTTACCTCTCACCATCCGTCGCTCTAAGGAGTAAAGGCCAGGTTCACTCAACCTATTCTCTAAGCCATGCTCCTCAACCAAGACAACATCCTTGTGGATCTCCTCTGCACCCTTTCTATAGTTTCCACATCATTCCTGTGGTGAGGTGAGCAAAGCGCTCCAAGTGGAGTCTGCCCAGGGTCCTATATAGCTGTACCGTTACCTCTCGGCTCCTGAACTCAATGCATTCTTAACCACACAGGGAAGGTGACACTTGCCAAGGAGATCAGCAAGGCAGCTCCGGAGCTCATTAACATGGCAGCAGCATTGGAAAAGTTAGCAAATGAAATTGCTTATACTCTCGAACAAACCCTACAAGCAATATCTGAATTGTTGGCGAAATCGGTGACGGTTCGTAAAGTTGCATTACAAATCCGAATGATTTGGACTTTGTTTTCATGGGGAAAGGGGCCACGTGTGTCCTGATTGGCCAAGACCGTTGCACGTACGCACATGATGAATCAGGAATACTTGAATACTTGATGAATACTTCACGTAACAGATCACATCCGTGAGGGCACCGAGAAGCTGAAGGAAGAAGGAGACCATTTCCATCATTACAACTCCCAGGAAGCTGTCGGCCGTCTGGGAAGGTGGACTGCTGACCTGCATTATGGAAAGACTACTGGTATTATAATATTGGCAGCCACCATCTTGTAATTTTGTGTAGGACTAAGGAGAGGGTATTGAAAATGGGAATCCTTTGATGCGGACTCGGAAAAGAAGATTGTGCTGACTCAAAGGCGGGATAGTGCAAAATATATTCGAAACTTTGTCATGTAATAGAATGGAACCTGTAAGATCCCACAGTTCTTTGCTATATGCTGAGTGTGTATTTGACAGGCACCATGTAATTGATCATTGTTCACTGTGTTACTGAGAGGAGGTTGATATGCACTGGAGCAGCCACCGGCAGAACAGATGACAGCCAAAGCACAGACTGACAATTTGTATTGACCAGCAAACTTCGTAAGCTGCAAAGCAGAAGCGATCTCTCGCCATGGAGAGTGGAGCTGCTTCTCATTACAGCTCGCAGTAAGCATGACTCTGAACAGATCCACTCTGTGTTTCTGGTTCTTTGTTGACAGACCTGGAGAAAAGCACACGACATACAGATGACAATGAACAACAGAGCCAGGTCCGGGTCTCAGTTGCTTCGGGGTTGCACACTGATTTGAGGTTTGAATAAGGGTTTGCCGGTCAGCAGAGATTTATGGGTGTACACGGATTTGCTGATATATGCAGAGTTGGGTGTGTTGGCGGATTTGGGGCTGAACACTGACTTTGAGGAGCTGTTGGATTTGGAGATGTGTCGAATCACAAGGTTGTTTTTTTTAAAAGATAAACGCGATATGAACTTTGATCTCTGTACTTGCTGTTTTTAAAAAAAGAATGTAAGCAGTCCTTTTGTGAACTATTTGAAATGATTCTTGCGCTGGGATAATCTAATGTGCATGTGGGAAAATCAGTGGGTTCGGGTGCGCAGCGGATTCGGGGGTGCAGACGGATTTTAGAATATGTACTGATTTAGGAGTGCTTTGTAGAATATGGTGGATGAACAGAGATTTGGGAATGTGGACAGGAATGGGTGCTTGCCGCTAATATTGGGATGCATGCGGATTGAGGGCACACATTAACTTAGTTGCACAAGGATTTGGGGCGCACACGTATTTGTGTGTCGGTGAGAATTTGAGTGTGTGCAGAGATTTGGGAATGTCGGCGGATTTCAGGGTGCATACGGATTTTGGGGGTTCGGTAGTTTTGGAGCACACATTGGGGGTGTGTATGCATTTCAGGGTTCTGAGGATTTGGAGGAGTGACGACTATCAGACTTGTTTTATTTAGAGATAATTTAATGATAAATGCATTTTGAACGTTGAAGCTTGTTCTTGCCATTTTCTAAGTTGGAGGCAGCCGGTTTGTAAACTATTTGAAATAATTTTGCTGAGATGATCCAATGTGCAATTGTGTCTGCTGATTTGTTGCTCTGACGAATCTCAATGTTGTTTCATTTGTACACAGATTAATCATGAATGCAATTTGAACTTTGACCTCTGCTCTTGATTTTTATGGTTCAGGCAGCCATTTTGTGAAGTGTTTGTAATGAGAGTTCGAGAGCATGTGCAGTCTGCGAGGACAGACGGGAAGGGACTGAACCGAGGGGATAAATTGAACTCGAGGCCTATGGATACGTGTATAGTCAGGCAGGGTCAGGGAGAGACAATGGGTCGATCCACACAGAGTCACAGAAACACGCTACACAGAACTGCACTTTCTTATCCGTCTCTCCAGCGCTCCGCCGTGTTCTTTAACACATACGTGGTGATATGATTGAAACATACTCAACCCCCTACTAGACTTTATGATCATGTATTAGGGTTAAGGGTGGGTCCTGGACGAAAACCGAAATGTTTTGACTGTGACTAAGTCATTGAAGATGCGGAGGGTTCTGTGAGGGTTCTGAAAGTGTTTATTCACCATCACAAGCAGATCTTTTCTTGGCGACCCCCTCGTTAGAGTCCCCCAAACACAAACTAATCCAAGTGTTTATACTCTGGAGGAGAATGGTAACAGTAGGTGATTCAATACAATTTTACAAACTACAATGACATAATTTACTTCAATATTCTTTCTCTCCCAAATGGCTCCTTTAAACTACCTATTTAGAGTGGAAGCACATTTAATTGAAAAGACACCACTGAAGGTACAGTCACCGTTTGGGAAAAACTAATTCACACGAACAATCCAAACATTTAATTTAATTTAATCGCAATCTGTCACCACGGGGATTGCACCTGCCTGAAGTAATTGGTTTGTAAATAATTTAAAAAGAGTTATTTTTAAATCTGTTGAACTGTGTCTCTGTGGAGTCGATTAATGGTATTTAAAACCCCAGGCATGTGCTGCCTTAACATTTCATTGCGAGAGATCACCTGTAGCACAGAGGGTACAGGTCACTGGACAGAGAAAATGCCTGCTATGTTCGATAGGTACAGAAGTGTGGAGAAAATATTGTACGTGTTCATCGCCGTCATTGGGGTTCCTGGTGAGTGAGCAGAGCAATTCATGTTTGGTATTTCTGTGTGTTAACCACGTTAATCTGTTTATGATCATTTGACAAGCTTCTAACTTGATGATCATTGTACAAATAACCGTCAGAGATATTGATCCTGTCAGTTCAACACTCTGATTTTTCATATTTAATGACAAGCGGAGCTAAACTCCTGTCTCTCATCTAGTTCACGGGATCGACTCGAACGTTGTTCTTGCCTTCAATGACACCTTGTCCGGAGTTGTCCCAGTGTGGGGACAGCCAGCTCTCCCGCAAGCTGTGACTGGGATGGGTTTACATTGTAAAGTTCACTGTTTCTGAGTTATTGACCAGAGAGAAACCCTGGTCCTGTGTTTCATGTCTCCCTGTGGAGTCTGTCACAGTCGGATCTCACTGCCTGTCGGTCAATAACTGGGTCTGATCACCTGAACCGGTGTCCACTGGTCTGCTGATGAGAGTTATCGAATTGAACTGCGCTGTGGAATTAATCCATTAACGGAGTCACTCAACCTCAGGTTACTGAGTTGTTCCTGCTTTCCCACTGAGACGCTTCGTAAATTGGGGCACCGCTTCGTCCTGTAGAAAAGTCTCGGCCCCAAATCAAAGTTTGTTCAATTCCATGTACGCTGCCGGACGTGCTGAGTCCCTCCAGTATGTTGTGTGTGTTGCTCCCCTCTGTATCCCTTCTCGGCCCTCAGCGAATGGAATCGGGATCAGCACCGATCGTTGTTGCTCATGCAGATCACTTTTATAGCCCACGATTGTCCACACATCGCCTAATCTCCACACTAAAGAAGGCAGGTCAGAGACAATGTGACCCGTGTCTGATGTTAGATTAGCAACCGTTCACGGACTCCACCACTTCTAATCTTTAGCTGAAACCCGATCCCTTGAGGAATGGGGTCTCTAATGCCCAGTGTCTGTTATCTCTCTCACTCCCTCTCTCTCTCCCTTCCCCCACACACAGTGAATTTAGTGGCGATTGTGATCCTGTCCCGGGGAAAGTGCGGCCTCTCTACCTGCACCACTCGCTACCTGGTGGCCATGGCAGCGGCGGATCTACTGACCATTGTCATCGAGGTCATTTTGCATCGAATCAATGTGTATTACTTCCCGTGGAGTTTTCTGGACATCACCCCTGTGTGCAGTGTTATCGATGTACTGAGCTTCACAGCCACACACTGTTCTGTTTGGTTCACCGTCACTTTCACCTTTGACCGGTTTGTCGCCATTTGCTGCCAGAAGCTGAAAACAAAATATTGCACCGGGAAAACTGCGGCTGTGGTTCTAACAACAACCGGCGTACTGTTCTGTCTGAAAAACCTTCCCCAGTACTTCATGTGGGAACCCAGAGAGTTAATCGACAATGTACCGTGGCTCTGTGATCTCCTGGACAATGCTTTTACTGACCCTGGTTGGGTGAGTTATGACTGGGTCGATATGGTTTTAACTCCGTTCCTCCCTTTCGCTGGGATCCTGCTGCTCAACGCTCTGACAGTCAGACACATTTTAGTGGCCAGTCGGGTCCGTAAGGGGCTGAAGGGTCAGAGCAAGGGGGAGAACCGCAGTGACCCGGAGATGGAGAGCAGGAGGAGGTCTGTGGTTTTACTCTTCACCCTCTCCGGCAGCTTCATCCTGCTGTGGATGACACTGGTTGTAAATTTCATATATTATCAGGTTTTAGGGAAAGGACTAAATTTTAATGATTCTGAATGGATCTTTCTCTCCGTCGGGGTTTTGCTGAGTGATTTCAGCTGCTGCACGAACACATTTATTTACGCTGTGACTCAGTCAAAATTCAGGGAGCAGGTAATTAGGGCGGTGAAATATTCTGTCCCCTCAGTGCTTCATTTTATTAATAAAGCCACGACCTGGCACAAGCCGGAGACGGCCGCAATATTTCCAATCCGGAAGCCAGTTCCTCACTTCACCACCTGATCTCCCAGTTGTTATTTCAGAGCCGACTGTCCCATGGACCGGCAGGTCTGGGACATTAGGATAGTGTGTTTCTGGGGAGGGGAAAAGCATCGTCCTGAACTCGTCAGATGTCAGTCAACGAACTACTCTGGATTCCCAGCCACCCATTGGTTTGTGGACATGTCCATCTATGCCTAGTCCCGCCCACCAACCTCACAGTCCGACTTTCCCACAAGACAGAGGGAGTTCTAGTCTGATGCTGGTTGGATAATCCAATGTCAAGCACACCAGTTTCCACCCTCCCCCTGAATGATTGGCTAACGTGAATAAACAGGGCGGGCTTTCGAAACATGAATGTTGATACTCCAAATTAGCGTGCGTCCCCGCCACTAACTGGACTGGAATATGTTGCAGAGAAACGGGAAATAAAACCCTCACTGCTCTTTTTTTTCTAATGAATTCCAAAATACCCCCGAAAATCCTGTAGATTGTAGCAAATGGAACCCAATACAGTGAACCAAATTAAACTCATTCCCACAACTGAAATGAAAGGTAATGAAATCCGCATTTGATTTCTATCTACCTGATCAGCTTCACCCTGAAATAGTCTGTGTTCAAATGCTTCATAATGACAAAATCTACACGACCTAGTGTGAAGTTTTCCAACACGACGTCAGGAATAATTCATTATAGTCTGGCCAATTTGTTCGTATCCATATAATTCCTTCCCTTCTTGTTTTTACCCTCTTCTCCCATGAACCCAACACTGTTAGGTATTCTGCAGAGGTGTCTCCGCTTGTGCCCAGTGTCCCACTAGATTTACCATAAGCCGCTAATTCTTAACCCTGCAAACCCTGAAACAGGTTCTGATTTGCAAAGTGGGAGGTCTTGATCCACAGTTGAACTTTTAACCGCTTTTGTATCTGAACAGTCAACCCGCTCATTCCCCTCAGTACCTCCATGTGCAGGGTCCCACGCACGTGTAAACTAATACTTTGCGTATGAAATAATGTTTGATGAGTTTCCAGCAGTAACTCTGACCGACTGCTGGTGTCCAGCTCGTTCCAGACCGACCGGCCCGTTTTAAAATTCATCAGAACCGAAAGAGGCATCTGAACAAATGACAAATTTACATGGACAAATTTCCTGCACTCAGTGTAAGCCTAACATGATGGCCACATATTCTGCGGTTTGTACTGATCAATGGTCGGTAAGTTGTTGTTTCTAAATTCGGACACAAGTAGCAGCCACACGATCATTCCCAGTCAGACTGCCTTTTGATTCCTCTGCAACAACGGCAAACACATCCGATTAATTGTCTTTAATATGTTGATGAACCAACAGAGTCCTTGGACTTTATTGAAATGTGAGTCACAGGCAGAACAAAGTGGGGTTTCGGAGAACGTGCCAGTGCGCCATCTCGCATTATCCGACAATCCCATCTTCCCCACCTGTGATTTTGGTTCTTTGTTAAAACAGCTGGAGAAATGCACCGGACATACAGATGACAATGGACACCAGAGCCAGATCCGATCCCACCAGTCAGAGAGCTGAATATCTACCAACATCCTCTGGCTTCTCCCACAAAGCTGATGTCTAAACCCATCTGGAAAGCTCAGTGACAAGCTTGTTGACCAAACGCCCTTGCGGGACCATGTCAGACGTCACGCTAAATGCCATGTAGAGAATATGAACCGCAACGCCTTCTTTAAGTTCCCACGCAAAGCACAGAGTGGTACCATACATAAACCCATGCCGATCCCAATCAGTCCATATCGATCCAAACACTAATACATCCGGTCCCTTACAATATCTTCCAATTACTTTACCGCCATTGATATCAGGCTTTCCGGCCTATAACTTCCTGGTTTACTTTTAGAGCCTTTCTCAAACAGAAAACACAATTCTCCAACCCTCTGGTCACTAAGGATAATTGTGGTGTGCATTAGGATTTTTGTTTTATTTGACAAGGTGAGGAGAGAGTTTGATGAGGGCAGGACAGTGGATATTGTCTACACGGACTTTAGTAAGGCTTGACAAAGCCCCCATGGGAGGTAAATCTAGAAGATTCACATGCATGGGATCCACTGCAATTTGGCTGTTTGGATTCAGAACTGGCTTACGTACTGAAGGCAGAGGGCAGTGATGGACTTATTTGGGCTGGAGGTCTCCAACAAGCGGAGTTCCGTAGGGATCTGTGCTGGGACCTCTGCTGGTTGTAATGCATACAAATGCCTGGATGAAAATGTACAAGGGCGGAGTTGTGTACGGCGCCGAGGACTGGCAAGCAATGCAGCATCAGTTGCAGATGCGGGCTAAGAAATGGCAGCTGGAGGTCGACCCAGATAAATGTGACGCGTTGCACCGCAGTCGGGCAAATGCAAGGAGACAGTTAAGCACACGATCATTAACAGAGCTGCTGAGCAGACAGAGCTCGGGTTCGAAGATCATCACTCTTTGGAAGTGCATACACACGTCGATAAGGATAAATTGTGTTGTTTTCTCTGGCGGGGGCTGAGGGGAAACCACAGAGAGGTTTATAAGACCACGAGAGGCATCGAGGATGTGGATAGAGAGTATCCGTATCTCAGGGTTTTAATGTCTAATACCACAGGCCATGTATTGAACGTGAGAGACATAGAGGGTGTGGATAGAGAGTATCCGTATCCCGGGGTTGTAATGTCTAATACCACAGGCCATGTATTGAACGTGAGAGGCATAGAGAGTGTGGATAGAGAGTATCCGTATCCCGGGATTGTAATGTCTAATACCACAGGCCATGTATTGAATGTAAGAGGCATAGAGGGTGTGGATAGAGAGTATCCGTACCCCGGGGTTTGAATGTCTAATACCACAGGCCATGTATTGAGCCTGAGAGAAGGGATGTTTTTACTCAGAGAGCCATGAATGCATGGTATGATGTTAGAAACAAATATATAAGAGGTTTTTAAGGGAAGTTTGGACAGGAACGTAGATGAAAGGAGAATGGGGGTATATGGATGTGGTGTAGGTCGGAGGGAATAGTGTTTGGGTGTTTTTGATTTGCTCTGTAGCTGGTTGAGCACCACACTGCGGGCCGAATGGCCTGTTCATGTGCTGTAGAGTTCAATGCTCTAATTTAAATATTTCTGCCACTGTTGGCCTCCCACTGGGCCTTAGGGAACAGTTCGTCAGGCCCTGGGTATTCGTACACCCTCATTTGCCTCAACACAGCAAAGACTCTCCCCCACCCCCATAATCTGTAGGTGGTTCATGAAGATGATGCCGTTTTGTCGAACTTCTATACAGCCTGTGTTCATCTCCTAATTAAATACAAATGCAAAAAACTATCTACGGTCTCCCCTATCTCTCTCGTCTCCAGAAATTGATTACCGATCTGATCTTGCACTTCTCTCCTTTGCAACCTCGTTGCTCTTAACGTATTTGTGGAGTCGCTCAGGATTCACCTTTCCTCGGGCTATTGAGACCGAATGAAATCGCAGGAGAGACACTGAACCTTGTGGATATAGAAGTCATTAATCAGCAAAAGGAATCAAACACCCTTTGGAGTTAGGACCTGCCCGAAGCAATATTACACGACATCTTTATATGCTGAAGATCAGCAGGACTGTTTTACACTTATAATGTTTTCATAATGGTTCCTTTGAATTACATACACTTTTCAAACACGGCAATCTCCCCTGCAACACTCACGACACCGAGAATGAATTTGAATCGCCGCTGACTCTGGGCTGCATTCATGCATTTGCAGCGTCTCAGGACCATGGAGTGTTTCTTTGCTTGCGATCAGCCAGTCTGTCCAGGAACACTATTGTTCTGGTCTGCACTTTAAACTCATCAACAATTGATACTCAGGTCTGAAGACTGGTTCCTGTTGAAATTCACATTTGCTATACTGTATACCAGCACTCCGGAATTACCCTAACAGGGATACACCACGCCTTCGTTTAGATACCTGGATACTTTAAAGCGGCCTCTTGCATGCCTTCTACTGCAAACATCCCTCATTTGTTACAACCCGCCTGCAGCTATGACGCACCTCCGTTCTTCATAACCAGGGCCTCAACACCTCTTCAAAGCCAATATTCCCTAAAACTGTTACCTTTTCTTTTTTTTTCCTGACAAACACATACAAGCTTTTCACTCTCAAAACTTCACATATTTGCAGGAAAACCACGTGTCCCAGTCTTTCACTTTCCATATCTTTGCTCACAGCTTTAAAATTGACCTTTCTTCAGTTTAGTATCTGAACACGTGGACCAGAATTGGAAAGGTGAAGCAGTGAGTATAGGCTCGAGATCGCAGCCTACCAGCATGGCGCAGATCTGAGAGCAAGGAATGACCGGAGATTTGGATAACTTCAGCAATGGGCCTAATAGAAAACGCCAGCAATTAGAGTTGGAGGTGAGGGACGGGCCAGTGTTTAGTTTTACTCTTCCCTGTGCTGAACGAAGTCTGTGCCCTGCAACTAAGGGGCTCCTACAGCAGCACCTGGCTTTATGTCTGTGGACTCACTTCTCTGAACTTCAGTTCTGAATGCTCTTTGCTCACTGCTATTGTTTGAGCAATTTTATATTTTTCTGTACAGAAGGTGTTTGACAGTTTTGTTTTTTTTTTTTGAATGGCTTCCACAGGGTTTCTTTGTGTTGTGACTGCCTGTAAGGAGCCCAATTTCAAGATTGTAAATATTATACACAGCTTGATAGAAAATGTATTTTGCCCACTGGTGGACAGCTCTGGAGGTAGAGGTCACAGGGAATCCAGGGATAGCTGACTAAACTGATACACAATTGGATTGATGGGAGAAAACAGATGACAAAGGTGGAAGGTTATTCCTCTGACTGTAGACCTCTAACCAGCAGCGTGCCGTGGAGACTGTAATTGAGTAATTCTTAATGTTTGGAATATATCTATCCTGCACCTTCCTCATTTCCCCCAGAAACACATTCCATTGTTGTTCTGCTGTCATCACTTCCAGCATCTCCTTCCAATTTATTTGGCAACTCCTCTCTCATACCACTGTAATTTATTTTACTCCACTGAAATACTGCAACATCAGACTTCACTTTCTCCCTGTCAAATTTCAAGCTGAAGTCAATCATATTGTGATCACTGCCTCCTAATAGTTATTTTACCTTAAACTCTTTATTCACTCCCGGTTCATTACATAACACCCAGTTAAGTATTGCTTATCCCCAAGTAGGCTCAACACCAATCTTCTGTAAAAAGCCTTCTCATAGGCATTCAATAAACTCACTCTCTTGACATCCATTTCCAACCTGATTTTCCCAATCGACCTGCATGTTGAAATCTCCCATGACTATCATTACATTTCCCTTTTGACACACCTTTTCTATTTCCTGTTGTAATCTGCAGTCCAAATCCCAGATACTGTTGTGAAGCCTGTATATAACTGCCATCAGACTTCTTTTACACTTATGGCTTCTGAACTTAACCCACAAGCATTTGACATCTTCCGATCCTACGTCACATCCTACTACAGATCTGATGAAATTCTATACCAGCATATCCAGGCCGTCCTCTCTGCCTTCCTTCCTATCCCTCCATTACGAGTAACCGTGGACATTCAGCTTCCAACTACAACCATTGTTCAGCACGATTCAGTGATGACCACAACATCATACCTGACAATCTGCAACTGTGCAACATGATCATCCTTATTTCTTAAACTCTGCACATTGCAATATCACACATTGAGTATATTATTTGCGACCCTTTTTGATTTTGCATCCCTAATGCCCTGATACTCACCCTGCTCGCTGCAATTATGTCCTATCATAATTATGCCTTCGTGACAGTCTGACTGCACACCAACTTTGCTTTTTTAGCATCCATCCTACCATGAGTTTCCCACCCGCCCCCTTCCGGATTATTTTAAACCATCCCCAACGGCTCTTACAAACTTGCCCATGAGAATATTAGCTCCCCTCGGTTTCAGGAGTAACCCATCACTTTTGAACAGGAGAGATCCCAATGATCCAAGATCTTGAATCCCTGCCCCCTGCATCAGCTTCTCAGCCATGCATTAACCTGCCAAATCATCCTGTTCCTACCCTCACTGGTACGTGGCAGATGCAACAATCCAGAAGGGAGGAGAATATACAAGACAGTTTTAGTAAGTTTGCAGATGACACTAGAATAGGTGGTGTAGTCGACAGTAAAACAGGTTATCAAAAATTACAGGGCAATCTTGACCAGCTGAGTACATGGGCTGAGGACTGGCAACTGGAATTTCCTTCTGATCAGTCCAGGATGTTGCATTTTGGGACGTCAAATTCAGGTTGGACTTTCGTAGTGGATGGGACAGTCTTGCGGAGTATTGCAGGGCAGTAAAATCTTGTAGTACACATCCATGGCTTCCTGAAACCTGAGTCCAAACCTAACAGGGTGCTGAAGAAAGCTTTTGGCACCCTCACCCTCATAAATCAGGGCACTAAGAGTAACGGGTTGGCTGTTATGGTGCAGTTGCTTAGGACACTGTTGAAACCACACTTGGGGAATCATAAACACAGGTGATACTTGAGAATTTAAGCTTTTAGTCGCTCCTGAACAATTTCTGTGTTTTATAAATGTGATTAATCGGCATGCAGTTGATTTGAAATTATATGGTCAAACTCTTCAAGACGTGACAACGGTAAGATTTCCAGGCATGTGGAGGGATAATCAGCTGGCATGGAAGCGCCATATCAGAAAATAATAACATTAAATATTCTCAATTGTCTATATGGGTATTCTGGGGAGCTACATGAATACCATTGTGGACCATGTTCATTTGTTTAATTGGATCTATTCTTGATTATGTCTGTGTGACTTGTAGATCAGCGTCATCTTCAATTTTAAAGTGTTCGGAAGTGTTCTGGCGCAATAAGGTGGTTCCCTGTTTCAGCTTTACTGGATGAAATGAGCCAAGTGTAATTGCGGAGATTGCAGTTGATATTAACAAACTGGATTCATTAGACGGGACAAATAAATTACCATCCTGTTGAAGTTGTGTTCGAGGACGGTTGGCAACGTCACACGAAGAGCGTTTTCAAGTTTAGGTGGCTGTGATCTTATCGCACTGGGAAGATGGGAATGTGGGATTACGCAATATTCCCCAATGTCACGTTCTCTGAAACCCCATCTTGTTCTGCCTCTGACTAGCTGATTTTGGGTCACAGAGCTTAATAAGTCTGAGAATTCTGCAATGTCCGAGAGTCTGTTGATTCATCAGTGTATTTTGGAAAACTATTATGATATATTAACTGTTGCAGAAGAATCAAACGATAACAACTGAGATGTTCCTCTGGCTGTTTCTGTGCCTTAATTACAGATAACGACAAAGAAACAACTTACTAACCATTATATCAGTACATAGAGAAGAGTTTGTTGCCATCATTTTAAGCTTACACCGGGTGGAGGAAATTTGTCCGTGTAAAGCTCTAATTTATTCACATGCCTTTTCGGATTTGATGTTCCTTAAAACAATTTATTCTAGCGGTCGGTCAGAATTACTGTTGGAAACTCATTGGCTCACTTCTTATGAGTTTTATGGGTCTTCTTATGGGTCTCAACCTGCACGGAGAGGTTGAGTTACAAAAGCTGATACAACTCCAGCGGTGGATAAAGACCTTCCACCCCGCAAATCAGAAGCTAAATGGTTGGTGGGATTGAGAATTATAGCAAGACTGTTGGGATAATGAGCATAAAGGAAACACCACTGCAGAATGCGTAACTGTTAGCTTAATGGGGGAAAGAAGTAAACAAGAAGGGAAAGAATTTTATTCAAAAAAGAAGCAGTGAAGGTTTTATTTTCTAATTCTCTGCACCACACTCCAGTCCAGTTAATGGCGGGAATGCGACTTTAATTTGATCTGTCAAACGCCTTTTAACCAAAACCCGCCCCATTTCGTTACATTAGCAAATCATTCAAGGGGAAGGCGGAGAGTAGTGTGATTGACATTGGATTAGGTAGCCGGTAATCGACTAGATTCACGCCGTTTTGTGGTCTGTAAGGTTGATTGGCCGCAAAGGGAATAGATGGACATATGCACAGACCAATGGCTGGACAGCGTTTCCGTGCAGGTCTTTGACTGTCATCTGGCAGGTCAATGCGGTACTGAGTCTCCAGGACGGGATCTTGCCCCTCACAAAACACATACTATCCTAACGTTCCAGAGCTGCCGGTCGATGCGACAACCTGCCGGGAATAACACCTGGGTGATCAGGGGGTGAATGTGAGGAGCTGGAACCCTCACTGCAACCGCCTTTGGCTTGTGCTCAGGACGCGGCTTTATTAATGAACTGAAACATCGAAGTGACGGGATATTTCACCGCGCTGATCACCTGCTCCCTGAATTTCGACTGAGTCACCGCGTAAATAAATGTGTTCGTGCAGCAGCTGAAATCTCTCAATAAATACCCGACGTAGATGAAGATCCATTCAGAATAGTTGAAATCCCGTCCTTTTCCTGAGACCTGATAATATATGAAATTTACAACCAGTGTCATCCACAGGAGGATGAAGCTGCCGGAGAGAGTGAAGAGTAAACCCACAGACCTCCTCCTGCTCTCCATCTCCGGGTCACTGCTGTTCGTTCCCTTGCTCTGACCCTTCAGCCCCTTACGGACACGACTGGCCACTAAAATGTGTCTGACTGTCAGAGCGTTGAACAGCAGGATCCCAGCGAAAGGAAGAAACGCGGTTAAAACCGTATCGAGCCAGTCATATCCTATCCACCCAGGGTCAGTGAAAACATTGTCCAAGAGATCACAGAACCACGGTATATTGTCGATGATTATTAAAGGTTCCCAAGTGAAGTATCGGGGAACGTTTTTCAGACAGGACAGTACGCCGGTTGTTGTTAGAACCGCAGCCGCAGTTTTCCCGGTGCAATATTTTGTTTTCAGCTTCTGGCAGCAAATGGCGACAAACCGGTCAAAGGTGAAAGTGACGGTGAACCAGACAGAACAGTGTGTGGCTGTCAACATCAGTACCTCAGTAACACTGCACACAGGGGTGATACCCAGAAAACTCCACCGGAAGTAATTCATTCTGATTCGATACAAAATGACCTCAGTGACAATGGTCAGTAGATCCGCCGCTGCCATGGCCACCAGGTAGCGAGTGGTGCAGGTAGAGAGGCCGCACTTTCCCCGGGACAGGATCACAATCGCCACTACATTCACTGGAGAGAGAGATGGAGAGAAACAGACACTGGGCATTACTTGACACATTCTCCGGGAATTAACACCGGATTGAGTTGCAGCTAAAGATGTCTGTGAACGGCTGCTAATCTCGCACCAGACGGGTCACACTATCTCTGAACTGTTTTCTTCAGTGTGGAGATAAAGCAATGTGTGGGCAATCGTCGGCGATATAAACGAGCTGAATGAGCAACAACGATCGCTGCTGATCCCGATTCCAGTCGCTGATGGGGCCGGTTTCACTGACTTAACCGTGGCTGACCAGGCCTGTGGACACTCAGCATCTGATATTTACAAGATGAGAGACAGAGGGGAGAAACACAATGAAAGTACTAGAGGGACAACTTAGCAAACAGAGCCTGAGTGGCTTAGCAAATGGATTAAGTCTACACCACTGTTCAATTCAATAACACTCGTGAGCAGATCACTGGACACTGGATCAGATGATCAGACCAAATTATTCACCAAAAGGCAGTGGGATACGACTGAGACAGACTCCACAGGGAGACGCGAAACACAGCACCAGGGGCTCTCTTTGATCGATAATTCAGAAACAATGAACCCCCCCTCCCCCCCCCCCCCCCAAGTCACACCTTCTCGGAGAGCTACCTGTCCTCAGCACTGGGACAAATCTGGACAAGGTATCATTAAAGGCAAGAACAGCGTATGAGTCGATCCCGTGAGTTAGAGGAGAGACAGGGGTTTAGTTCCCTTTGTCATTGAATATGATAAATCGGAAAGTCGAATTGACAGGATCGATATCTCTGACGGATATTTGTACAATGATCATCAAGTTGGAAGATTGTAAAATGATCATGGATAGGATTACAACGGTAACAATCAGAAATTCCAAACATGAATCCCTCTGCTCACTCACCAAGAACTCCAATGATGGCGACGAACACGTACAATATTTTCTCCACACTCCTGTACATATCCAACAATGCAGACATTTTCTCTGTCCAGTGATTTGGCCCCCCTGTGTTACACGCGATCTCTCGGAATGAAATGCTGAGGCAGCACATGCCTCGGGTTTTTAATACAATTCAGTGACTCCACAGGGACAGATTTCAACAGATTTAAAAATAAAGATTTTAAATTATTCACTATCGATTACATCAGACAGGTGAAATACCCGCGGTGACGGATTGCGATTAAACTATTCAATTAATAGGAAGACCTTTGGGAATTAATTTTTCCCAACCCAGGTGACTGAACCGTCCGAGTTATCTTATCCATTAAATATGCTTCCATTGTAAATATGCACTTCAAAGTAACCATTTATCAGAAACAGAATATTGAAATAAATTATGCCATTGTAGCTTGTGAAAATGTATTGAATCACGAACACTACATCGGCTGGTGACGTAGCGGCATCAGCGCCGGGCTCCCGAGTTCCAATCCAGCCGGTTCCAAAAACGCCTGGAGAGGGATGGGCTCCACCAGGTTTCAGATGCCCAAGACACGTCGTGTGATGAGCAATCACCAAAAAGATCGGAGCAAAAAGTTCGTAACGGCGCCCCGCCCGCCGACTCCACCAGGACTTAAGGGTGCACGCGCACACACACACACACACACACACACACACACACACACACACACACACACACACACACACACACACACACACACACACACACACACACACACACACACACTCGTACTGTTACTATTATCCTGAGTAGTATAAACTGTTGTTTGGGGGCCCAACCGAGAGGGATTACATAAACAGTACGTCTCTGGTGATGAATAAACGATTTCATGTACATGAAACCCTCCAACGACTTCAGTGACTCAGTCACAGACAGAATATTGGATGGTTCGTCCAGGACCCATCCCTAACCGTAACGCATGGCATCAAACTCAGCAGTCTAGTGTGGGGGAGTATGTTTTAATTATCTCACCCTCTGTGTTTCAAAGAACATGATTGAGGGCTGGAGAGGTCGAGAAGAAAGTGTGTGTGTGTGTGTGTGTGTGTGTGTGTGTGTGTGTGTGTGTGTGTGTGTGTGTGTGTGTGTGTGTGTGTGTGTGTGTGTGTTTGTCTGTGTGTGTGCGCGCGCGTGTGTTCGTCTCTCACTGTGTGTCAGTGTGTGAGTGTGGGTAGACTGACTGTCTCTGCCTGACCCTGCCGGACTATACACGTGTCCATCTCCAATTCACTTTATCGCCTTGGTTTAGTCCCTTCTCATCTGTATCCGCAAACTGCACAGTTCCAACACTTCACAAAATGGCTGCCTGAACAATAATAATGTAAGAACAGAGGGCAGAATTCAAATTGCATTTATTAGTAATGTATGTACAAATGGACTAACTGTGAGACTTGTCGCAGCTCCAAATCAGGAGGCACCCCCACATGCACATTAAATTATCCCAAAGCAAGAATCATTTCAAAGAGTTCACAAGAAGTTCGTCTCCATTTAAAACATAGCAAGAACAAAGGTCAAAGTTGATATTGCATTTATATCCATATAAGTTTGGATAAACGGAAAACCCTTGAGATTCGACACACTCCAAATGCTCCGGCTCACCCAAGTTAGTGTTCACTCCCAAATCCACAAATCCACACGCAACTCTGTGCAGATCAGCGTGCATCCACAAATCTGTGCTCACCAGAAAACCCTCAATGAACCTTCAAATCAGTGTCCACCCCAAAGCCTCCGACACCACGAAATCCTTGTGCACTCACACATTCGCTGACATACCCCTGAAGCTGAGCACATCCGCAAAGCTGGATGCTCCGCCATACCCGCCCGCTCCACTAGATTCACTGGCAAACCCAGAAATAAGCCTGCATCCCCATTTATCTGACCAAACAATAACACGTATCATCCTGTCCTGGTGACGTCTGACCTACCAATCCCCTGCAATATTGTCACAGTATGTCCCCAGAAAATCCTTTTCGCAATCTTCACCACTTTCCTCACCACGGCTTCTGCCCTTTTATACTTAATAAGGTTACTGGGACACTGATACATTTTCACTTTCCTAAACGCCTTGTCCCACTCCCTAATCGCCTCTGCACACTCCTCAGTCCACAGTGGTACAGTCTTTCTCCTATTAATTCCGTTTGTAATGGGAATCACTTCCATCGCAGTTTGCTGAATAACGTGACATAACCTTTCATTGTAAAAATACACATCTTCGTCAATATTCTGCAGCAGTTTTAGAACTACTGTGATTATTAAATCTCGTACCCATTCAGACACACAAGTTGAAAAACTGTTCTTTAATCAAACCATTACCATCATTCCGCAAACAAACCCTCAGTGAACTGCGTTAAAATCTCAGCAGCAGACAACTCTTCCTGAGCGAGAACAAAATATACTTTCTCACAACTCAGTAGAAAGTTTTCCACAAGCGTTGTAAACCACATTCAGTTTAATACAACTATCTGCTGAATCAAATATTTCTAAGGCAAATCCCACATACGGTTCATTCACATTCACAACTCTACACCCTGCCTCCTTCCTTATAAAACTGTCAGCACTACCTCTCTATCAAATGACCAATCACGCCAAACGACAATACAATCCTGCACAGAAAAAAACTTAACTGTGAAAATAATCTCTTTTCCTGAATACTCAAACCATCGGGGGATTCTGACAAATGAGCAAGAGACTTCTCAATGTGTTGTCGATGAAAAATCAGGCTGGGATAGACTAGGATGCAGATACTCCACCCATCAGATCTTCATTTACAGCTTCCATCATAACACCGGTTACACCGAGATACCTTTCTGCAGCTTTCACAATCATTTTATTTTTTGCCAGTAGGACGAGATGTCTGATCAGTGCAATTCACCACATCCATTATAAACATCACAAACTCCATTGTATCCATTGTACAGTATCTTTACTGAGAGAACTGTGATGCGGACATATATCCACTGACCCTCTAGTCTATTCTCTGACTCGGAACACTTTATTAAGTTTAGCAGTCAGAGTCAGGTTTAACTTTTTGCAAGGTCTCTGCATAAGACACACCCAACTGTACTTTATCCTGCTGAACTGATCCGCCTCAATTTTCCTGAGGCAACATAGTTGCTGTTTTCACATTCCCACCTCTCTCCATGACTGAAATTCACATTAACTAATCATCTCATTTGACCGACAGGTTCCTCTGCCAGTGACAGCAGGGGACAGTGAATGGTCTGAACTACGATTGGCCTGGTGGAAATCTGCCCCAAACTTAGACCCTCCTCGTCTGCTCTATCGCTACGGCGGAGTTCAGCGATGCTGATGTCGGTGGTCGCCGGCCGCGGCATCTACAGGGACGGGCGTGGCTCTCCGTCCACACCTCCGAGTGTCTGTTCCGGCGATGTTTGTCAGACCTCCCTCAGCCTCCGCCGATGCAGAGAAAATTGCGCCAGCAGCCGGCAGCAGGCACTCTGGGAGTTATGAACTACGATCCTCCACACTCCTGGTGAATCTCCTGTGGAGACCTCCTGCACAAAATATACTTTGTATAGAATGCAACAGTTTAAGAAACATACCAGGTCAGGCACAATCTCCTGAGAGGAATAATGTCGAAGGTTTGGATAAAACCCTGCAGTTTCAGCATTGAGAGTGGCCCTTCCAGGCTGCACCAGTGCCCACCAAAATTGTCCCATCTGCCTGCGTGTGAGCCATTTCCTCTGGACATGAGTCAGCTTGAATAGTCACATGGGCACAGGTGCTGAAAGTTTATTTTCCCTGCTGCAGGAGTCTTTAACTAAACCTTTCTTATTGTATACTTAATCACAATGCTTTTTAAATTTGTATCAGTACAGGACCACAAAGGAGGTAGTGTTTAGTCTCTTATCGAGCAGTAAGGTGGATTATTTACTCAGAGCCTGGTAGGATATACTGCAGATTATTGAGAGAGGCTTCTCTGCTTCCACAAAGCTACCAGCCCCTTCACCGACATTCATATCGTCCGTAAACCCTATGACAAGGCTACCTGCCCCTTCACCGACCATATGCCATCATCCAATTCGCTGACATATAATGTAACAGTGATCGGTCCCAACACAGACGTCTGTGGAACAACACCAGTCACGGAAGCCAAACGAGAAAATGCTCTCTCACTTCAGACACTTTGCATTCTGCTACTCAGACAATGCTGGAATCCTCCTTGTTTGTTAAGCAGCCTCATGTCCGGCACCTTGTCACCCTCGGGATCTGAAACAAGCAGCTGAGAGATTGCGGAGGCGTTAATAATGATCTTTCCAGAATCGGTAGGTTCTGGCGAAGTACCAGATGACTGGAAAATTGCAAATGTTACTCTGCTATTTAAGAAGGGTGGAAGGCGGCATAAATGAAACTATAGACCCGTTAGCCTGACACCAGTGTTTAGAAACTTGTTGGGAACGATTGTTAGGGATAAGATCATGGAGTACCTGGAGGCACATGACGAGATAGGCCAAAGGCAGCATGGGTTCCTGAAAGGAAAATCCAGCCTGATAAAGACCTACTACAATTTCTGAGGTAATTACAAGCTCATAGACAAAAGAGATGCAGTAGATATGGTGTATTTGGAAATTCCTAGCAAGATTGGAGTCTATGGCAATGCAATCAGGCCAGACTGGAAAAATCGTCTAATGATGCGTTTTGCGTGGAACCGATGAATAAAAAAAAGCTATGACCTCGTTCATGGGGCTGTATTACAGAGAACTCAACACCCCGACGGATTTAGAGGAACATATCTGCAGAGAGATCGTAGATCGCAAGAAACATAAGGTTGGTGTTATCGTGGGATATTAGTTCCCTTGCAATTCAGGTGCAAATCGTCCCTTCTGTGCAGGTCTCAAAATGTTCCCTTACACACATCTGTCAGCTGCTATCTATCACAGAGACTGGGAACAAACTAAAACCTTTCTGGTTGACTTCCAGTAGTGCCTGTGCTGGGAGTATTTCTTTTTAACCTCTCTCTCAGTGACTTGGATGACGCATTTGATGGGTTTGTGGCCAGAATCGTCAGACTATGAGGTCACTGTGCATGAATGGGAATAGATGGACATATCCAGAGACCCATTATTCGGTGGCATTCCGAAATAGTTCTTTGACTGACATTTAGCAGGCCATTGAGGATCTGAGTAAGATTCAATTTTGTTATGAACATGGAAATAACTGCAACTGGAGAGAGTGCGATACTTGATCTGCGATTAGAGAATGAGAGAGGGCGGTGGCAAAGATTTGTGTAGAGAACACTTTGCATCTAGTGATCACAAGGTCATTTGTTTCAGGGTAAATACGCATAAAGTTAGGTCTGGTGTGCGGGGTGAGATTCTAACTTGGAGAAAGGTCAATTTTAATGGAATCAGAAGTAATCTGTCAAGTGTGGATTAAGACAGGCTGTTTTCTGGCGAATGTGAACTTGGGAAGTGGGAAACTTCAAAAAGTGTAACTTTGGGAGTAAAATTCTTATATATGTCTGACTGAATAAAAGGTAAAGTTGAAAGATGTAGGCATCTTCGGTCCTTTTAGATGTTGAGGCCCTGGTGAAGATATAAAAGGAGGTTCACTGCAGGTATAAGCAGACCGGAACAAATGAGGTGCTCATGGAGTATAAAAATGGAAGAGAACATCAGACACTGACGCAACAGCAATTGACATTTTTACGACAGTTGATTGAAGCATCCAGACTGCACACCGTGATTTCCATTTAACTAATTATATGAGTTCTAAAACAGATTGACTGCACCAGTGACTATTTGGTTTGTCATATTAAAGGGGTGAATATCACTTTTTAGACATCACTTTCATTTTGACACGAAATCGTCTTTCTGTTATTCAGTGTCAAAAAGCCAAATAAAACCACTGTGGATTAATGTTGTAAAACGATAAAACATGAAAACTTCCAAAGTGGGTATGAATACTTCTTAAAGTGCTGTAAAATACAAAGAATCCTGCGTACAATTAAGAAACATTAGGACCGATGTTGTCCTTGATCCTGGTGCTGTGTGTTCTCACTCCTTTATGTCTGCTGCCCAATGGAAGGTGTGAGAAGACAGAATGTCCGGGTGGAAATGGTCTTTGTTTATGTTAACTGCTTTCCAGGGGCAGCTAGAAATGCAGCTGGAGTCAATGGAGGGGAGTAATGGTCTGTGACAGACAGTGCTGAGATCACAAAGTCCTTCTCTGACATGACTTCACAAATTGCCACACCTCACTCATCTGGACTGAACACCATTTGCCATTCCTCAGCCACTCGACAAGCTGATCAAGAATGACTTGTATCAGAATCAGAATTGTTTTTTTTTTAATCACCTGTATGTGTTGTGAAATTTGGAAACTGTTACCATCAGGTAGGAGGTACAGAAGCCTGAAGGCAAACACTCATCGATTCAGGAACGGCTTCTTACCCTCTGCAATCAGATTCCTGAACGGGCATTGAAACCTTGGACACTATAATTGTTATTATTATTTTATTTCGTTTTCTCCTTCCATACTATGTATCGCAGTGAACTGCTGCTGCTAAGCCAACAAATTCCACGACACATGCCAGCGGTAATAAACCTGATTCTGATTTGTTAACTTACCAGCAGCAGTTTCATCCAATACATGAAAACATAGAAAGGGAAAAAACAAAACAAGTAAAACAATAACAGTAAGTATATATGCATATTTAAATGATGAAATATGCTGCAAATACAAAAATAATATATATTATAAAAGTGAGGTGGTGTTCATTGATACAATGTCCATTTAGGAATCGGATGGCAGAGGGGAAGAAGCTGTTCCTGAATCACTGAGTGTGCGCTTTCAGGCTTCTGTATTTCCTTCTTGCCTTTAACAGTGAGAAGAGGGCATGTCCTGGGTGATGGAAGTCCTGCATTATTGACGTCAATTTTCTGATGCATCACTACCTGACGATGTCTTGGATACTACGGAGGCTCGGACCCAAGATGGAGCTGACTAACTGCAGGTCAGTCAGCCTGACTTCAGTAGTTCGGACGCTACTGGAGGGGATTCTGGGGGACAGGAATCACCTGTATTTGGATGGACAGTGTCTGATTAGCAGGAGTCAGCGTGGCTTTGTTTTCAGGAAGTTGTGGTTGATGGATCTACAGAGGTTTTAGTAGATTTACAAAATCTTATTAACAGAGGTGAATAAAACTGTTTCTGAGAATGCAGGCTGGGGATTAGTGATGTGCTCCAGAGGGCAGAGCTGTGAGTCTTGTTGTTCATTATTTTAACAATGTATTTGCATGCAATTGCAAAAGACTTCATCAGTAAGTTCGGACATGTTGTTGATAGTGAATAATATTCGCATGGAGATCCTGATCAGTTAGGGAAGAGGGCCAGAGTGGCAAATGCATCACAACACAGATACAGATGTGAGAGAAATGTGTGAATTCTGTAGCATCTTCTCTATTTCTGCATGAAAATGATCTACATGTGATCAGATCTTCACCTAAGTCCTAAAACTAGATAAAGAGTAGCCAATTAAATTAATAACACTAAAACATTATACTTCTTCATTTATTTATTTAGATGAATGGTCATGAGTCTGTGGGTCTTTGAAACTGGTGACAGTGTAGACAGGCTGGTGAGGAAATCCTCTGGCATGAATCCTTCATCCGTCAGGGCACTGAATACAAGAGTTAGAATGTATCCTCAAAACTATATAATATTTTGTTGAGACCGTAGTTGGATTGTTGCCCAGCAACAGAAAGGATGTGATGCAGCTGGAGAGGGTGCAGTAAAAATTCACAAGGAGCGACTGGGACTGAGTTACAAGGAGAGACTGGAAAGCCTCGGTCTGTGCTCCCGGAATGTAGAAAGCTGAGTGTTGAGCGTACAGAAGTGTATAAACTCTGAAGGACATGGCTGATAAAGTGAATGGCTGCAGTCTTTTTCACAACAAAGGCCATCTAAAACTAGATGGAGTTGATCTGTGGTGAGAGGAGAATGATGTAAAGGACGTGTGTGGAGAAACTTTTTTGCATCTTTTACATTCCCCCCTAGTCACATGTGAACCATCTACACCTGGAGTGAGGAATCTCTAGCGCTGTCCATCTTCCACTCAGCTATAGAAATGCACAGGACAAAAACGCGGCCATATTGACCACGGTGTGTATCCCAGAGTTCCATTCAACCTGTGTTTGGTTCATTTCCCTCTCAACCTGTCCGATCAATTCACCTGTCCGAATGTCTGCTAAACATTGTGATTGTGTCTCCTCTGCAGCTTCTTCTGGCAGCTCGTACCATACACCCACCACTCTCTGTGTGGAAGAAGTTGCCCGAGTTTCCCATTTGATCTTTCCCCTTTCAAAACATTCTGTCCTTTCCCAGCTTAGCGAATTTCATCCTATAAATGAGCCACCAGAACTTCCCACTATACATTGTATCTCACCAATGCTCTGTACTCTCACAACATGAAGTCCCATCTCCTGTACTCCAAACTCTAACTGATGAATGCCTTCTGCACTACCCTATCTACACTTCCAGAGCACTATGTACTTGTAATCCTTGATCTGTCTGCTCTCTAGCACTCTTGAGGATCCGACTAGCTGCCACAGATACACCTGTCGGTGCCCCCTGTTAAATAGTTTTCTGTCACTGAGGCTCACTCAGAACACTGAACAGTGCGGTATAGGAACAGATCCTTCTTCCCACGATGTCTGTGCTGAACACAATGCCACATTAAACGGAATCACTTCTCTCCCTTCAATGTCACTATCATCTCTGCTTCCATCACTCCCCATGGCAGCTCATACCGGGCCCCACCACTCTGTAAATAAAACTGATCTACCACTTGCCATGGTCACCATCTTTAAATGATCACCCTGTCACTGTAAAGGCAGCCTTCTTGAATTTGACATTTCCACCTGGGAAAGTGACTCTGACTGTTTCCCTTATCTACAATTGCATAGTTTCATAAACTTCGGTCATAAACCTCAGCCTCCTTCACACCAGCGAAAGCAGCCCCAGAGTGTCTGATCTTTACTTGTCACACAAGACCCCAGTCCAGGCAACATTTCTGTGAATCTTTTCTTCACCTTTCCAGCTTAATCACTTCTTCCTTATTTTGCTGACCAGAATTGCACAGGTTACTGCAGCTGTGATTTAATTAATATATTGTGCAACTGTAATGCAACTCCTCTGCTGCCAAAGGGAGGCATGCTGTTCACCTACTTCACAACCATGACAATCTGTGCTATGACTTTTCGGGAACTATGTACCTGTATCCCAAGATCTCTCTGTTCACTAACACTTCACATGACATTGCGTATGTCATGGCCTGCTTTACCTTCCCAAACTCCATCGCTGTGCACTTGTCTGACACTGTAACAACACGTCTCCGTCTCTCTGCACGAATCACACAGAAATAAATGTCCATCAACCGTTCTATGCACCTGTCCGCTGTTTGTGTGTAACTTGTACAAGAGAACACCTGGACCTCTCTGTACTTGAATCATGTGCTGTTTCTCTCCATATAAATAATAGTCCGCGTTTTGATTCTTTCCATCACTGAACACGCCATCGCTGTTTACCGCATTAAACTCCATTTTCCAAGTATTCTCTCTTTTATCCAGCGTCTCTATATCCTGTGGCAGAGACCAAATGTCCCATCACAACATTACCCCCACCACATCCTATGTCATTGACAGACAACCATGGACAACTCACACTCTGCCCCCTCGTCCGGGTAATTTATATCGATTGTGAATAATTGACGGCCCTCAACTTACCCCGCTCCCTTAGAAAACCCATTACTAAGCCAACCTCCGCCCACTCCACCAAAATTTTAATATTGATAGTATGTAACTGAGGGTGGATTAGATCCAGTAGTTACATCCTCCAATCCGGAAACAAATCTGATAACTGAGTCTCTGTCTTCTATGTAAAAACCACTCTTCTATTCTTGTGAACTCGTCTTGTGATTTCTGGTGTTGTGCACCAGCCTTTCAAGTGGCACCTTATTAGATGCATTCTGAAAACCCAACCACATCTATAGGTTCCTTTCTAGCATCTAGACTAATTCTCTTCATGTTAATCAAACGTAAGTTGCCTTTCACTCAATGAGCTGATAGGGTCTCAAATTAGGTCAAAGACTGACAAGTTAATGATGAAACATTTGGACACTGGCCTTCATCAGTCAATCCACAGAGGATAGTGGTCGGGGTGTTATGTTGCAGTTGTATAAGATGTGAGTTTACATTGCAATATCGTGTTTAGTTTTGGTCACACTGTCTCAGGAAAGATGTCATTAAGCTGGAAATAATCAAGGGAAGTTTACAAGGTCATTGTTGGGTCACAAATGACTGAGTTATGAGCAGTTTAGGATTGTGTTTTTCTTCGAATGTGGGAGAACGAGGGGCAATATTATAGAGATGTATGAATCAAGGAAGTTTGCAGATAGTGTGGATGCATAGAAACTTTTTTTTATAACAGGGATGTGGAATCCGCTACTGCAGGGCACCAGATTGTGAGAGGGCAGAGATTAAATAGAAATCAGTTGCTCTATGTCTCTCAGTCAGACGGTGGTCAGTTTCGCACATCATGCCCACTGGGGCACAGACCACTGCCTCGAGTTCTCTGTGCTGTGCCAGTCTTTCACGCTGTCCCCAGGTGCAGCCAGTCTTCGTACTGGATACATCCTTTCTCAGAGATGAAGACTCTGGAACTTTTGTGGCTCCGGGTTTTTGTGGGACTGGATTGCTGGAGTTAGGATGTCCAACTCTATTCCATTTGCATCCGGGCTTCGGACAGTGCTGGAACACTGAATAAGTTCGAACACTGAGGTCCCTCTCCCGGTCAGCCTGCAACCATCTCCCTGCAAGAGCTGTAAGATCAAACACGTTTCTCACAGTACAATGCATTCAATCACCCTATCTAAACCCTTCCTAATTTTGCATACCGCCGTTAAAGTGCTCTGTGTTAATATCCCGCGAAACATCAAACTAGCCCTTTCCCCCTGTCTCCTACTACCACATTTCAGGCTGCGGCAGTACATGCTGAGGGACACACTGAGGCTCGGTGTAGCCGACTGTGTCCCTGCAGAATGATGTGAGTAGAGATGTGCACAGTCCAGCTCTCATCAGCCTCATCAGAAAGTGCATATCTGTATTGTAATCCATTTGCCACTCTGTGTCCCTCTTCCCCAAATGATCAGGGTCTCCCTGTAATCTATAATCACCTTCATGAACTGGTATTTAATTCTCTAATCTCCCGGACCCTATGCCAATTTGCATGTCGCTCAGGTGGTAATGCAAAGATCCTCTTTCCTCGTTCTACCTATGTTGTCTGTGCCCACATGCACCTCCCACTGCAAATTCCTCTACAGGGCAGATAAGGCGACCCGAACCCGGGCAAAGACAGGCGACACAGTCAGTCTGTGACTCTGCTGCAAGTTCTTCCACCATATCCAGTGTACATCAGTAAGCAGGGGCTACAGCATGCTCAGGTGTAACCTGCAGGCTAGTGGTGGGAGGGAGCGTCTTACGTCTATTCTATTAGGTTTACCTACACAGAAATAATTCCGGACATTGTTCGTGGAGGAGTGGAAAAAGAACCTACAATATGAAAAGAGGTGCAGCTTGTGTTCAATGATGCGGATAATGAAACACACTGGGGAACATAAAAATATCGAGTCTCCATCACTTACAGCTTTACACAGCTGCTTATTTTTCTGATCTCGCAGACTGTCAAGAACAGAATAAATAAATATAATTGTTAAAACATCGCGCATGGAGGTAAACATACGTATAACGTAGTTAAACACTCAAAAATATTCTGAATAATGCTGCAAGTAAACGTTCAGGTTGATGTTCTTCCGAGCAGGCTGTGCACAACAAAGAGAATTATTGCGCATCACAAATCAGATTAATTACAGTCAGACATAGATGTTGTTAACCCGTTGTAGTTTTGCACATGCAGAAATACGGGATACACAACATGTTGGTATAAAATGAAAATAGGACACATTATTATTAAAGGTTTTGTAATAATTATATTTGTTGCTCTGATAGGAGTAAACATTCCAACGAAGATTTCTCTGCAGAAGGGGAAGGATGTGAAACACAGACTTGATGAATCTGCCCAAAATCTCCACTAGACACATTCAGACTCTTCTCTCTGACCTCCTGGAGAACCACTTCATGGATTGGAACTGCAAGACAGCGGACACGAACAGACACATTGAGTGTGAAGCGGGAACGTCAGAACGGTTACAGGCTCTTGTATTCAATATGCAAAATGGTCTGTACTTTCAAAGCACGTGACTGACCACTCTGATGTCGTCATTGCTTCTCTGGATCTCAGCTCACTGAACTGAGATGATGATATCACTGTCGCCAAGCTGCCGAAGTCATTACTATTCCACGCGCAACGTTGACCATGATGATAATGTTGCCTCTGGAGCCTTAACCATGACCAGAGTGGTATCGTTACTGTGTGTCCTGCTCATTCCCAAGACACCCATATTTGAAATTCCTCCTCTCTTCGTAGAATTCAATGTGAGAATTTTCCAATGAGAGTTCCCTGCAGTCAGCTGATCGCAATTATCTAGCTCAAAGGCACCTATAAATGGTGTACATCATCTATTCTCAACGGGATCCATATGGCTCCCTTGGGGGCCCTGGCACATTTGAAGGGGGCCACCGACTGAAAACTGTGAGAAGGGGAGCCCCGAGGGTTTATGGGGGCCGTGATAACTGAACCGATGAAATACCGAAGCAGCAAACTTCACTGGAGTCAATAGTTTCCCTCCTATTTATAATATCTTTCCAACACACCATTTCCAACACAGCGCAACTGGTACATTCCTATTTCAGCCAGAGCCGCTGTGAAATATTTCTACACTAACTTCTCTCAAGGTCGTAAGGAATATCCTGTCAGGATCCGGAGACTTATCCATTTATATATTCTATAAAAGTGCCAGTTCGTCCTTTTCTTTAATCACCATATTTTCCATAACTACCCTACTTGTTTCCCTTACCTTATACAATTCAATATCTTTCTTCTTAGTGAATACCGAAGAAAAGAAATCGTTCAAAATTTCCCCCATCTCTTTTGGCTCCACAGATAGCTGTCCACTCTGATTCTCTAAGGGACCAATTTTATCCCTCACTATCCTTTTGCTATTTATATAACTGTAGAAATCCTATGGATTTTTTTTTCCACTTTACTTGCCAAAACAACATCATATTCCCTTCTAGCTTTTCTAATTTCTTTCTTAAGATTCTTTTTTACATTCTTTATATTCCTCCAGCACCTCATTTACACCATGCTAACTCTATTTATTGTAGATCTCTTCTTTTTCCGAACCAATTTTCCAATATCCCTTGAAAACCACGGCTCTCTCAAACTTTGAACCTTTCCTTTCAACCTAACAGGAACATAAAGATTCAGTACCTTTAAATTTCACCTTTAAATGACCTCCATTTCTCTATTACATCCTTCCCATAAAACGAATTGTCCCAATCCACTCCTTCTAAATCCTTTCGCATCTCCGCAAAGTTAGCTTTTCTCCAATCAAACATCTCAACCATGGGTCTGGACCTATCCTTCTCCAGAATTATATAGAAACTACACATGTCCGATGTGGATTTGCCAGAAGAGAAGTTATTTCCAATTAACTGTTCTTAGTTTGTGCGTAATATCCCCGTAATTTGCCGTTTCTCAGTTTACAAATATCCTATCCTTATCTGTAGCTATCTTGGAAGTGAGGGAGTTGTGGTCTCTGTCACGTTACTGCTCACCCACTGAGAGGACATCTGAATAGACTCATTATCCAACAGCAGGTAGTAGTACAATCCCATTAGCTTGATTGCACCCTTTCCGTTCCTGAGTTCTACTCTAATGGACTCAGTGTCTGAACCCTCCACTATGTCTTCCCTGAGTGCGGCTGTGATATTCTCCCTGATTCGTAATGCAACTTAAACCTTTTTTACTTCCTTCTCCAGCTTCTGAAAAATTTCATGCATCCCTGCCCATCTATCAACCAAGTCTCTGTAATGGCCACAGCATTGTAGCTCCATGCACTGATCCATGTTCTGTGTTCGTCACCTTTACCCATAATATTCCCTGCATTGAACTACACACCTTGCGCAGGAGTGTATTGCACAAACTATATATCTCATCATAGCTATTTATTTGATTTTGCCTGTCCGTACTTTCACCGATAACGACCTTTATGTCCAGTCCTTCAGTAAGTGACCTGGTGTTCCGATTCCCAGCCCCCTGCAATACCAGTTTAATCTGTCTCAGTAGCATTAGCCACTAGCATATTAGTTCCCCTCCAGATCAGCTGCAAACCGTCCCTCTTCTACAGGTCACACTTGCCCAGAAATATGTTCCATTCATCGAAGATTAAAACACTGCCCCCTTTACCGTCTCCAAATTTCTTATTCAGTTGTACTAGCATCCAATTTCTAGCTACACTAGCCCATGGCACTGGGAGTAAACCAGAAATTATGAGCTTGTATGTCCTCTTCACCCTGTTTCCAAACTCTGTATACACAGTCTGTAGAACCCCTTCCCCATTTATTACGGCGACATTGGTGGAATATGCACCACGACCTCTGGCTGTTCACTCTTCCCCTTCGGAACATCTTGTAGCCGCTCGAGTACATCTGGACCCTTGCACCTGGGAGGCAAGGCAGCATCCTGCTTCTCTTTTGTGGCCACAGTATCTCCTGTTTGTACCGCTAACTATCAAGTCCCTTATCACTAATGAACTGCCTAAATATACCGTTCCCTGCTACAGGGGGAACCACGAGAGTTTCTCCGCCTCATTTTGAACTTAAAGAACTTCGTAGAATCAGGTACTTTCAAAAGTTAACGAAAGTGCTGTGGACTCGGGCTGACTTCTAAATAGAGGTGATCGCACAAGTCTGATGTCACAGTACTTCAGTGATGTAAAGGAAATTACAGTCCTATGAGAGATGAGATGTCAAAAGTAAATTGGAAGGCGGGCGGAACAGGCAGGGATGATTGCAGAGCTGAAATTGCAGGGGTTTCCGGGAAAAACGAGGAAGATGCAAGACAGCTGAATTCGAAAAATATAATAAACAACCAAATGGCAAAATTTGTCAAAAGCAAGTTGGCAAACACTATCAAGTTGGTTAGAAAACTACACATTGAAAAATAAAAGAGTGATAAGAATGGATATAAGACTGCCAGATAATGAGGTCTGAGACAGAATAAAGTGGAACAACGAGATGGTAGATGATCTAAATGCGTATTTTACATCAGTCCTCACTGCAGAAGACATGTTGAAGGGTGTGAGGAAATAGAAGAGAGTGCAGTTACTATTACAAAGGAGAAGGTGCTCAAAACGCTGAAAGACCTAGAAGTTTATTTGTCACCCGGATCAGATGATTCGCACCCTGGAGATTGTGGAGCCATTAGTATAGGTCATTCAGGGTCACCCGGATCAGATGATCGGCACCCTGGAGATTGTGGAGCCATTAGTACAGGTCATTCAGGGTCACCCGGATCAGATGATCCGCACCCTGGAGATTGTGGAGACATTAGTATAGGTCATTCAGGGTCACCCGGATCAGATGATCCGCACCCTGGAGATTGGGGAGGCATTAGTATAGGTCATTCAGGGTCACCCGGATCAGATGATCCGCACCCTGGAGATTGGGGAGGCATTAGTATGGGTCATTCAGGGTCAACCGGATCAGATGATCCGCACCCTGGAGATTGGGGAGGCATTAGTATAGGTCATTCAGGGTCACCCGGATCAGATGATCCGCACCCTGGAGATTGTGGAGGCATTAGTATAGGTCATTCAGGGTCACCCGGATCAGATGATCCGCACCCTGGAGATTGTGAAGGCATTAGTATAGGTCATTCAGGGTCACCCGGATCAGAGGATCCGCTCCCTGGAGATTGTGGAGGCATTAGTATAGGTCATTCAGGGTCACCCGGATCAGATGATCCGCACCCTGGAGATTGTGGAGCCATTAGTACAGGTCATTCAGGGTCACCCGGATCAGATGATCCGCACCCTGGAGATTGTGGAGGCATTAGTATAGGTCATTCAGGGTCACCCGGATCAGATGATACGCACCCTGGAGATTGTGGTGGCATTAGTATAGGTCATTCAGGGTCAACCGGATCAGATGATCCGCACCCTGGAGATTGGGGAGGCATTAGTAAAGGTCATTCAGGGTCACCCGGATCAGATGATCCGCACCCTGGAGTTGTGGAGGCATTAGTATAGGTCATTCAGGGTCACCCGGATCAGATGATCCGCACCCTGGAGATTGTGAAGGCATTAGTATAGGTCATTCAGGGTCACCCGGATCAGAGGATCCGCTCCCTGGAGATTGTGGAGGCATTAGTATAGGTCATTCAGGGTCACCCGGATCAGATGATCCGCACCCTGGAGATTGTGGAGCCATTAGTACAGGTCATTCAGGGTCACCCGGATCAGATGATCCGCACCCTGGAGATTGTGGAGGCATTAGTATAGGTCATTCAGGGTCACCCGGATCAGATGATACGCACCCTGGAGATTGTGGTGGCATTAGTATAGGTCATTCAGGGTCAACCGGATCAGATGATCCGCACCCTGGAGATTGGGGAGGCATTAGTAAAGGTCATTCAGGGTCACCCGGATCAGATGATCCGCACCCTGGAGTTGTGGAGGCATTAGTATAGGTCATTCAGGGTCACCCGGATCAGATGATCCGCACCCTGGAGATTGTGGAGGCATTAGTATAGGGCATTCAGGGTCACCCGGATCAGATGATCCGCACCCTGGAGATTGTGGAGCCATTAGAATAGGTCATTCAGGGTCACCCGGATCAGATGATCCGCACCCTGGAGATTGTGGGGCCATTAGTATAGGTCATTCAGGGTCACCCAGATCAGATGATCCGCACCCTGGAGATTGTGGGGCCATTAGTATAGGTCATTCAGGGTCATCGGGATCAGATTATCCGCACCCTGGAGATTGTGGAGGCATTAGTATAGGTCAGTCAGGGTCACCCGGATCAGATGATCCGCACCCTGGAGATTGTGGAGGCATTAGTATAGGTCATTCAGGGTCATCGGGATCAGATTATCCGCACCCTGGAGATTGTGGAGGCATTAGTATAGGTCATTCAGGGTCATCCGGATCAGATTATCCGCACCCTGGAGATTGTGGAGCCATTAGTACAGGTCATTCAGGGTCACCCGGATCAGATGATCCGCACCCTGGAGATAGTGGAGGCATTAGTATAGGTCATTCAGGGTCACCCGGATCAGAGGATCCGCTCCCTGGAGATTGTGGAGGCATTAGTATAGGTCATTCAGGGTCACCCGGATCAGATGATCCGCACCCAGGAGATTGTGGAGCCATTAGTATAGGTCATTCAGGGTCACCCGGATCAGATGATCCGCACCCTGGAGATTGTGGAGGCATTAGTATAGGTTCATTCATGGTCACCTGGATCAGATGATCTGCACCCTGGAGATTGTGGAGGCATTAGTATAGGTCATTCAGGGTCACCCGGATCAGATGATCTGCACCCTGGAGATTGTGGAGGCATTAGTATAGGTCTTTCAGGTTCACCCGGATCAGATGATCCGCACCCTGGAGATTGTGGAGCCACTGGTACAGGTCATTCAGGAAACATTGTGGTCCAGGGTGTTTCCGGGGAACTGTAAAATTGCAAATGTCTTTCCACTCTTTAGGAAAGGACAGGGGCAGCAGAAAGAAAATTATAGGCCAGTCAGCCTGAACTCAATGGTTGGGGAGATGTTTGAATCCATTGTTAAGTTGATGTTATTGTGTACTTGACAGGTAAGTGGTAAATGAAATGTAATGCTGGTAAATACATGGTTATGCACTCTGGTGGAACAAGTAAATGAGTAGACAGTTTTCGACCTGGAAAGAAAATACAGGAATCAGAGAATACAGGAATCTGCAATGAGTCTTGAAAGTCCTTGTGCAAAACATCCTGAAGGTTAACTTGCAGTTTGCGTCGTCGGTGAGGAAGGCAAATGCACAGGAACAACACGCTGGATGAAACCAGCAGGTCGGGCAGCATCCGTGGAAACGAGCAGTCAACGTTTCGGGCCGAGACCCTTCGTCAGGTCTGAAGAAGGAAGGGGCAGGGGCCCTATAAAGAAGGCAGGGGGAGGGTGGGGAGGAGAAGTGTGGTAGGTGCCAGGAGAAAAACCAGTAAGAGGAAAGATCGAGGGGTGGGGGATAGGCAGGAAAGGTGAAGAGGAATGTAAGGGGAAAGCACTATGGGTAGTAGGAGAAGGTCAAATCATGAGAGAGGTGATAGGCAGCTGGAAGAGGAGGCAGAGTGAAACTGGGATGGGGACGGGAGGGAGAGGGGGATGGTGAAGACACGGCAAAGGTTGGGGCTGGGTTCAGAGGAGGGTAAAGTGTGGAAGGTCTCTGGAGGGAGAGGTGTTGGGACGTTCAGGAAGAGCGAGGTGAGAGGAGGAAGAGGGATCAGAGGGAAGGAGTGTGGCTGAAGAGTGGAAAAATTGGATCAGCTATGATTGCATAGGATAGCAGTCATGATGGGCTGAATGGTATAATCGTTTGTCTTCTGGCCATTTGGTCTTATAAATACAAAAAAAAGGCTAATTGGCAGATGGATGACGGGCCAAGATGGAAATTTCTGGCACATAGATCAGAGAAACATACAAAATGCTGAATGAACTCAGCAGGTCAGCCGGCATCCATGGAGAAGAATAAAGCGGCGACGTTTCGACTCGAGACCCTTCAGCAGGACGGGAAATAAGGGGGAAGAGACCGTAGGAAGAAGGTGGAATGAGTCCAAGCTAGCAGTTAAAAGATGAGACAGTTCAGGGTAAAGGTGGGATAATTGGAGAGTGGAATGAAGTGAGAAGCTGGGAGATAATAGGCGCAAAAGGTAAAGGGTTGAAGAATGGGAAAGGGGAGTGGAGAAAGAGGAGGAGGGAGAGACGAGAGAGGCGCAACGTAGGTGACGTGAAGAGATGAGGCAGGAGGGAATCCAGACGGGGAATGATAAAAATAAAACAGAGGGAAGGGATTTTTGAAAATCACTGGATTAACAAAATCAGTGTTTATTCCTACTGGTTGGTCACTAACCGGTCGGAATATGAGGTGTCCAATCAGTAATTTTACTCATCGCGGCATGAGAGGAGGGAGTGAAACGACATGTCGGAATGGAAATGGGTCATAAAATTCAAATGCTCGACCACTGCGAAATCCTGTATATTATGAATGGGGCAAAGGAGTTGCTCAAAGCGGTCCACCAAACTATGTCGGTCTCACCGATGTAGAGATGCCTGCAACGGAACTACCTAATATAATAGATGGCACCGATAGATTGGGCGAGATGGCGTGTTCCCTCACCTGGAAATATTGTTTGGGGGCCTGAATGGGCAGGGGTAGCACTGCTGGTATACGTGCCAGAAGGGAAATCGATGGGTAGGGAAGAGTTGCCGAAGGAATCACAGAGAGAGTGGTCCCACTAGAAAACGAAGAGTGGTGCGGGAGAGGGCAAGTAAAGATACGATTGGTGGTAGAATAGGCGGAAGTGATGGAGAATGATGCTGGATGCTGGAGGTCAGGGAGTGGCAGGTAAGTACTTGGTAAACTGTATCCCTGTTGGGGAGGACTGAGGATGTATTCGGGACGGGTGGTGGTGACATGGGGAAGGTGCGAGTTAGGGCAACAACAATGATAGCGGAAGGGTATCCCGATTCCTTGAAGAAGGGTCCGGAAGGATTTACAATCAACAATACTCTCCGCGGGTCCATGACTGATAATTCGTATCAATTACTCAGTCAATAAATCATGTTGGTAAATATTGTTCTCACTACCAGAAACTGAGAGCACAATGAGTGAGTCTCCTCCAGCCAGTGCTTGACGCAAGGAGTAGACGAAGCGAAAAGGAATCTCGGAACATCTCTGTTCACAGGGGTTGCTTAATTAGTCTTGTGTTCCCTCCTTCGGTATAGACAACAAAGGAGATCTGCGGAAGGCAGAAAAGCCACCTGGACCAGATGGTGCACAAACCAGGGGAATGAAAGAGGCGGCTGAAGAGATCGTGGAAGCATTAATAATGTTCTTTTCAGAATCTCTGGAGACTGTAATGTCTCCGGAAGACAGGAAAATTACAAATGTCATTCCACTCTTCAGGAAGGGACAGGGGCAGGAGAAATGAAACATAGGCTAGTTAGTCTGCCCTCAGTGTGTGGAAAGCTGCTGGGGACGATGATGCAGGGTGAGGTCTCTGATCACTTGAAGGCACATGATAAAATAGGCCGTAGGCAGCAGAGTTTTCTCAAGGGAAAATCTTACCTGAAAACCTTTTGGAATTCGCTGCAGAAATGACAAGCAGCACAGACCGAGGTGAGTCGGTGAATGTGCGCTTGATGCTCAGAATGTCTACGGCAAAGTGTCACGCGTGTGGCCTCTTAACAAGCCATGCGATCGCGGTAATGCAGAAAGGATTCGAGCATGGATAACACATCGGCTAACTGGCAGGAGGCAAAGCTGGAGAATACAGGAAGCCTGTTCTCGTTAGCTGCAAGTGTCCAATTGTGTTCATAGGGGTCTGTGGCGGGGTCAATTCTTTTTACGTTGCACATCAATGATCTGGATGATGGAATTGATGGTTTTGTTGCAACGGTTGCAGACGATATGAAGATATATGGAGGGGCAGGTAGTTTTTTGGAGGTGGACAGGCTGAAGAAGGACTTGAACAGAGAACTGGCAAAGAATTGACAGATGGAATACATATCGGGAAGTTTATGGTCATGCACTTTGTTGGAAGAAATGAAAAGTTTGATCATTTTCTAAATGGAGAGAAGATGCAAAACTATCGAGTCGCAAAGGGACCTGGCAGCTCTTGGGCAGGATTTCGTCAGGGTTAATATGCAGTTTGTGCCTGTGCTGAAGTAGGCAAACGGGATGTTAACCTTCGTTTCAGGAACACTAGAATATAAAAGAAAGGATGTAATGCTGAGACTTTAAAAGCACTCGTGAGGCTTCACTTCCTGTAAGTGAGTAGTTCCCGGTACACTGTCTTAGAAATAATGTGCTGAACTGGAGAGGGTTCAAAGGAGGTTCCCGAAAATGATCTCTAGTCAGCGGAATTCAGAAGTATGAATGCTGCCCTAATGGAAACCTGTTGAATGGTGAAAGGGCTCAATAGAGTGGATGTGGAGAGGATGTTTCCTGTGGTGGTCGAGTCTATGATCAGAAGACACAGTACCAGAAAGGAAGGGTTTCCTTTTAGAATGGAGATACGGAGGAGTTTCTGCAGCCAGAGAGTGGGGAATCTGTGGAATTCTTTGTCGCAGGGAGCTGTGAGGACTAGTCTTTATGTATATTTAAGACAGAGTTGACATATTTTTAATTGGTAAGGGGCATGAATGATATGGTGAGAAGGGAGTAGAATTTTGGTCGCAAGATATCATGGCACCAGTCATGATAAAATGGCGGAGCCTACTCGATGGGAAAAAGGCCTACTTCTTCCCCTATATCTTGGAGTCTTTTGATCCAACTGATAAGCTCAGAGGAGCATGTTTCAAGTTTTTTATGGTCATAAGACTACATGATATACAACGAGAAAGAGGCTATTCGGACCATCGAGTCTGCTCCGCCATTCAATCATGGGCTGATCCAATTCTTCCAGTCCCCCCCCCCCCCCACTCCCCTGCCTTGGCTAATTAAGAACCTATCTATATCTGCCTTAAATGCCCCCAATGACTTACACTCTACAACAAATTCTACCGATTTACCACCCTCTGACTGAAGTGCTCTCTCCGCATCTCTGTTCTAAATGGACGTCCTTCAATCCTGAAGCCGTGCCCTCTTGTCCTAGACTCCCCTACCATGGGTAATAACTTTGCCATATCTAATCTTTTCAAGCCGTTTAGCATTCGTAAAGTTTCTTTAAGATCCCCTTCATTCTCCTGAAGTCCAGGGAATACACCCCAGCGCTGACAGACGTCACCCATACGGTAACCCTTTCAGTCCTGGAATTATTCTCGTGAATCTTCTCTGAACCCTGTCCAATGTCAGTATTTCCTCCTTTCCAAAATACGGAGCCCAAAGCTGCACACAATACCCCAAGTGTGGTCACACGAGAACCTTATAGAGCCTCAGCATGACATCCCTGCTCTTATATCCTATACCTCTGAAAATGAATGCTATCATTGCATTCCCCTTCTTCACAGCCGACTCAACCTGGAGGTTAACCTTTAGGGTATCCTGCACATGGATTCACAATTTCCCTTTACAATTCTGAAATTTGAAGTCTCTCTAAATAGCTATCATTTATAAACAGTTAATGAATGCTCGCATGTCGCCTCATGATAGGGTTCAACGCACCAGGGAAATAGAACTTCAACATTCACTTTCAGGTGATTAATGGAGTCAAATTTATTATCTAGTTAGTAATTCATCTATCGGTGCACGCCTTTCGTCAATTCAGTTTAAGATAGTACACAGGGCCCATATTTCCAAAGATAAATTGGTGCATGTTTTTATTTTCTCTAATATAAGCCCTATTTGTGACAGATGTAACGCAGAGGTGGCTACTCTGACTCATATGTTTTGGTGCTGTGTAAGCTTAAATAATTTTTGGAGCGATGCGTTTATAATACTATCCAATGTTATAGATGTGGATGTTCAACCCAATTCACTTACGACAATTTTTGAGATTATTCCTGAGGAGCAGGTAGAGGTTCTGCTTCCACACAACATGTGATGGCCTTTTCAACTTTACTGGCTGGGAGAGCTATCTTGTTATACTGGAAAGATTCTAATCCCCATACTGTTTTTATTGGCTCTCCTCCATTGTGTCATGTTTCAGTTTGGACAGAATTAGAAGCCGGACGTTTAAATGCATCTTTTAATTTTGAGCAAGTCTGACGACCCTTCATTCAATTTTTCATATGATTTATTTATTTATTTGTATATTTATTTATTTATCTATTTATTTATTTATTTGTTTGTTTGTTTATTTATTTATTTATTTATCTATCTATCTATCTATCTTTATTCTCTTTAGGGAAAATCCTTATCTGCGAAGTTTCGGAGGTGACTGGAAGGATGTTTTCTCTCTTTCCCTTTCTTCTAATTTTATCCTCAAATGGACTGCCCAACCTTTCTTTTCTTTTCCTTTTTTGTTCCTTTTTTTTGCTCCAGTTTAGTTTAGTGTTTTTTTCCGATTATTAAATAAAATTTCCAATTTTTTTTACGATTTGTTAAAAGGAGTTTCTTGATTATATTGTATATTTAACAGCGTAACATTATACTGATCTGATTTTGACAATATATGCGTACTTTGTATTATCTGTTTGCTAAAATTTCTCCTCTGATTTATACATTTTTGCTGGAAAATCAATAAAACGATTGAAAAATGAAATGAAGTCTCTCTCCATCGAAATAATCGCCCGGTTGTTTATTTCTTCCAACGAAGTGTATGGCCAAACATTTTCGAAGTTTGTATTGCGTTTGCCACCTCTTTGCCAGTTTCCTAAAATATCTAAGTGTCTCTGCAAACTTTCTATTTCCTCAACATTTCCCGCTCTTCCACCTATCTCTGTACTATCGGAAAATTTAGCCACAAGTCCATTAATCGCATAGTCCAAATTATTGACATACATTGTGTTATGACCCCAGCCCACTCCTTTCTGAGATTCGCAAGAGCCCTAGTCAAGGGGGGGGGGTCAAATGACCCAAGAGAGAGAGGGAGACCTGCTGAAGACCACGTTCCCCCGGGAAGCAGAATAAAGCGACTCTTTGACTATTGTCTCATGAAGACCACGTGTAAAGCCCTCGGGCAAAGTGGGCTGGTTGAGAGAGAGATTGACACCGGCGATCCCGGGAGGAAGTATAAAGGAGGGTCTGGGGGGGGGGGGGGGTGGACGACCCCGTGAGACGCACCAGAAGACACGCTAGAAATCCTGCGACAGCGTTTTGAGAGCGACAGCCGGTGGTGGGGTTCGTGTGCGTCTTTTCCTTGCCTGGGATTGGCGACCCCACAACGGAAGAACGGCTTAGCTACAGGGGAGGTCACAGATGAGCGTTCATTCCCCCAACGAGGCTCCGACAAACCGAACGCCTCCAGGTTGGAAAACCGGTCGGGTAACTGTTTCATCCCATCTCTCTCTCTCTCTCTTTCTAACAAAAGTGCACCAACGCGACACCACAACGACGGCAGCTGGTGGAACTGCAGTGACCGCAAAAGACTTTTAGATATCCAGTAAACAATATAGATCTACATTAGCCCTAGACAACGATAGAACTTATTTCTGATTGATTATTACTATACCTGTGCTTTAGATTGAGTTGTGACGACGTATATGATCTGAATGTTTTGTATTAACCATACGTTTGTACCCCTTTATAAATAAAAACGTTTGAAAATAGCAGCATCAGGCTTCAGCGGACCTATCTATCTTTGCTGATAAGTCACCCGGTTACTGGGGAACTTAACAAGTGGGAGCTCGTCCGGGATTTGAAACCAAAGGGGAGGGTCAGTGAATCGGGCTGTAAGTCCAAACTTAAATCTGGTTACGCAGGTAGCCAGACAGGAAACCAGCAAAGATGGATGTGGGTGAATTTATGAGAAACTCGACTGTAGAGGCGCTAGGGATGGCCACCAAATTAGACTTGTTAAATCTGGCAAAGGGGTTAGGCCTCGCAGAGGTGAGGTCATCAATGAAAAAGCAGGAAGTGCGAGGGGTCATAAATCAGCATTACATTGAAAAGGAGGTGTTTGCAGCTGAGGATTTGGAAAATATCCCCGAAAAGAGATTAGCGAGTGGGACAGATCAGGTAGAGTCGGAGAAAGTAAGGTTGGACCATGATCTTAAAGTAAAGCAGCTAGAAGCAGCTGAAAAGGCTGAGGAACGGGCTACAAAGGAAAAGGCTGAGGAACGGGCTACAAAGGAAAAGGAAAAGGAAAGGGAGCAGGTGTTCAAACTAAAGGAATTAGAGATGAAACGAGGTCATGAGCTCCAGCTAAGGCATCTAGAAGCAGAAGCAGACGAGAAAGAGAAACAAAGGAGCCATGAATTGGAGCTGGACAGGGGAAATCAAGAGCGAAGAGCTCAAGGGCAAGAGAGAGAGGAGGGGTTTGATGTTAGTCGGGCGTTGAGGTTGGTCCCCCCCCCCCCCTTCGAGGAGACGGATGTTGATCGTTATTTCTTGCTTTTTGAAAAGGTGGCAGTGAATCAGAAGTGGCCCAGAGAGCAGTGGGTGGCGTTGTTACACAGTGTCTTACGAGGGAAAGCACAGCGGGCATATGCCGCGTTGCCCCCAGAAGGGGAAGGGAATTATGATCAAGTAAAGGAGGCCATTCTCCGAGGTTACGAGTTAGTACCTGAGGCGTATAGACAAAGGTTCCAAAATTTAAGAAAAGGATGGAATCAAACGTATAACGAGCTAGCCCATGAGAAGGGTGTGCTCTTGGACAGTTGGTGCACCGCGGAAAAGGTGGCCGAAATTATGGGCGTCTCAGGGAGTTATTTTTGATTGAGGAATTTAAAGGTTGTGTTCCGGAAGAGATCCGGATGTATTTGAATGAGAGAACCAATCAGTCTATCTCAGAAATTGCTAGGTTCGCAGATGAATATGCCCTAATCCACAAGACAAAGTTTTCCTTGCCAAAAAGTTCCCAGAGAGACCGTGGGAACGGTAGAGAAAGTCCGCCGGCTGAGGCGATGATCCCGCTGGGAGCTAGTGGTAAAATTGAGGAGGAGAGGCAAGACGGCAGGAGAGGTCCTGGCTTGACCTGTTTTAATTGTGGAACGGTGGATCATATTGCATCTAAATGCTTTGCTCCGAGAAAGGAGCCAGAGAGAGGGAAAGCAGCGATCCCTATCGGGTGTGCAGTGGTAATCAGAAAATCGGCAAGAGGGTCCCAGGGGAGCAGAGAGCGCGAGGGGTCGGAGATTTATATGTCACACGGAACCGTGTCTGTGAGGAAGGGGGACCCGCCAATTCCCGTACGAATTTGGAGAGACACGGGGGCGGAGCTATCATTAATTAGCCGTAACGTATTACAATTCGGACCTCCGATGGGCGAGGTAGCCCTGAGAGGAATAGGAAAAGGGATAGAAAGGGTGTCTTTGCGTAGGGTCATTTTGGATTGTGAGCTGGTGTATGGATCAGTTGAAATGGGGGTGCCATCAGAATTCCCGAGAACTGACGTGGATGTCCTCCTTGGGAACGATTTAGCAGGAGGAAAAGTTTGGTTGGCCATGACTATGACCCGCCGACCGGTGCGTGTTGAGGCCCCGCCCATAGAGTCCCCGAGCTATCCCGCATGCGCGGACACTCGCAGCCTGTCGAGAGCGGCAGCTGAGAACGAGAGCAGTTTAAAATTGGCCAGTTTTGATTTGGCCGAGACGTCTTTACCGACCCTGTGCCACGAGGGCTTCGAGGGTGCTAAAACGAGGAATAGTAACGTAAAAGGGGGTAAGGGAGAGAAGGTAGAACTGCCCTTAGCGAAGAAAAAGGTCCTAGAGGTAGGAAATAAAGATGAGAAACAGATAAAGCTGTTAAAAGGTCCAGGGTTGGACATGGATGATCTGTCTGGTTTGGCAGGACTGTTTGCAGAAGCTGAAAATTCTAAAGGTGTTCCCGATAATGAAATGAGGGCAGTCCTAGATGAAAAGGATGCCATTACCTTGAAGAAGTCTGCTGGGTTGACAGATGAAGTTGTTTCAGCCCGCGGGGTTGAGTTTACTCCGGAAGTGAGTTGCCCAGAGAGGAACTGGGAGGACTGGGGGAAGTTAGAATGTGAAAAGAGTACGGGTATTGAAAGCCTGGAAGAGGCCAATGCCCCGTTTGAGTGTGTCCAAGACGGAGATGCACGTGGTCCCGAACCTAGTCACGGAGCTCAGAAAAAGTCTGAGGTATTTGACTCAGCTGGACGAGACGGCCGTCCTTTTGGATCAGATAGACTTGGTTCGGGGAAGAAAGGGTTAACTTTGGGAAGTGTGAGTTCCCCGATGGTTGTGCTGAAGGGGGTGTTCAGAGTTAATGTGGAGTTTACGAATGGGGAGATAACTGTTGTTGTGGAGGAGAACGGTAAATCTGTAGTTCCCAAATCGAATGAAAAAAAAATAAAGTCTAGATTGATGCCTGCGCATCGATTACAGGTTGATTTGGAATGTAAAGGTGCCCCACACGCTATGGTTATTCAAGAAAGCGCTGTGAGGAAGCCAAAATGTAAATGCGGCCGGAGAAAAAGGTTCGAACTGAAACACATCAGCCTGCATGGTCTTGACAAAAGGGTTAACTACCTGTGGAGCATTAAAGAATTGGGTGGAAAATTCCCATGATGGACTAGGTTGGGGACACGGAGTTAAGAGAATAACCCTCGTGGAAAGGAAAGGCGGGAGAGTACCTCGCCAAATTACTCAAGTTCCCCAAGGGGGGACTCTCCGGAAAAGAGGCGATGTTTAATAGTAAATGCCATTTTTAAACAGCAACGCCGGTTGTACGGGTTTGCGCCAAAGCCTGTGCCTAATAAAGACAACCCCTTTGGAGACCTGCCGGTGAAATAACACGACCGAAAAGATTAGTATTTGTATAAACTTTTGTAGATGCACCTAAGCTAAGATCACACCTCCTTAGTTTTGTTGTTGAAGAAAATAAATAAATAGGTGGTTATTGAGCTGAAGTTTGATGCTACCAGACTTTAGAACGGTACGCGATGTTAAGATATTAAATAAAAGGGACACTGTAATTGTTAACTGTTTAGATACTGACTTGAATGTATAACGGTAGTACTCTGTGAACAGAGGAGCTTCTGTATTGTGTTAGAAAAAAAAATCCTATAAGACTCTGTACCAACTTGCTTTTAACCGCTGGTAAAAAACTTTTAAGAGGGGAGGTGTTATGACCCCAGCCCCCTCCTTTGTGAGATTTGCAAGAGCCCTAGTCAAGGGGGGGGGGTCAAATGACCCAAGAGTGAGAGGGAGACGTGCTGAAGACCTCATTCCCCCGGGAAGCAGAATAAAGCGACTCTTTGACTATTTTCTCATGAAGACCACGTGTAAAGCCCTCGGGCAAAGTGGGCTGGTTGAGAGGGAGATTGACACCCGCGATCCCGTGAGGAAGTATAAAGGAGTGTCTGGGGGGGAGGACCCCTTGACACGCACCAGAAGACGCGCTTGAGATCCTGTGACAGCGTTTTGATAGCGACAGCCGGTGGTGGGATTCGTGTGCGTCTTTTCCTTGCCTGGGATTAGCGACCCCACAACGGAAGAACGGCTTAGCTACAGGGGAGGCCACAGATGAGCGTTCATTCCCCCAACGAGGCTACGACAAACCGAACGCTTCCAGGTTGGAAAACCGGTCGAGTAACTGTTTAATCCCATCTCTCTCTCTCTTTCTAACAAAAGTGCACCAACGCGACACCACAACGACGGCAGCTGGTGGAACTGCAGTGACCGCAAAGACTTTTAGATATCCAGTAAACAATATAGATCTACATTACCCCTAGACAACGATAGAGCTTATTTATGATTGATTATTACTATACCTGTGCTTTAGATTGAGTTGGGACGACGTATATGATCTGAATATTTTGTATTAACCATACGTTTTTGCCCATTTATAAATGAAAACGTTTGAAAATAGTAGCATCAGGCTTCAACTGACCTATCTATCTTTGCTGATAAGTCACCCGGTTACTGGGGAACGTAACAAGTGTAAAAACCAACGGTCCCAAAACTGAGCACTGTGGAACTCCACTGGTAAAGGGCAGCCAGCCAGAACAAGGATCACATTACTCCCAAGCTCTGCTTTCTGCTGATCAGCCAAAGCTCTATCCATGCTGTTTACTCCCTTGTAATACCATAGGCTCTAATATTGCTAAGCAGCCTCATGTGCTGCACTTTGTCAAAGGCTTTCTGAACATTCAAATACACAACATCTACTGCATCTCCTTTGTCCACCCTGCTTGGAAACTGTAGTACGTTAGTCAAGAAGGATTTTTCTTCCAGGAAACCATGCTGACTTTGGCCTATCTTGTGTGCCTCCAGGTATTCCATAACCTCATCCCTAACAACGGATTCCAAAATCTTCCCAATCACTGATGTCAGGCTAAAAGTCCATAGTTGCCTTTCTGCTTTTTGCCTTCTTAACTGGCAGAGTAACATTTGCAATTTTCGAGAAATCCGGTACAATGCCGGAATCCATCGGAATCCATCCCTCCGCAATCTCCAAATGACCAAAGCATATCAACTGTCAATGACCAAAGCATGACAATTGTCAAGCAGCTCGCATTAATGCATTTCAAAGCGTCAGCATTACTTAAGTACAAAGACCAAGCCGCTGCTGATCACGCCACATTCGTGACTGGGAAGTATAAAGGGATCCTTGTTACGTCGCGATTCCGGACTATTCTGGGACGGAAATGTTACTGAGATGGGGAGAACATCTAAATCATTCTACAACTAGTATATTGCATTTACCGTCTGATGTTGATATTCAGAGACAGTAATATGAAACATAAATGCTGTAGAAGCCGAGGCAATAATGATGAATTTCGGATTAGGCAATAATATATTTTTATATATTATGTATGTTTTAATACAATGCAGATATTTTGTCAACAGTTTGCCCAATGCACGAATCAGTTTAATTCCTGTTCAAATACTCAGATACCCTGTAATCAGCCATAGTTTATTGAATTTTTATGACATCCCAGTCAGGTCTTTCCATGAAGATATTAATAAGTTGATCCCTGTTCCTTAATACCCGCTGATGACTGGAGAGTGAGATTCTGAAATAGCAATGGCTTGAAACTCAAATCAAATGCTCTTCCAAATCGGTGAGATTCATTCCTGTTCGTCGATAGATAGATAAATAGATAGATAGATAGATAGATAGATAGATAGATAGATAGATAGATAGATAGATAGATAGATAGATAGATAGATAGATAGATAGATAGATAGATAGATACTTTATTCATCCCCATGGGGAAATTCAACTTTTTTCCAATGTCCCATACACTTGTTGTAGCAACACTAATTACATACAATACTTAACTCAGTAAAAAATATGATACGCATCTAAATCACTATCTCAAAAAGCATTAGTAATAGCTTTTAAAAAGTTCTTAAGTCCTGGCGGTTGAATTGTAAAGCGTAATGGCATTGGGGAGTATTGACCTCTTCATCCTGTCTGAGGAGCATTGCATCGACAGTAACCAGTCGCTGAAACTGCTTCTCTGTCTCTGGATGGTGCTATTTAGAGGATGTTCAGAGTTTTCCATAATTGACCGTAGCCTACTCAGCGCCCTTCGCTCAGCTACCGATGTTAAACCCTCCAGTACTTTGCCACGACAGAACCCGCCTTCCTTACCAGCTTATTAAGACGTGAGGCGTCCCTCTTCTTAATGCTTCCTCCCCAACACGCCACCACAAAGAAGAGGGCGCTATCCACAACTGACCTATAGAACATCTTCAGCATCTCACTACAGACATTGAATGACGCCAACCTTCTAAGGAAGTACAGTCGACTCTGTGCCTTCCTGCACAAGGCATCTGTGTTGGCAGTCCAGTCTAGCTTCTCGTCTAACTGTACACCCAGATACTTGTAGGTCGTAACCTGCTCCACACATTCTCCATTAATGATCACTGGCTCCATATGAGGCCTAGATCTCCTAAAGTCCACCACCATCTCCTTGGTCTTGGTGATATTGAGACGCAGGTAGTTTGAGTTGCACCATATCACAAAGTCCTGTATCAGTTTCCTATACTCCTCCTCCTGTCCATTCCTGACACACCCCACTATGGCCGTGTCATCAGCGAACTTCTGCACATGGCAGGACTCCGAGTTATATTGGAAGTCTGATGTGTACAGGGTGAACAGGACCGGAGAGAGTACGATTGCTGCTGACCACCGTGTCAGACCTACAGTCTCCCAACCGCACATATTGAGGTCTATCTGTCAAGTAGTCTACTATCCAATCCACCATGTGAGAGTCTACCCCCATCTCCGTTAGTTTGTGCCTTAAGATCTTGGGCTGGATGGTGTTAAAGGCACTAGAGAAGTCAAGGAATGTAATCCTCACAGCACAACTGACCCCATCTAGGTGAGAGAGTGATTTGTGCAGCAAATACGTGATAGCATCCTCTTAGATACTGTGTATTCAAATACAATGGATTGAAATTTCACGATATCCGAGTGAATTACATTCCTTGATGATAATAATAATTTAAACACTGTTGCATTATTTCCGCAAATCGTTTGAACAGTGAGATACCAAAACATGGTCGCCTGAAGCTCAAATAAAATACTATTCTAAGTTATCGTTTTGAAGTTTTGAAGTTGCAAGAAGGAATAATTGTGTTTGCATTTTATTTGTAAATCCTTCCCGTTGCTACAAGCAGATACTTTACGCCATTCTTCAGCTCCTCCCTGAATTTTCTCTGTGTCAGGCCATAGATACACGTGTTGGTGCAGCAACTGAGAGAAGACAACATAAACCCACATACCTGTAGGATGAATGACGGTGAGCTGAAATATCTGTCGGTGTAGAAATAATTTTCGGATTGCCAGTTCACAGAATACACAGCACAGGGCATCCAAAATAATATGAAATTGGCTGAAAGTGCGAACAACAGTATCATAGACTTTCTCCGGTTTGCTATCTCCGGATCATTACAATTTTCACTGTTTTTTCGAAGTACCTGGCGAACTCTATTTGTCGCTATGATACGTTTGACGGTTGAAACATTAAAGAGCACAATTAAACATATTGGTAGTAACGGTGTTAAGATGATGTCAAATACCTCGTAGGCTTTCCACAGGGGTGATGTGAAGTATTCAGCCACGGGGACACAACGCCATCGATCCACTGCAAAGTAATATGGAACGGCCTGGGCACAACACGCCGCACTCACTGTTGCTACCACCACAGTCGCTGTTCTCTCGGTGCAATATCGGTTCCGCAGCTTTTCACAGCAAATGGCGACGCACCGATCAAAAGTGAAAGCCACCGTCAACCAAACAGAACAGTCCAAGCTTGCGAGACTCAGGATCGGTAGCAGAGAACACGTCGGAGTTACGAACAAGAAATTAGCAAATAAATAGATATAATTTATCCTCTGTAGTATAATAACAATGATAACCACCATCAGATCGGCCACCGCCATGGCCCCAAGGTAGAGAGTGATGCACTTGGACAGACCGCACTTCCCGCGGGACAGGATCACAATCGCCCTTAAATTAACTGAAATAAATTATTAAAACATACTATCATTAACCGCAGAATGATTCGTGTGACTTTATTTGCCTACTGTGAGTAATAGTCGAATGGGCCATAGTTTGGTGTCACGGTATCATTCCACTTAATACACGATTTACATCTCGCCAGTTTCGCATCCAGCAGTTAATCCTCAGGCGGCTCTGTTATGTAGTTAGTAACGGGCCGTGTCCCAGTCAGGGAAGACGAGGTTTTCAAGAGCTGTCCCTAATAGGAAAGCGTCTTGCGGAAAGCGGCACGGATGGCGGACAGATTGATTTTAATTTCAGACGATATTACGTAATTACAATTCTTTAAAAGCGATCATTTAATTGGCTTCATAATTACATCGAATAAAGATCATGAATGCATTTTAAATCCACATTCACACGCTACGCTCTCTGTCAGAACAAGGGACGTACCAGCGATGTGTCCTGAATACTAAATGCCCACGAAAAGAGAGATGCCAAACTTGCGAATGGGCACCACGGGTGAGCTAAACAGAGCTTTGCCAAGACAATTCTGATCAATGAATTAATCGTGGGCAATGCGCATGCTCATAAAAATCAAAATGAATTGGAAAGCAATGCCCGAACATTAAATACCGCACATTCAATAATAATCGGTGGTATCGTTAAAAAGAAAATGAGAAAGGGGGAAGCCACTGAACGGGAGGTTAATACAACAGGACACACATGATACTCCTCACCTCAGCAGACAGTCGCGCTGGAAAGGACAAAGTGATGGAGTAATGGCCGCAGCCGCTGGTTTGAGGTGAATCCTATTCTTGTCTGGAGAAACAGATAAATAATTGTCCGACAGACTACTCTGAAAAATCATATTTCATCTGCATGGCTGCGTTTTCTCCGCTATCGGGGAGGACTCATGAGAAAGTGTCACGTTCGCTGATTGAACATCAATGGCAGATACCAAGGTAACTCCACTGAAACATTCAGGATCGAGGTACCTCGGAGGGTTGGCCACATTTAATGTAGTTTCAGAACAAATAGAAAAGGGCGCGGGACCGTTCTACCATTTAATTATTTCACTGAATAATACTGCAGAGGTTATGTATTAATTTGGATTTTAAACCTAAACCATATGGAACATAAATAGACGATATATATATATATATATATATATATATATTATTCAGCTTATGATGACGGGGAGGAAGAAGTAATTTAACACGGGGAGATGCGGGAACAGCTGATAATACTTTGGGATTTAATAACTGAGGTGCATCAAGTCTCCTCGTCCCTACAGTGAACTTTGAGGATTTTATGAGAGGAATCGTGCCGGGAAAGCCGGACGTCAGAGGAAGATATTACGTCACAGGGCAGGCTCAGCGTTGACCGGATCTGGTAAGTCAGTACTGTCGCTATCAGGATGTTACGCGAAGTGGTATCTTTACAAACTGATCTGATGAAGTCCTGCTGAAGGGTCTCCTCGAACATTTCTTCCTCTACATAAATGCTGCTTGTTGGACTGAGTTTCGCCGGCAATGTGGGTGCGGTAGTCTCGGTCTGCGCGTTTTGTAAGCACACTTAAACATTTCTGGCATACAGTTGTGTCCACGATAGTATAAAATTGTATCAAACACATAAATAATGTATCAGTGTAAGATTAAACATATTAATTAACGACATTTACAAGTAGAATTATAATTAGAGTGAAGGTTTCTTTTCACCGTCATAGATAAAATGCACTGGACTGCAAATGCAACAATGAATCAAGATTCATTTAGCCTACGATACCCCGAGAGTAACACAAACACATAACATTACCCGGAATTCCGAGTGCAGCAAGCACCGGGTAGTAAATTCTGACGACGTTGAAAACTGCGGGGTATCCCATTTTCTACGTGAAGCAGCGACCGGTTGCACAAAATGTCCCAAATGTCTGCATGCTCTGATCCAAAGAGTTCTTATACACCAGTCGGAACCGCGCTTAAATCACTTAGTGCTCCCATTCGGCTGATTAGACACAACCCAATGAACAAACACGCAGTGTAACTGCTTATTGAGTCATTGTCGTTTATATTTAGCTCTTCAAAGAGAATTAGAAAGACATTCATTTAATCCTGTTTCGAAACATATTCCGTGGAGAGGGTCAGTGCAGCTCTGGTTTTCAATGCTCGAATCGTGCATGGAAAGACATAAAAGCAACAGAGTAACCGCAGTGGCGACTTTCATTTTCCCTGGGACTACATTAGTGCCCAACACATGTCCTTTGAAGTTACCCGTCTGACCTCAAGCTCATGGCCTGTGATATGAAACCCTTTATCTCTCGGAGAATGACCGCTATCCGCTTCCCAATCTATGACTCTCAGGGTCTCATAAACTGGTATCAAGAGCTTTCCTCAGCTTTCCCTGCTCCAGAGCCCGTCATGGCATGTGCTTTCTCAGTCACTCCATCAACATGGGAGTCAGTTTCAGTAAGATACAGAGTTGGACCCGAAGGTTTCTCTGTACGTCAAATTGTTTAAAGTCGTATCAATAGCGGTGTTTTGTCTCTTATCATTTGGTTTTCAATGATGCAATGACACAGGCTTGTTCTCAATAAACCCATCTGGTGATTTTCTCTCCATATCCGCAAGGGAAATATATCCCGCTGTATCCCTTCTAAACAATCCATCATGCCACCAATCTTTGTATCATCCACAGACAGAGCATTCCACCCACACACAGGGCACCAGAACATCTGCAGCTGCTGGAAATCCAACCAACACACACACACAATGCTGGAGGAACTCAGCAGGCCAGGCAGTGTCTACGGAAAAGAGAAATCATTCAACGTTTCTGTCAGGACAGAAGTGCAACCACCCATATCTCCATGCAAGTCACAGACACGCAGAGCGAATATCTCCAATCAAGTATTATACTCTCGATTGAATGAAAATAAAAACCCTTTTGAATCCTAACAAGTTAAGAGCACATGTTGTTACATGAAGTACAATAGCATGGGTAAAGCAGTGGCTGATTTGCAGGAATCAAAGAGCAGGAACACAGGGAGCATTTTCTGACTGATGCCGGTGACTGTTGGTATCCACCAGAAGTTTGTGTTAGGATCGTTTCTTTTTACATTATATGTCAATAATGTGGCTGAAGGGCTTGATGGCTTTGTGCCCAAATAAGGTAGACCTTAGAAACATAGACTCCAGTAGATTCAAAAGCCCGCCTAGGTTTTAACGGTAAGGGCTCAGGGAACAAGGCTTACACTGCAAGACAGTTGTCAATTGCTTTACTACTTTGAATGCGAAGTCTGAACTTTTATCATTTTAGGTCATCACATGGGTCATAAGCCAAAGAAGACATCTCATTGTAAAAGTTCAGTTACACTTATGGCGTTACTTTTTACGATTTGGATCAGCTTCTACACCCACAGAAGACAAGTGCCAACAACAAATACCGCGTCCATCAGCAGACTTTCAGATAGTATCGTCGCTCTGGTCTCACTGAGGTGACTCACGTGTAGTAAAGTTCTGCTGCAGCTGCTGTTAGTTATTATATCATTCCCATCAGTATGAGCCGTGCACTTTATAATAGCAATTGCAGTAGACAAAGGAAATGCAGACACAATTGGAAATCACTCGCTGTGTTCCCGAAGAGGTGAGTATTACGCATAGTTTCCACAAGTCTCCATTATCATGTGTATTGACTGAGGCATAACGGGAGTCAGTGTAAATATTCACTTCCACACCAACAGGAAGAAATCAGACTTCTCAAAACGCAAAAATGTTCCGCTGATTGAGCAGAACAGAAGCAAGTTCATACTGCCGCCTCTTCTGTTATGAGGTGAACATCCAACCTATCAAAAATATTGTTTCCAGCAGCAGATTGGTAGGAAATGCCCTAATCAAAAAAATTGACATGTGGGCTTACATCCGATGACATTTTAAATGGGTAGAATTGTAATTGTACAAGTTCGTACAACTGTGGTTAACAACAGTTCGTGAAACAATTATCTTATGTAAACTCCCTAGTCTATTGTGCGGTGAAAGCCGACGTAACCAAGATGTCTTGTCGCTGATAGCGTCTTCCAGGGTAGTGGCTAGGTTCTTTGAAACAAAAGACATCCCTCAAAGGAATCCCCATCTTTAAACTTACCGTGTCCATCGCCCGACCTCCGTGATTGTTGAATCAAAGAACTATGCGAAAGAATACCTAGAATAGATTTATTTAAATAAAGTATGCTGTACATATCAAAAAAAATCTCTGTTGAGACGTGACCAAAGTCACCAAAGTCTCACCGAAGCCAGTGAATGTAGAATTGTTTTATTCAATTAAAAAAAACTAGCAGCTGGGATCATACTGAGACACACTTGGAGGAAGAAGCCTCCAACCCCAGTATTTTATGATATTTTATAAGCTGAAGCTCAAAGTTAACAACATGACGCATCTATACTTATAATGCTTCCTCTGAATTACATTTAGTTTTCACACACCAGCTTCTTCACACGCACACTCCAGATGCCCAAAATTAATGTTAATCAGCATTCTCCGGTTTGCATCAACTCCAGTCCACAGGTCCAGGAAAACCATTTTAAACTCACTCTACAATCCAGGTTCGTACCTGAGGATTGGTTGCCAGCGCATTTAATAATTGCAATATATACTATCTGCAGAATACACCCTCACAGTCACTCCACGATCCTACTGAACAAAAAAATGCAGCAAAAGTCAAATTTAAGGAGGCTAATTGCAGTGGGTCCTCTCTGGTAAAGATGGTAACGATTGTAAGGCACTCACCCCAGTGGCACCCACCCCACACTCAGATTGCCCATTCTATCGTTGTCCCAGTCACAGAAAGAGACCAGCTCATTTGTTTTCACTCCCTATTCAGGATGTGTTGATTGTTTTCAGCCGCTACGTGTATTTCGTTTTCTTTGTTGGTCTGCTACGCCGTCAGATTTGTGGAGCCTGGTGTCTCTGCTGTAACGCATATCCCTATCTACTTTCCCCAAACTTTTCTGAGATATAAAACCAATCATCTGCCTTCGGCAACCAGACTTCATTACTGAGCACTGCGACCATTTCAGTTCAACATGCTATTGACGGCTTGTTCTTACGCATTCAGAATGTCCTCTGCCTTCGCATTTCCAGGCGGTCTGCTTCCATCAGGGATGGTCGGGTCAGACGCAACCGCTTGTGTTCATCACTGAGGCTCTCTGAAATGAAACTGTTACCGGGTACACTTGAACTCGTGCTCTGTCTGTGAAGGAGACAAAAAGCCGAGTCGCAATCTTTAAACTGCGCCCAGCGTTTCCACTGATTACCTCCCCGAGTCTGCATACAACCACAAAAAAAAACGTGTTGTCCACTCCATCTGGGAGAAAACACGGGCTTTTCAGGCAGCACCTGAACCATGACTCGTAACCCGGCTATGAGAAGACTAAGTTTTATCTCTCCGGTTCCTTCTGCTCAGCAGTGTGCGCGTGAGTTTTGCTCGGTCCATCAATGTGTTACCCTGGTTACAGTGGCCCTTCACATCTCCATGTCAGCTTACTAAATTGACAGTTGTAGTTCCTTTCTGCACATTTGAGCAAAATCCTCTCCGCCTTTATTTCTTCTATCCTTCTATACGTTTCAGCTATACAGGACCCTGGTCAGACCCCACTAGGAGTACTGTGCTCAGTTCTGGTCGCCTCACTACAGGAAGGACCTGGAAGCCATTGAAACGGTGCAGAGGAGATTTACAAGGATTTTGCCTGGATTGGGGAGTATGCCGTATCAGAATAGCTTGAGTGAAGTCGGCCTTTTCTCCTTGGAGCGAAGGAGGATGAGAGGTGACCTGATAGAGGTGTACAAGATGATGAGAGGCATTGATCGTTTGGATAGTCACAGGCTTTTTCCCAGAGCTGAAATGGTTGCCACAGGAGGACACTGGTTTGAGATGCTGGGGAGTAGGTACAGAAGAGATGTCAGGGGTAAGATTTTTACTCAGAGAGTGGTAAGTGCGTGGTATGAGCTCCCGGCAACGGTGGTGGAGGGGGATACGACAGGGTCTTTTAAGAGGATTTCAGATGTGTACATGAAGCTTAGTAACATAAAGGGCTGTAGGTAAACCTAATAATTTCTAAGGTAGGGACGAGTTTGGCACAACTTTGTGGGCCGAAGGGCCGGTATTGTTCTGTAGGTTTTCTATGTTTCTAAACTCCATGATCTGAACTGTCCTACACTGTATCAATCACATTACAATCCTACACTGTACAATCCCTTATCTATTTCCGCAAATAATCCCAGCCAGTTTGGTTGGCAGCATTTCGCTAAAGGAAACCCTGCTGTCTACGTGACATTTGCCAAGCTCCGGTCAGGAGTAACAGATACAAATCCCGTTGTCCTGCCCGTCAGAAGAAAGTTGTTTACTTAGAGTCAGGCAAACGAGGGGTGTATCAGGAAAAGAGTCTTGGGTGATAAAGAGAGGATGAATGGGCTGAAAATGTTATTCTCTGAAACGTAAGCAACCTTATGAAGGTTTATAAATTCGTGACAGAGATAGACTGCTTTGTAAATATCTTTTTCCTTGATCCCAAAACGAGAATTACTCTTTGACTCTGAACCAGTTGGCATGACAGAGCTGGATGGCAGTGTCAGTGGGGAAAATGTTGCAATGGATATTTGGTGGTTGTTGGCAGGGTAATTGGATGGGTGTAGACGGGGCAGATAGAAGAGAACGGATGAAAATGTGAGATCATCCGTTCTGGGCAGATAAGTGGAAAAGAAGGGCACATTTTACATGAGGTCAGAGTGAAAAGTTCAGAGAGACCTGGGTGTCCTTGTGAACACATCGCTGCGATTTAACATCTGTTATCGATACAGACGACCTCGTGTCCACCAACATTTCACATTGCAGGACGCCTAATGAACGTCTTGAGTACATCCGGGAATGAGCAGCACTGTCAATAGAGATAGCCGTCAGCCGTTTGTATGACCACACCAGACTCATCCCCTCAGCACATTACTTCCTCTGCCTCGCCTATTCAAGCTTCCGTTTGAAAAGGCTCGTAAACACCCTCTGATATCTGATTTAGCCATATCCACTGGCAGCAAATTCCAGATATTATCCACTGAAGGAAAGCACCCTGCAGGAAATCATCTACTCCTGAAGATCCGATTGAAGTTTAAACATAGGGAGAGGGAAATGTTCACATTCTATGCCTGTCAGACACGCAAATATTTCGGACAGGATGCTCGCACCTGGAAGCGTAAAGGGTGGGCAGAATTTCCTGTACTGCGCGGTGCTGTTCTATGCTAAGTGGTCTATATTCTATATTCTATTCTATTCTATTTGGGGCCTACAACTGCTCAGACCACTCCAAATGCGGTTGGAACTATAACCTGTTAGATTCTATGTTTCAGAAAAGGACAGAGAATACTGTCGATTGGACATAACCTCTCTGGAGATCTCTGACTTGCTTTGAGACATGAATTGAGACGTCGGTAATTCTGTCATCACGAAGGGTCTCGGCCCGAAACTCCCACTGTTTTCTTTTTTCCCACAGATTCTGCACGGCTGCTGAGTTCCAATAGACAATAGACAATAGGTGCAGAAGTAGACCATTCGGCCCTTCGAGCCTGCACCGCCATTTTGAGATCATGGCTGATCAATTACTATCAATACTCGGTTCCTGCCTTGTCCCCATATCCCTTGATTCCCCTATCCATAAGATACCTATCTAGCTCCTTCTTGAAAGCATCCAGAGAATTAGCCTCCACTACCTTCCGAGGCAGTGCATTCCAGACCCCCACAACTCTCTGGGAGAAGAAATTTTTCCTTAACTCTGTCCTAAATGACCTACCCTTTATTCTCAAACCATGCCCTCGGTACTGGACTCTCCCAGCATCTGGAACATATTTCCTGCCTCTATCTTGTCTAATCCCTTAATAATCTTATATGTTTCAATCAGATCCCCTCTCAATCTCCTTAATTCCAGCGTGTACAAGCCCAGTCTCTCTAACCTCTCTGCGTAAGACAGTCCAGACATCCCAGGAATTAACCTCGTGAATCTACGCTGCACTTCCTCTACAGCCAGGATGTCCTTCCCTAACCCTGGAGACCAAAACTGTACACAATACTCCAGGTGTGGTCTCACCAGGGCTCTGTGCAAATGCAAGAGGATTTCCTTGCTCTTGTACTCAATTCCCTTTGTAATAAAGGCCAACATTCCATTAGCCTTCTTCACTGCCTGCTGCACTTGCTCATTCACCTTCAGTGACTGATGAACAAGGACTCCGAGATCTCTTTGTATTTCTCCCTTACCCAACTCTACACCGTTCAGCAGCAGAACCTGCAGCAGTTTCTGTGAGTTGCCTTGGATTTACAGCGGCTGCATATTCTCTCGTATCGCGTGTGTGGGCGCAATTCTAGGTTTGTGGATCATACAAATGTTGGTGTTATAGTGGATGGTTTAGACAAAATACAGCAGGATATATTCCTTTGTGAGAAGAGCATCACCAGATGGAGTCTAATCAAGACAGGGATCCATCATTGCAACTTGGAGAGCAAAGGATGCGGAATACAACTCTGCCAATTAGACGGCTCTGAAAAGATGGACGGAGAGAGAAACCCAGGGTCCATGTCTGTAACTTCCTGAAAGTGGCTTCCGACGGGACGGGGTAGTTAACAATGTATCTGCCAGGACGGGCTGTAGTCGTCAATACACTGAGCTGAGGAAGCAGTCATGTAACTGCTTCATAAATCTCTGTGAGGTTGTATCAGAAATATTATAACCGGTTCTGGGCGCCCGATATAGCACAAACGCGCCGGGTTTGGTGAGGGTGCAGCAGTGGTTTGTTAGGATGCTGCGGGATGAGAGGGGATGTGCTCATTTGTTAAACCGGTTTATTACTGTCACAGGCACTGATGTACACTGAAGGAACTTGACTGTTTTCACTGGAGCAGTGAAGACTGAGGAAGATAACCGATCCGTTTGTAAGATTATGTGAGTCATAGATAAGGTCTTTAACAGCTGCCATTTTCCTAGGACAAAGAGGCATAATATCAGAGGGTATGAGATTAAGGTTAGAGGGGTAAAGTAAAAGGACATGTGTGGGGCTCAAATGGAGCCCCAGGGAAAAGAAAACACGCCGCTGCAGCCACTCTGTTGCATTTGTCTTTCCATGCACTGCCTGCTTCATGTTCCCGTACCTCTTGTCAGCATTTGGGAGGCCTCTAGTCCAGTCTGATCACAGTCATGACATACGGCCCATTAAGCCGCTGTCGCTTAGCGAAGCAATGAACGTCCTCCATCTTTGTCTGACCTTGCTCGTACACAGGGAAGAAGGAATTTTAATCACTGTTTCCCTATTTTGACCGGTCATGGATCTTAGCCCTGAGGTGAACACCTGAGGCAGAAGAACCGCTGGACCACACTTAGTCTGGTCTCCACCGTTTGGCCTGTTTAGCATTGAAGCGCGCAAGCCTCCGGAGCCGAGAACATGGTTGTGTTCCTCTTGAAGGATCACAGACATTGTATCCTCCCTATCTCTGAACACCCAGGATGGGACCAGAACCTGGGCTGGATCATCGTGATGCGAGTTTCAGATGAAATATTTCCTATTTATGCCTCTCCATAGATACGGTCTGAACCGGCTGAACAGCTCCGACTTTATCCGTCTGTTCCGTTCCGTATTCAAGTGCTCCACCTCACCGTGCCTCATTGTATGAACCATCCAACCTGTTCACAGCAGCGCACAGGAGGCCACGAATGATCCCTGCTGCGCTCCACAAGTTGCATCTCTCCAGCTGGATAATTTATTCCAATTCTCTAGTTTATCGAAAGTAGGATCGTATTCAATCGATGCTAAAACATTTAAGCAATTTATTTGGCTGTTTATTATAGCCCTACATCTCATGTAGAGTCTGGAAATATGCTTTTTTGGTGAATTTGATGTAATGTCGGAGCTTCCACTTATTAAGACCTCTACTTATATCCTAAAATATACCCAGTGAGAGTGAGATGATCGCTTGTATCAATGAATTGCAGTCTAGCGTCAGTGCTTTACAAATTTCTGTCATTGAAACGCTGGAGATGTACGCAGTTACAACTGTGCACTACGTTGCTGAGTGCGAGCAGGTCTGAGTGCTCGCTGCAGATTGCGTTGAGTTATACACAGTCTGTGTGTGTCCCATTTGTGAAGGACTGGCTTTGTACAGCTCATTTTCCTTATGGAGAGCTCCTGACTGTTTCTGCTCAGCGTAGTGTGTGTGTGTCTCGGGGGTCGGGGTGGTTGCGGTGGGGAGGTTTAGGTGCTGGGGTGTTGGGGGCGCTGGTAGTAGCAGCTGGCCTCGGGATTACAGCAGAGATATATCTGCAAAATCCACAGCTTATTGATGTTGTGGAAGTCTGTGTCCCCGCAACACCGTGTTTGCTGTCTGCATGTCCATTTCCTGCTGCGTGTTGGAATTGTGCTGGGCCGAGTCTGTGCATCCATGATCTGGTTTGTGCAGCTGTGTCTTCCTCGTGTTGAAACGGGCTAGCGAAGCTCCCTGTCTACACCGGACTGAGTGTGGTCATTTTTGGGCTGCGACTTCACAATGTGGGTTGGTTTGTCTTATCTGTAAAACGGTGTGTTTAATGTTGTAAATCTACTCTGTGCCCTATCACGACATAAATCAATGAATATTTCAGTGCCTCTGTTCCACCATTGTCCTTGCCAGAACTGGACTTCCTTTCAACATTGCTCGACCTTCCCCCTACCGTCCGTGGAATGATATCTGCTTATTCCCACCAGCATACCACATGATTTAAAACTCTCCCAGGCGCTGCCAGCGAAACAACGTTATCCTAGGTGTAGCCTGTTGCCATGACACCGGTCTTACCTGCCAGTGAAGGGAGCTCAATGATCCCGACATCTGAAACTACCCCGCTGCACCAACTGCTTCGCTGCAGGTTTAACTGTACTACCTTCCCAGTTCTTACCCCGCTTGCACGTGGCACAGGAAGTAGGCCTGAAATCAACATAATAAAGGGCCTTCCACTGACTGTGTATCATATAGACCTAGTTCATTCTTAAATGTGGATGCTAAAATTCTTTGAAGAATAATGGCTAATCGGCTGGAGAATTTTAAAGCTAAAATTATCTCTCAAGACCAAATAGGTTTTGTAAAGGGCCCTTATTCCTTCTCTAATGTTCGGAGACTGTTAAATGTTATATATTCATCCTTTTCTAACACTCCCCAATGTGTTGTCTTTCTCGATGCTGAAAGGGCATTTGACAGAGTTTAATGGAAACACTTTTTTTTAATGTTTTAGAGAAATTCGGCTTTGGTATTAATTTTAATAAGTGGATCCGAATGATATATAAAACTCTATTGCTACTATTATTACTAATAATTGCAGATCTCCCTTTTTCGTGCTTTCTCAGGGTACGAGACAAGAATGGCCATTAAGTCCCGTGTTATTTAATTTGGTGCTGGAACCCTTGGCTATTGCACTTCGTGAAGCTAAAGGTATTCATTAAATTTTCATAAATGGGACTATTCATAAGATCTGCCTTTATGCTGACGATCCCTTAGTTTATATTGAATATTTTATTGAAAATATTAAACGAATTTGGAAAGTTTTCTGGATATAAACTAAACTTTCATAGAAGTGGTTTATTTTCCTTAAATGATTCTGTTTCTATATATGATCACATTCCTTTTGGAATTACGGACTCATTTAAATATTTAGGTATTATTATTACAAAAAATCATAAAGACATTTATTAAGCTAATTTGATTCCTTTAGTGGATTTTATGAAGCAATTACTTTGTAGATGGTATCCACTTACACTTTCATTAGCCGGCCGAATTCATGCAGCTAAAATAAAGAATTTACCAAAAATGTTATATGTATTTCAAAATATCCCTATTTTTTAACAAAGAAATTTTTTTGATCAGGTTGACTCTGTTATTTCATCTTTTGTTTGGAATAATACAAGATCAAGAATATCATTTAAAAAATTAAAAAAGGATGGAGGTCCGAATTTAATAATTATTGATAGACTACCTTGGCCTAATTTGGAATTGAATGCTGGGAAACACCTTTACGTAACCTCTTTATTAGGATCTTCTCTAACTGTACAACTGGCCAAAACTACTAATTTAAATTTATACCCTGTGACTAAGCAGTCATTACGAATTTGATTCCAGTTTCGTATTAGTTTTTAATCTTAAAAAAATTAAAGTTTGTAGTTTAAGTTATCGAAATTATTTATTTAAACCTTCATTAAGTGATCCTACCTTTCTTCTTTGGAGGAATAAAGGAGTTTATATCTTTATTGGTCTGTTCATGACTTTTTGTCGATGTAATTATATACTAATCTCATTTTAAATGTAAGGCAATAAAATAAACTATTTTAAAGAAGCGTTATTTCGACATATCATCTGATTTTAAAGCCAACCTCTCCATTACCTGTGGCGTCTCCGTAACATGCCAGCCTATTCGGGACAACACTTCATAACCTCGCCTTCCGGGACTGGAATCCGGCCCGTTATTCACTACTTAACAAAGCCGCTAGATGGCGCTCTGCTGGGAACCTCTGGCTTTCCTTGTGATGGTTAACTTCGGCATGCAAAACGAACGAGATCTAAATTGTGCATTATGATGTAGAATCAGATTGAACGGGACACACGCATCGCATCCCTTTCGGCACAAGTGCACCTGTTATCCTTACTACAGCCCGTTCGACTATTACTCATGCAACACAAGCAAAGTTGCACTGATCATTCTGCAGCAGTTAATAATATTTTATTTTAATTTTATATGACTTATTGCAGTTAATTACATCACTCGCCTATCTAAACGTTCCAGCTAATGACGTCATTTATGCAGTGTGGTGACCAGAACGGCGCGGTGATACATGTGCGCCCTACTTCAAGTCGTCAACTCATTATATTGTCATTTCGACCATAACTGGTACAGTACACAGTAAAAACGACACAACGTTTTTCAGGACCATGGTGGTACAGGAAACAGTACAAAAACTACACTGAACAACGTAAATAAAACATAGTAAAAAAATCTACACTAGACTGCAGACCTACCCAGGACGGCATAAAGTGCACAAAACAGTGCAGACATTACAATAAGTAATAAACAAGACAATAGGCACAGTAGAGAGCAGTACGTTGGTGTCAGCCCAGGCTCCGTGTACTGAGGAGTCTGATGGCATTTAATACATTTATATTTAAGTATACATTTAAATGCATACTTAATACATTTTCAGCTACTGAAGGCTTTTCCGACTCCCCCAAAGCCTCCATGATGAAGGCAAGCATGCCGCGCTCACCCTTCACCAACTGGTCTACACGGCACAGAACAGAGGAATGTCTGTTACCACAGAGTTGAGGTGGGATTTCTGTTGCCTGCGAGTGGTGATTCTGTGTCCAGACGTTTTCCTGTCGGGAAAGTTTCTGCAGGTGCTCAGATTTGTTCGACTCTGTAAAGTCACTGGATATTCAGGAACGCAATCAGAATTCTCATTCAAGATTTAACCCGCTGAGCTTGTCGTCAGAAGCGTTGGAGGCACGGGAATGACAAGACAGGCTACTAAGCTGGGCTCTCCTAGGAAGGCTCACCGCACATTTCACCCACATTGAACACGCTTCGTCTTACTGGTTCACCTGTTTCTAGCAATTTAGAATTGATCGATAACTAAAGGAGATAGCGTTTGCTGTTCTTTTATTCTCTCTCTTTTTACAGTGAAACAGAACTGCACTAACCCTCGTCACTGAAAATGCTTTACGGTAACATCAAAAGTAGGTCTTTCTAATTTTCCTTGACGAACTAAAGATGGTAGACAATGAGACAATGAGTAATAATATTTGACACTTCGTGTTTGATCAGTAGATTGTGTCTAATGATCCCAATGGGAACACTGACTGATTGAACCTTGTTTTCCACTGATGTATAAGAACTCCTCAAACTAGTGCATGCTGGCAGTTGGGACAATTTGTACAACTGATCGCTGTTTGAGTTAGAAAATGGGATATTCCACAATTTATAATATCGTCAGAATTTACTGCCCGGTGCTTGCCGCACTCGCTGTTCCAGGTAATATCATGTCTTTATATCGCGCTCGGGGAATCGTAGATTAATAGTATTTTGATATTTTAATATATTTCTTGGTTTGATTTCATCCGGGGATATAATTGACGTGTTTGATACATTTAAATAAATTAATGTAATATCGATTAAGCATACATTATACGGTGTAGAACTGTTAAAACAACTACATGCCGGGAAAGTTGAAATATGTTTACAAAATGCGCAAACAGGGAAATACCACATTCACAATGCTGGTGGAGTTCAGTAGGTCAGGCAGCGTCCATGGAAAGGAAAACCTTTTCGACGTTTCGCGTCGAGACCCTTCAGATGGACTTCCCCAGGGCAGCCCACAAAGATACTCCTTCACGCAGCCTCATGACAGTGACAACAGTGACTCTTCAGGTTCAGCCAGCGTTGAGACCGCACTGTGCCGTGATATCTCTCTCTCTCTGACTTCAGGCAGCCCCGGCACAATTCCGCTCATAATAAGCTGAAAGTTTACTGCAGGGAGAAAGAGATTCGATGTGTCGTAAGTATTTATTAGATCGCAAAGTTTCATTAGATTTTCCCTTTCCCTCCATGTAAAATGGATACTTCCCCTGTTGTCATCACAAACTGAGGGAATTATAACAAAATACCTTCTCTATGTACATTACATTTATGGTGTGATATTATATAAAGGTTGCGTAGTGCTACAGTGAAGGAAATCAATGGTAAAATCGTTTCACGTCGCTTTTTTAATTGCAATTGAATTGCTTAAAAGTGTGTTCAACCTTCCGAGGTACCTCCATCCTGAATATTTCAGATAAATTGTCTTCATATCTGTTGTTTGTTGTCCAATCAGCAATCATGACACTTTCTCCAGGTTTTTCCCGAATAACGAAGAAAACACAATATTTATTCTAAGAGAGTGAATTGTTTCCCCATGATTCCCCAAACAAGAATGCCTTTATCCTAAAACCTGGGGCTGCGGCCATTACTGCATTACTTTATCCCTTCCAGCGCGACTGTCGGCTGAGGGGAGGGATACAATGTGTATCTGTTCCTCTCGATGGCCCTCGATTACTGGAGGAAGTAGCTGAGCGACAGTCGTGAGAAGAAGGGGAAATTCACAGCCCGTGCAGAGTACACCTGTGGCCGTTCCCCGCAATTATAATTATACAACTTCAGATACTGCAGGGAGCCACAGTGACTGATCTCTGGTACAGTGGCTCTGCAGAGCAGAGTGATAAAAGTGACTGTAGAGTTAATTGGATATTCTACATTCAGAGGAACAGAGAGGAGTTTCTGGGGGCGCGATAGATCCAACCCGATGGTTGTCTTCCTGGTGCCAGGATCACGGAAGTCCCGGATGTGTTCCGAGGTATTCTGAAGGGCGAGGGTGAGCATCCGGAAGTCCAGGTACATTTTGGCACCAGTGAAACAGGTGGTAAAGTTGAGGGGGAACTGAAGAGAGAGGTTAGGAAGCTAGCTAAAAGGATGAGAAACAGGACTTCCAGCGTAGTAATCTCTGATTTGCTGTCTGTGTCACGTACCAGTGTGAATACGAATCGGGTGATTTGGCAGGTGGATGCGTGGACGAGGAACTGGTGGAGGGGCAGAGGTTCAGTTTCATGGATTTTTGGGATTTCTACTGGGGAAGGCACGACCTGAGCCCGAATGGGAGCCATTATCCTTGCGGGCAGGCGAGCTGCAGCTGTCTGGTTGATTTTTATTCGATGGTAGGCGGATGGAAGCAGGAGTGATGGTGTTGAAGAGGAAGCAGTTCGTTTACAAACAAAGGTAATGAGTAGTGAGACTCCAAGCAAGTAAAGTATAATCGTAGGACGAAGCTGTAGTCAACCAGATCCATTGAAACGTAAAAGGTGGACAGAACCGAGCACAGCGAAGGCAGGACTGAAGGTTTTACACTTGAAAGCGCGCTGTATACAGGATCAAGTAGATTAGCTTGTATCAGGTTTACTGACTGAACTGTATGATGATGCAGGCATCACTGACTCGTGGCTAAAAGAAGATTAACGCTGGAAGATAAATGTCCAACGATACACATTGTATCGGAAAGCAAGGGAGCGGAGTTCTTCTGTTGTTAAAATGAAATCAAATCTTTAGAAATAACTGGCAAGCATTTGGATGGTGTGGAATTACAGTGGGCAGAGCAAAGGAATATCAAGTGTAAAACCACACACACACACACACACACACACACACACACACACACACACACACACACACACACACACACACACACACACACACACACACACACACACACACACACACACACACACACACACTGTTCGGAAAAGGTGGATTAATAAATTGTGGGGTGTTAGTAATTATGTGTCAAGAGTCACCAGCTTCTGGAATGGCTCCTGACGACTGGAATGTTGCAAATGTCATTCGACTCTCAAAGAAGGGAAAGAGGCAGAATAAAATAAATGCGAGGCCAGTTAGTCTGAACACAGGTGTTGTGAAGCTGGTGAAGACAATCGTTCAGGATGTGGTTTCAGGTTTCTTGGAGGCGCGAGATAAAATAGGCGATGGTGTCCTCAAGAGAAAATCTTGCCTGACAAATCTGTTGTAATTCTTTGAAGATATAAAAAGCAAAATAAAAAAAAAGAAGAGCCGGTTGGTGTGTACATAGATCTTCGGAAAAACTTTCACAGGGAGCCACTCATGTGTCTGCTGAACAAGCTACGAGCCCATGGTATTATATGGAATCCTCTAGCATTGATAAAATAGCGGGTGATGGGCAGGAGGTAAAGTGTGGGGAAATAGGGATCCTTTTCTGGTTGACTGACGGTGACTAGTGTTATTTAACAGGGACTGTGTTGAATGAGATTGATTTAATGTTATATTTAAATAAACAGGTTGATGGAATTCATGGCTTTGTTGTAAAGATTGCTGACAATATGAAGACAGATTGAGAGGCAGGTAGTGTTGAGAAAGTAGAGAGGCCACAGTAAGACTGAGATAGATTTAGAGAATGAGCGAAGGCGTGGCAGATGGAATTT